>NW_005871060.1:13123339-13235288 GCF_000147115.1 Myotis lucifugus
CTGGGCTTAATTTTTAAAAATTCTGTCAAACATAATGGTTTTGTAGTGTAAAATATAAAATTTATTTTTAAAGAACATAGGATGCTGCCTGGGAAAGAGAAGATACTCCCTAATATTGCTTCCCCCTTCCCTGAAAATACTAGTAAGGCCCACCAGATGCATTTGTTTGCTGATTCTCACCTAGAATGTTAAGCTTGAATGCCCCATCTGCTCAGAAGCAGAGAAATGTGATGGAGTTTCTGCCACAAAGTATATCACTGTCAGAAATGTATTGCATTTAATACTTTTGTGTATTTAACTCTGTGTATAAAACATCTAGCCTACAGGAAACTTATGAATTACAGTCAAGTGAAATACTACACTTGAGCTGTGAAGCAGAAGAAGTTTTTATTACCTTTTCAGCTCAAAATATCAACATCCTCCTTCACCATGTTAACACCATGAAGGATACACACATTTATGTGATTCTAGAAACAGAATGTCTTACTTATCATTTCTCCATCTGGGACTTTGCATTAAAAAATTATAAGCGCCCTAACTGGTTTGGCTCAGCGGATAGAGCATAGGCCTGCAGACTGAAGGGTCTCAGGTTCTATTCCGGTCAAGGGCATGTACCTGGGTTGCAGGCACATCCCCAGTAGGGGGCGTGCAAGAGGCAGCTGAATCGATGTTTCTCTCTCATCGATGTTTCTAACTCTGTATCCCTCTCCCTCTCCCTTCCTCTCTGTAAAAAATCAATAAAATATATTTTAAAAAAATTATAAGCAATTTTAGACAAATTCCTTTCTATATCAGGGGATCTAAATAAATTTGTGAATCTAGCTGCTTTTGGAAATTAGTCCACATGTTGTACACAATAATATATGACCTGCAGGTCTTGTTTTTCAACCATGCACTCCTTGGAATGATCCATAATATTTTGTATATATTTGGTAGCATATAATTTGAAAATCAGGAGCTGTGTCTTAGAATTGCTTTTTGTTTTGTTTTTGTCTATACTAACGAGCACTTTTAGGTTGGATTTGCTGTGAGAGTCACTGAATGAGCTAGTTAGCCAAAAATATTTACCACTGAGATTCCTCTACTCATCATCTAGCTGTTTAATAAATATTTTTCAAGCTTATTATAACTAACACTCAACAGTAACTCTACCTTTTATCTTTTCTTTCTCAGGTAGTAGCAAATCTATTTCTTAAATTTCTTCGTCCAAAAGCCTTGAAATCTTTCTTAACTTCCCTCTTTCACAATCCCATGTCTGAGCAATTTGTAAATGCTATTGGTCTTTTTTATTTAAGAACACATACATGTTCTCACCACCTCCACTGCTCTTACCCTAGTCCAAGCCACTAACATCCCTTCCCTGAACTCTTATGATAGCCTCCTACCTGGTCTCCCTCCTTCTCCACTATCTGCCATTGTCTCATGCCACAGATCATCTGGGTCTTCCCATCTCACTATCTTTTTTACTTGGTTCATCTGGTCTCTGTGCTGTTTCTTGAACAAGCCAAGCACACCCCCCTTCAAAGCCTTTACACTGACTCTATCCTCTTCCTGGAGTGTTCCGCCCCCAGAGGCTTCCATGGCTGGTTCCTCCACCTTCTTTTAATATTGGCTCAATGTCACCTGCCCACTGAGACCTTCCTTGACCACTCTATTGTTAAGTACAATTCCCTCACACCTTAGCATTTCATTTACTCCTCCCTGCTTTACTTTTTCCCCATGACTTATATAACTTTCTAACATATAATTGACTTGCATATTTTATGTATTCACTGTTTTCCTGTACTAAATGTAAGTTGTATCAGGGTATGAATTTTTGTCTTTTTTCCTCACTGATTTACTTCAAGAACCTAGAATAGTATTAGAATCATAGAAAGGTCTTCATTTATTTTTTAAATAAATATTTTTGGCCAAAAAACAAAACAAAGCAAAACACCCTGAAATATTAAACAAAATTGAATTAGTTAAAAGCAAACAGCCTCTATGATTTTCTTTTATAGAATAAGTTATTTAGGTAAAGCTTTCTAAGTATATCAAATTATTAATTATTAAATTTTAGAATTCAAATTATACAGTCCTGGAAAAGTGACATTTGTAATATATTTTTTTCCAGCCACTCTTCATTACTCAGTGAATTAGTTATACAGTTACTTTAAAAAATTACTTGAGACATTTGCTTGGGAATTTTATATAAAATTATCATTTTTATTTATTTTCTTAACCTATCATTCTTAGATGAATACATTTGCTAATTAAATGAGACTCTCCAAAAATATGAATAGCTTTAATATGTTTGATGGGGATTTTGCCTACCAACTTCTGTGTATCAAGAATATTGTGGTATAATTTATCAGACTATCATGCTTGCTTCCAAATAGCTGAGGCAGTGGGATATAATTTCAGTCTATAAGCCCAGATGGTTGTGGGCAACAAAAAGTTTCAACCAAGAAAGAGAGGACAAAGAATCCAGGAATAGATACTAAAAAATATGTTATGGTGAATGAAAATGGGATTATGTCTGGAGACCAGAATCAATAGGAAATTTTTAGTAAATCACAGTACTTTAGGACACTTGGTTCTATGATTAGGCCTGCCTTCCATTTAAGATTTACAGGAAGGTAACTATAAAATGTGATTATAGGAAGCTTTTAAAAACATTTATTTACTAAATATAGAATCAAAAACATTAAAACTAAAAAGGCCCTTAGGAGTAATTGATTATAACCTCCCATGATATGTAGAAACCTTTTCTCCAAGTCTCACAAGCCCAGTCATTTCACTTTTGAATAATCCAGTTTTTAAGAGCCTTCCTTACACTATATCAAAATCTGTCTCCCCATATCACACATCTACTGCTTGGTTGACCTCTAAATAAGCACAAACCCTTTGAATATTTAACATTAAAATTCTTACTCTCTAAGTGAAACATCTCTTTGTTTCTCAGATGCAATGCTTTTCTGAAAATTTAATTTCTTCTGAATTAACTGTTTTGTCAATGTCTTTCCTAAGTTAGCTCCCAAAGCTGAACACAACACTTTCAGGACATTGGTCTGATTGATTCAGACATGCATTGCTGTACCTTGAAAGCCACACTACAAATGTGACATCTATTGAGGTTGAATATACTCACGTGCTTAGATCTTCTTTAACAGGATTGCTTATTCAGCCAATTCCTCCTAATCAAAAAATATATACATTTATAACTTTCAAATTGTTCCTTCATTTTTCATTCTCTTCACTTTTAAGTCAACTGCAAATTTATGAAGTATAGTTACCACGTATGTATTAAAGCCATTAACAGAAAATTGAATTTGGGTTAAATACAGAAACCTATAAGAAACTAAGTTTAACATGAATGCAACAGATAACACATTTTCATACAATGCTTAATTTGTTTTAAAATCTCTTCTATCTTATTATCTAACAAATATTATTTTCTTACTGATAAAGATAATTGAGAGCACTATGTTGAATTTATATATACTTATATTATAGGTTACTATTCACATTGAAATGCTACTATATTCTTCATCACTTCCAACCTTGTAACCCTAGCACCAAGGATATGATGTTAATTTGTCATGACTTGTTCTTAATGGACACATGATGTTTCTTGTTTCTTATAATTACTCTTATCTTATCAAAGAATC
Organism: Myotis lucifugus; assembly: GCF_000147115.1. NCBI lineage: Eukaryota > Metazoa > Chordata > Mammalia > Chiroptera > Vespertilionidae > Myotis > Myotis lucifugus. The sequence continues at coordinate 13,126,990 of NW_005871060.1, forward strand.
TAGAAGTGACATATTTTTTCAAGGATGGTCACTAAATATTTTCCAGGAGTGATATTTCCCCTTTGGGGGAAACAAACAAACACATTTACCCAATTTTCTGCAAAAATTATTGTTCAGTCTTTTGGTTCTACCACATTCTTGATTTCTCGAAGTTTTCCAACATGACTTTCTGGATCACATTTGCAATTTGTTCAGTGTTTAGGGATCTCCAGATTATGCTGATTGATTATATACCACTAACAATAAAAAGTATTGAATATATTCCCCTAATATATTTATCTTCCCTTATTTATAACTAGAGGCCCAGTGCACGGATTTGTGCAGAGTGGGCAGGGAGGGAGTGTGGGAGTGTGGTTGCCAGCCCCAAGGAGGGAGCCGGTCCTTGGCCCCCCTGAGAAAGAGGCTATGTCCGCCACCACCCACCCCTGGTTCCCTATCCCAGCCCAGGGCCCAAAGGCCCCAGCGGGGTTGGAAGAGGAGGCGATGGTCACTGGGCCGGGTGTGGAAGCAACGGACACCACCATTGGCGCCCCGCTACTGCGCAGTTTCCCACCTCCCCCCCTTCTCCTTCCCTTGCCACCACACCGCCACCACAGAGGGTGGGAAGCCCCTGGGGAAGGGAGAGGGTGGGAGTGAGAAAAACCCTTGTGTCAAGGTCTGACTTTCAATAGATCACAGTGAGGGAGCTGCTCTGCTACCTATAAAACCCCAACCCAGAAGCAGGTCTCTACAAATGGTTTAGCACCAGGGGCCGAGGGGGCCGGCCAGCCAAGGGTAGCGGTTGTGGGTGGTTGGCTATGGGATCACACTGACCACCAGGGGCAGCTCCTCCATTGAGCATCTGCCCCCTGGTGGTCAGTGCGCATCATAGCAACTGGTCAACCAGTCGTTCCAGTCGTTCCAGTTGTTCGGTCGTAACAGTCACTTAGGCTTTTATATATATAGATTATATACCTAGTCTAAAGGTAACAGAAGCAACATTTTTAAAGAATCTTATATTTTACTATATCCATTATAAAATTTTTTCTCACTCATTAAAAATAAGTTAATACTTTTAAGTGAAAGCAAAGTAATTTTACATGTTTCATTATTTTTTAAATTTTTCTTACTTTTATTTTAAAGACTGGCCAGTGCCTGAGGGATATGAGTGTAGGTATAACTGTATAAAGAAGGTGAAAGGATTAGCTGAAGGACATATATCACACCCCATGGACATGAACAATAGTGGAGTGAAGACCAAGGGAGGGAGAGGTGGGGGTGAGTGGAGGTGGGTAAAGGGGAAAGAAATGGGAGACACCTGCAATAATGTCAACATTAAAACTTTCAATAAATAATAGTTTTTTTTATTTTTCAACTACAATTCACATATAATATTATGTTAGTTTCAGGTGTATAACCCAGTGATTGGATATTATATAACTTACTAAGTTAAACCCCAATAAATCTAGTACCCATCTGACAGTATACATAGTTACTACAATATTATTGACTATAGTTTTAAAAATCTTGACAGCTCTTTCTGATACATGACCATGGGATTATTTTTAAATATTCTCTTATTTTTTTAATTGCTCTCCTGAAAGCTAAAAGTGTATAAATGATTCATCCCAACATATATTTCCATAGTTATTAAGAATTTACCAACGTCAACAATTATTTCTGCAAGGTTTCTGTGATTTCTATTTGACAGAGTAGTAATTTTTTATTTAATATATATCTTTATTTGGTGCTTATTTATTTCTATTATGTACCTTGAAATAGCACGTGTTTGAAGAATATCAAGATGAGTAAGATAGATTCTACTTTCAAGGAATATTACCTTCTAATAAGGCAAATCATGTAAAGAAATACCTATGCTGCATTTGGGCAAGTGATAATTACTATCAAAGACAGGCACAGAGTAAGTTCTCTGAATTGACAAAAGAAAATATAATTTGCTTTAATTTTAATATTTCCTGAATTAAAACTAGTATAACATCTTTCTTCATTATTCACTTGATTCCTATGAAATAAAACTGGCTAACAGGCAAATCAAGATCTCATTCACACATTATATTTGAATAGAAATAGAGAAAGATATCTGGAGAGGGGATGCCTCCTTTTATTATTCCATCTTGTTTCTGCATTAATCTTGTAGTCTATTTTTAAAAAAATTGATCTTTATCTTTTATTGACTAAGCATAATGTTGAATACACCCATAAAAATTATCTCTTAATACTAAATATTTCCTCCAGTGTGGCTCAGAGGTTGAACATGGACCTATGAAACAGGGAGGAGGTCACAGTCTGATTCCTAGTCAGGGAACATACCCATGTTTTGGGCTCGATCAGTAGGTGCATGCAGGAGGCAGCCAATCAGTGATTCTCTCTCATCATGTTGTTTCAATCTTTTTCCCTCTCCCTTCTTTGAAATCAATAAAAATATATTATTTTTAAAAAACTAAGTATTACCCCCTGATTGTAACTGGTTTATAAAAATTACATATTCATTTTCTCCTTTTATTACATACTAGAGGCCTGGTGCATGAAAATGCATGCACTGGAGGGGGGGTCCCTCAGCCCGGCCTGCCCCCTCTCACAATCCAGGAGCCCTCAGGGGTGGGAAGCAACCCGGCAATCAGGAGAAGGCGGCGTCCCCATCACAACTCAGCTGCTGCCACTGCTGGCAGCGCAAGCCTCGGCCGGCCCTGCTTGCCTGAGCCTCACAGTCAGTGGGGGTTGCAGGAGGACCCAAGGCCTCTGGCGAGGCTGAGGGGACCTGCACGGAGCAGCTGGCTCCGCCCCCACTGTGGGTGCCACCATCTTTGTGAAGGTGTGACGGTCAATTTGCATATTACCTAATTATTATGTAGGATATTTATTTTATCTCATTTTTATCTCCATAACATAGTTAATAAATAAATTTTTATATATCAGTAATTTCTAGATAAGATTATTGAAGGTTTTCTATTTTAAAACATTTCTGTAACATAAAACTGATTAAGTATTTTTAATAAAAATTCAAGTTCATTACCTAGACTCTATTTTTCAAAGTTTTTATTCATTATTGTTAAATTACATCCAGATTCTGGTTTCTAAATACTTTTATCCAATAAAGGAATCAGGGACCCTTGGAGAAATGACTGTTTTTAAGGCTGAAGCAGGGAACAGCTTTGTCATGCTTTTTTCTGGGGATTTTCTCTACTTCCCAAATCTCTCTTTTCATTTCTGCTATCATATTTTTTTTAATTTTCACAGCTTTTGGTGTTTTGTTGTTGTTGTTGTTCTCTGAATGTTGCATTTTCTACAGACTCCAATATTTCATTACTGCAATGTCTCTTAACTCTAAATCTATAAGAATAATTCTGTTGTCACTGTATTTTTGACTTGCCTTTAACATATTTCTCTCCTTGCATATATTGTTTCTTTCAGTTGATTTTTATTTTTATTGTTTCAGTCACTTTCAACCTTAGAGACTTTCTTTTGACATCTGGTCAAGTTTGAATAGTGGCTCATCATTAAAAGCTAAGAACTAGGAAGCTCATTAGAAGCTCTGAGAAACAGCCAGGCATAAGGAGAGAGAGAAAAGCAGAAAGAAAACCAGGTGTGAAAGACCTACTAGTAAAGCAGTATTTAACGTGACCCATTGGAAAAATAGGGTGAAAATGGGTTAGAAGGGAAGAGACACAATATATTCATTTTACCTTCCTGAAATAAAGCCTTTGGCTTAAATGGGAAGCTCAAGCCAGAGGAAACCATAATTTACACCTAGAAAATGGAAGGTATCCTCTTAGTCCAGGCAGAAGTCCGGCTGAAGCTGTCTCCTGCAAACAGTGTGGGTCAGTGGCTGAACGTTGACCTATGAACCAGGGGGTCACGGTTTTATTCCCAGTCAGGACACATGCCTGGGTTGCAGGCGCAATCCCCAGTGTGGGGCATGCAGGAGGCAGTCAGTCAATGATTCTCTCTCATCATCATAATTCTGTCTCTCCCACTCCCTTCCTTCCTGAAATCAATAAAAATATATTTTAAAAAAAGAAAACAGCAATAGCCATCCTCTCTCTTCAGCATCTTTTATGAATGCTATTTTTACTAGTCACTTATAGCTTTGTCTTTCACTGAACCACAGAATTTTCAGTTTGTTAAATACCAATTTCTGAATTTCATTGGTAAGGAAAGTAAGGCCCTGAGCCATAAACTTATTAGCATTTTTATCACTAAAAATTTTATTGGCATTTAAAATTACATTAGAAGAGTATAAACATGCTGTTCCTGACATCATTTAAAGTTCCCCAAACCCCAGTGAAAAGGATCACAACAGCTCGACAGAGAAAAGGGATGTGTTTACCTAACTCGAGGAAATGTCATTGAGAGGCACCACGGAGGAAAGTTAGCAAAATGAAAGCATATTAGATTTTAAAAGGCAGAAGGAAGACAATGAAATCCCAGCGACACTTCCCCAAAAGGCATTTGGTCATGGAGACAGTCAATCCCCCGGTGTCAGTGTGCCTTTTGTTCAAAGCATCCAGACAATTGTCTTGAGAGCTATGGAATTATAAAAGTTAACAATATGCCTGTAATGGTTCCCAGAAACTCCATAAAGCAGCTCTTAAATTGTAAGGACCTGGTGCTTTTAGGATACGAGTGTATTCCTCTGTTTATGGAGAGAGTGACAGTTCAGTGACTCGGGTTTTTTATCTCTTCAGATACAAGCTATGGCTCCATTTCTCAGGGCGAGAAGAAAATATAAAACCCAAGTGGGGGAACAAGCATTATCTCTAGGTGACAGTTCCACTGTCTTCTAAAAACCTTTCCAAAGCATATCTGATATTTTCTCAGACATTTTGTAATCATGTACAGACTTCATGGCATTTACACCAGGTCTTGCTGGAGCAACCTTATGAGTTATGTCTCTCATTTTTCTAAAGCCACTGTCAGGAGAATTTCCATGTCGTGCTGTTTGGGAGTTGTTATAACAGTATGACACTTGGTCTTAAAAACCAAAAGATAGGGCTTTTAAATGTTAACTAGTTGTTCATTTCATGATACCAATAATGCTGAATCATAAAATAACATGACTCAATGTTGTCCTTAACTTCTCATTGCAAAAGCATTATGTCCAATTCGGATGTGAGACTTTAAAGCAGCGGTTCTCAACCTGTGGGTCGCGACCCCTTTGGCGGTCGAGCGACCCTTTCACAGGGGTCACCTAAGACCATCCTGCATATCAGATATTTACATTATGATTCATAACAGTAGCAACATTACAGTTATGAAGTAGCAACGAAAATAATTTTATGGTTGGGTCACAACATGAGGAACTGTATTTAAAGGGCCAGAAGGTTGAGAACCACTGCTTTAAAGGATCATTTCATGTGAACTTCCTGGGAATGTTATGTTTTCCTAAAGTGAGCCAGTGGAAAACCTCTGATTGTACTCCAGCTTTCTGTTCAGGCTCAGATGTTTCCTCCACCCTGTCCAATCTGAGTCACTACTTCTCACTTTGACCTTCTTTACTTTCCTTCAATCCATTTACTACTATGAAAGTTATGTTTATGTTATGTCTCCTCTCACTAGACTGGGTGGGGGCTTCAGGCTCCCTGTGTGTCTCCTCTGTTGTATTCATTGCCATGTCTCTGGCAGCTAGGATAATGTCTAGCAGTGCTCCATAAATATTCGAGTAAAATATTGTACCATCCTGGATTCAGACTTTGATGACTCACCAGTACTGAGCCCCAGCAAAGAGCCTTTTCTCCTGTTCCAGTAATTCTTCTCTTGGATTCTGCTGGGAGACAGAACAAATGTGGACGAAATTACTGGAGCCAGCAATAACTCCAACAAACAGTCACCTGTGCTGATGGTGTTGATAAAATATATAGGCTTTGTTGCCAGGATTAAACCACAAATTTGCAATGTACCCATAGAGGAGAATAAGAAAGATCACTCCCATTGTTTCCACCTTTTCCCACTGGAAATTAAAAGAAAAGAAAGGAGCCAGGAATGGGTGAAATTATGAAGTCAATAAGATAAGGGAAGCCATGATTTCCTTTGGCTTTACTTTCTCCAATGGAAGGTGCTGAAAGAAGTGTGAAGGTTGAAAGCATTGCTCACCAGTAGGAAGTGAAGGAGCTCAGGACATCCTAAGCCTCTACCTTCTTTTTTTTCTTTTTCTTTTTTTTTTATTGATTTCAGAGAGGAAGAGAGAGCTAGAAGCATCAATGATGAGAGAGAATCATTGATTGGCTGCCTCCTGCAGGATTGCCCCCTACTGGAAATCTAGCCCCACCCTACTGGGGATTTAGCCTGCAACCCGGGTATGTGCCCTTAACTGGAATCAAACCCAGAACCCTTCAGTCCACAGGCCCAGGCTCTATCCACTGAGCCAAACCAGCTAGGGCAGGCCTCTACCTTCTTATCCAAAGTAGTAGAAAAGCAGAAAGATCTACCCTCCTCCACTACTGTTCTGTCCTGACCAGTCTCCCCGAAATCCTTTTCTGCTCCCCATCTTCTCCTTTCCTACTCCCAGGAGTCTTAGCCGCTTGTTTCCTGATGCCACACTTCATGGCTGCAGATTCTTAGAGGTCCTCGCCGCCACCACTCAGATTCCAAACCAAGCCTTTGGAGGTGTCACACGCTCCTTTCCACAACTTACGTCAAGCCTTGATATTGGGCATTTGCCAAAACTCAAGCGGTTCCTTCATAACAGGTCTCTGACTCTCCCTGCATCCCTTCCCCAGGATCCTTTCTGGAAACTGAACAGAAGAAATACGATTTTAATGAAATGAAAAACACACTACTTTTGCTACCAACGTTTCCTAAAGCTCCATTTGTATTTGGATGGTATAATCTGTGATTGTAAGCTTTTTAGCTCTCAGGTATTTGGGAGGCAAAGTAATATCTGAAGCCTCTGGTTATAAGAAGAGAGGCAGGAGAGAAGGAAAGATAATCTTAAGACTCTATTGCTAAGCTTAATAAAGGCATTTTTTTTAAAAACTGGCATTTATTTAAAATACATTTTTTTCTGAGATGCCAACAAAGGCAAAGCTATAGAAAGTTGGTAAACACTGGAGGTATTTTTCAGTTATTTCTGACTGATTATTATGCATTAACACATTATACACAAAGCCCTGAAGAAACAAGAAGAAAAAAAATATATTATCCTAGGTACTGGTATAATCTAAGTTGTCAGCATGAGTGAGTGAAAATAAAATTGCTGAAAACATTTGTTCAGTTTCAGCTAGTTGGCAATAAAATAGAATGTATTAAAGTCTCAGTAAACAGTAACTTCAGCTTGTGAGTATATCACATGGACTGGGAATAAGAGCGAGAGAGAGTGAAGTAGCAGTCCCTAGATCACAGGGAGCCTAGAAACTGGCAGTTGGACTGACTTGGGTATTGGGTGACCCTGAAACAGACATGGTTTTAGCACTAGGAAGACATGTTATGTAGATTCTATAACAAATGCCAAACCACAGAAACACAGCCAATGTAAGAACTATAAGCTTGCCTCTTAAATTCTTTAGCAATTATCAGTAGTACTTTTATCTCCTGAATTCTACATGTCTAGACTCTGGCTTATTTTTATACAACCTCTATATTACACCAAATACTGTTATGATGTTTTCTTGCCAGTCACATTTCAGGCGAAAGTACACCAAATTAGATATAGATTGACTGAGTTCTAAGACCATTCTCCTTTGTGATTTGCTTTGTAACCATTGGAAATATAGTATTTGTGATTTTATTTTCTCATCAGTCCAATCACACTAATTATATTTGTTCTCAAATATTGTGTGATGAATGGAAGAGATGAGCTCTTTCAGCAATCATTTGTGAAAACTTGAGATATTATTAGCTTTTAAAATAAACATGAATGAAACCAAGTATGGGAAGTGGTCTATATCTTTTATGTATTATAGTTCACCATAAATTATACATCTTGGTGATAACAATGACCTATTATTTAGCAGGTATGCTATGCCTTGCATATCACATATATTCTCAAATTTAGTCCTGAACCTTAACTTCATTTTACAAATTAAGAAAGACAGGCCCAGGAGGTTAAGTGAGTGGCAGACCTGACAAACTCATGGCTGGATGACCCCCAAAACATCTATTCTAATAATACCCCTTGAAGGGTCAGACTGCCAGATTTTTAAAACTGCTCGATTTTACATCTAAGTTGGTGAACTTCATTCTTAGGATGCTACTCATGAAACTACACTCCCTAGGAGACTTAGTTACTTCTTGATAACTATAACACCCTTCCATCCATTCATTCACTCTGCATATTCAGGCTGAGTCGGGCACTGAGATAGACTAGGTCTCTGTTTTTATGAAACCTAAGTTCTAGTGCAGAGGCAGACAAAAATAAAGAACTACATAAATGAAAATGGCCAACTGCAATTTATGTTCTGAAAGAAGGCAATAGAAATTTTAAACTTACTATGGGAACAGTCCACTTAGATTTATGACCAGGGAGAGGGTTGCTGAGTATGTGACATTTTACAGCTGAATTGCAAAGGTCAGGAATGAGCAGCCACAGGAAGAACTGTGAGAGACTAGCACATCCAAGGCCAAGAGATTCAGAAGAATTTGTTTTACGTGAGAAATAGGAGGGAGGTCAATGTGACTGTCATGTAAGTGATGGCCGAATGGTATACAATGAAGTTGGAGAGGTAAGCAGGGGGCAGGTCATGGTAAGGAGGGCATTTGAATCTAATTCAAAGAAAATGAGAGGGTTTCCTAATGGTGAGCTGGAACAGGTTCCTCGCAGTTCGTGGAAACCAATTTTGCACATTGCTTCCCAGCTCCTGGTTCAATGTTGTCATGTTACATTGGCATTATCAGTTAAAACACATTTTCATATAATCCTTATTATTTGAGGTTGTGTGTTTGAAGCATGGTCAATGTGTTTCTTATGTCACACTTCATGTGCTAAAGAAGAGAAATGTTCAAAATTCAAATTCAAGCGACCAGAGTTTTGAAAATCAGTGTCCAGTGCCCATTGGTCAGACTTAAGGATGAGTACATCCAGAGATAGGGATTTTTATGTGTGCTCCACATAATTTTTATTTTTTTAAAGAAGTGTTTTAGCACACCGGGTTGTATAAGTTGTTGTATAGGGGAGAGAGGTTTTCTGCCAAACAAACTAACTTGGGAAACCAAAATGTGTGAGCCTGTCATTGGAACTCTGAATAATTTTATTTTGTTATTTCTTCTGGAAGAAAATTAATGGTATTCAATGTGGTAGAATGGTCAGAGGTTTCCAATCACGCTGACCTGTGGTCAAATTACATGTTTGCCTTTACTTGTCCTGCAATCCACCTGAAGAAATTATTCTAATTTCCTTGAACTTTATGCATGAAGTCAGAAAACACCTACCTCTCATAGACTGTTGTGAGGATACAATTTGAAAATATCTCACCTGTTAATTTCCTTTCTTCACGCATCCTTTATCTCCCTGGCTCTTTCTATGGTTTTCAAACCTAAAAATATTTCTGTACATTTTATGAAAACAAGATACAAATACACCTGTGATGACAGTACTTTCGAAAACTGGTTAGATTGAAGGTTAAGACTATGAAAATAGATGTTCTTAGAGTAGAATTTCAAAGACCTCCTGCTAATACTGATCTGATGCTTGGATTTTAGATATCACTACTTAAAAGATTGCCCAGGACCCTTTGATCAGCAATATTTATGGGAAAGTTCATCTTTATAAGGTGTTGAGAAATATGTTTCCTTATAAATTGTCTTTTTTTCCTGCCCTTTGGGGCATTCAGGCATTTAAAGATTACTAGATGCCCACATTAAGACTTTTTACCAACAAACCCCTTGTAAAATGACATAAGGAACTTTCTTTATTTGGGCCACTCTTTAATAGATACGCTCCAATATGTCAAATAAATATTTTATTATTATGAGCATTTAATGAATACTAATTATAAGCCACGCACTGACTTAGATATTTGAGGTACATATACTTTGTACTATTTTATATAAATTGTATATTTAGTCATCTAAAAAAAATGTCAGCTAGCACCTACTTAACCACAACTCCAGTGCCAGAGCCAGACTTCCTGGATTTGAATACAGACTCTGCTTTTTACTAGTTCTGTGACTTGAGGGAAAACAACTTAGCTTCTCAATATCCCAGTTTCTCCCATTGCAAATGGGACTTTAACATTTGCCTTGAATATCAAGCTATTTATGTGAAACACTCAGTAGTTCCTGGTGCACAGGAATTATCACAGGAGTGTTAGTAGTTACTATTATTAGTACTATGGATGCCAGGTACCCTCATGGAGGAAATGGACACCTGAGCAAGAAATAAAATAATTTAACATTGAGATAAGTGCTATCAAAAATTAGTGTAAAGGGTACGTGGAGTGCTGGTTGTAGAAGTTTTCGGGAGATGGACGTTAGATATGCAGGTACCACAAGGTTCCTTTGGAGAGGTGACATTTAAATAAACCTGAATGAAAGAAGGGAGTGAGCCGAGTGAGTACCTAGTGCAGTGGTTCTCAATCTGTGGGTCGCGACCCCTTTGGGGGTTGAACGACCCTTTCACAGGGGTCGCCTAAGACCATCGGAAAACACATATATAATTACATATTGTTTTTGTGATTAATCACTATGCTTTAATTATGTTCAATTTGCAACAATGAAATTGGGGGTCACCACAACATGAGGAACTGTATTAAAGGGTCGCGGCATTAGGAAGGTTGAGAACCACTGACCTAGTGAGACAATGAGCCAGGAAGAGGGATGGCGAGCAGAAAAGGCCCTGCAGTGGTATGAGCTTGGAAGATTTAGGAAGATTTGGGGAGAAAAATCTGTCCAGTGCGACTGGAAAAGGCTGAGGAAGGTTGATAGAGGAGTCAGAGTTAGGCAGGCTTGACATAGGGCTTTGTAGACAATGGTAAAGAGGTAAAGAGCCTTGCATCAGGTGACAGAGCTAATTGCAGTGTTCTCTGACTCTAGACCCCATAACTCTTCATCACTATGCTGCCCTTGTTATGAACACCACATCTTACTCCTTTAAAATTCCATCCACTATTTTGGAAGTCACAACACACTGATGTTTATATTGAGCTCCTCGTCAACTGAAACATTTAGGAGTGTTTATTATGGAAATTCTTGTTAATTTGGTTCTAGGCACTCCTGTGGTTTTTTTATAGCTGATATTTTAAGAGGTTTACATTTATTCTTATGATTTTTTAAGAGAAAATTCAGAGAGCTTCACTTGATGTGAATATTTTATTGAATGGGAAACAAGCTGTTTGCAAAGAGAGAGACTTCAAACCCAAAACTGGTGGGAAACCAGAGCATAACCTTCCAGGATAGTTTATAAAATGGAAATGAAGACGATGTTTAATCTTTACAAGGATTAATTATTACAATGGGGGTGACCAGACAGCAGGGTTACCAGAAATTTAAGATGACTTAAATTTCATTTGTGATTATCAGAGGCATCTGCAAGAAGTATCTAAGTTAACTTATAGGTATAATAAGTTTTGCTTATGTGATTTAACTGATTTTCTCTCTTAGGGGAATTTTCAAGCCTGGTCTCCAATTCATTTTATTTTAACACTAGAGGCCCAGTGCACAAAAATTTGTGCACTTGTGGGGGAGGGGAGGGGTCCCTCAGCCCGGCCTGTGCCCTCTCGCAGTCTGGGACACCTCAGGGGATGTCCACCTGCTGGCTTAGGCCCGCTCCCCGGGAGATCGGGCCTAAGCTGGCAGTCAGACATCCCTCTGGCAGCCCAGGAGCCCTCGGGGATGTCCACTTGCCAGAGGGGAGCAGGCCCAAGCTGCAGTCGGACATCCTTAGCGCTGCTGAGGAGGCAGGAGAGGCTCCCGCCACCACTGCTTTGCTGGCAGCCATCAGCCTGGCTTGTGGCTGAGCAGAGCTCCCCCTGTGGGAGCGCACCGAACACCAGGGGGAAGCTCCTGCATTGAGCGTCTGCCCCCTGGTGGTCAGTATGTGTCATAGTGACCAGTCATTCCCAGTCATTCTGCTGTTAGGGTCAATTTGCATATTACCCTTTTATTATATAGGACTAGAGGCCTGGTGCACAAAAATTTGTGCACTCGGGGGGCAGGGGGAGGGGGGTCCCCCAGCCCGGCCTGTGCCCTCTCGCAGTCTGGGACCCCTCGGGAGATAACGACCTGCTGGCTTAGGCCTGCTCCCGGGTGGCAGAGGGCAGGCCCAATCCCTAAGTGCAGCCCCTGGTCAGGCTCAGAGCAGGGCCGATTGGGGGGTTGGGGTACCGCCCCCTGTCACACTCAAGGCAGGGTCGATGGGGAGGTTGTGGCGCCACCCCCTGTCACGCACAGAGCTGGGCCCATCAGGGGGTTGGGGCGCTGCCCCCTGTCACTCACAGAGCAGGGCCCATCAGGGGGGTTGGGGCTCCGTACCCTGTCACACACAGAGCAGGGTCAATAAGGGGGTTGGGGAGCTCCCCCCTGTCACACACAGAGCAGGGCCGATCAGGGGGTTGAGGAGCTTCCCCCTGTCACTCACAGAGTAGGGCTGATAGGGGAGTTGGGGCACCGCCCCCTGTCACACACAGAGCAGGGCGGATCAGGGGGTTGGGGTGCTGCACCCTGTCACACTCAGGGCAGGGCCAATGGGGAGGTTATGGCTCTACCCTGTCACACACAGAGCAAGGCCCGTGGAGGGGGGTTGGGGTGCCTCCCTCTATCACCCACAGAGCAGGGCCGTACAGGGGGTTGGGGCGCCACCACTGTCACACTCGGGGCAGGGCCGATGGAGAGGTTATGGCTCTACCCTGTCACACACAGAGCAGGGCCTGTGGGGGGCGGGGGGTTGGGGCGCCGCACCCTGTCACACACAGAGCAGGGCCAATCAGGGGGTTGGTGTGCTGCACCCTGTCAAACACAGAGCCGCAGGGCAATCAGGGGATTGGGGAGCTCCCCCCTATCAGGCACAGAGCAGGGCTGATCAGGGGGTTGGGGGGCCTTCCCCTGTCAGGAACAGAGCAGGGCAGATAGGGAGGTTGTGGCCCCGCCCCCTGTCACACACAGAGCCTCAGGGCGATCAGGGGGTTTGGGCGCTGCCCCCTGTCACGCTGATCCCGGTGCCGGGAGCCTCACTGCTCCGCTGATCCCGGTGCCGGGAGGCATATTACCCTTTTACTATATAGAATAGAGGCCTGGTGCATGGGTAGGGGCTGGCTGGTTTGCCCTGAAGGGTGTCCTGGATCAGGGTGGGGGTCCCCACTAGGGTGCCTGGCCAGTCTGGGTGAGGGGCTGAGGGCTGTTTTCCGGCTGGCGAGTGACTGAAGCTTCCAACCGCTTCTTGTTTTCTTTTCTTTTTTTTTTTATTCTGGGCCAGCTTTAGCTCTGAGGCCTCGCTGCTGAAAACATCGATACAATGTTTCGGTCCGCCTGGCTTTCAGTCCGGGGTTTTGTTTAGCTTCTTATTTGCAACATAGTACATAGTTGCTTAGAGTTGCAGCTGAGAGGCTGGCAAGTGAGGCGGGGAACGTTGGAGTCCACAGCAAACAAGCCTCATGCTCGCTTCAGTGGGTAGCGGTCGTAGGCTAATTACCATGTTTCTCTTTTATTAGTGTAGATAGAGGCCTGGTGCATGGGTGGGGGCCAGCTGGTTTGCGCTGAAGGGTGTCCCAGATCAGTATGGGGGTCCCCACTGGGGTGCCTGGCCAGCCCGGGTGAGAGGCTGATGGTCGTTTTCAGGCTGGCCACGCCCCCTGGCAACCCAAGCTCCCAGCCTCTCCTTTTTGTCTTTTTCTTTTTTTTCTGGGATTTATTTATCTTCTCTAATTGAAACTTTGTAGCCTTGAGTGGAGCCCAGGTCCAGCTGGAAGCCTGGGTTGCCTCTGGCAACCCAGGTTCCCAGCCCCTCCTTGAGCAGAGGCCACAGCCAGCTAGAAGCAGGTATCTGGGATTTATTTATCTTCTATAATTGAAACTTTGTAGCCTTGAGCGGAGCCAAGGGCTAGCCAGAGCAGGCGGGAAGCTTGGCTTCCTCCATCACCAGGGCAACCCAAGCCTCCTGTTTGCTCCAGCTCCGTGGCCACCACCATCTTAGTTGGGTTAATTTGCATACTTGCTCCTGATTTGGCTTGTGGGCGTAGCTTGAGCATAGCGGAGAGATGGTTAATTTGCATGTTTCTCTTTTATTATATAGGATATTTCATCATGTTTTTTTTCAGTCTTCTAATTTGACTATTCCTATCAGCTGTGTGTGTTCTAATAAATTTGCCTTCTACATCTTCATGAAAAATTCTAACAAAAATGGTGGTCTAAAAATGAGATCATAAAGTACAGCTTAGGGAATATATTCAATAATATTGCAATAACTATATATGGGGTATTAGATTTATCAGGGGATCATTTCATAAATTATGTAAATGTCTAACCACTGGGCTATACAGCTGAAACCAATATAATATTAAATGGCAACTGTAATTAAATTTTTCAAATTTTTAAAAAAAGAATAGGGCTTTATTTTCCATTGCTCCCTCTGTATTGAGATCTGTTTAAGAGCTTAGTACCACCTAAGTCTATTGAGACCCATGTTAAATAAACAAAACTAAATTTTTAAATATATACATTTTTTTGCCTGGCCAGTATGGCTCAATGGTTGACCATCAACCTATGAACCAGGAGGTCACAGTTCGATTCCCAACAGAGCACATGCAGGGCTTGGTCCCCAGAAGGAGGAATGCAGGAGGCAGCTGATCATTGATGTTTCTCTCTCTCTCTCCCTCTCCCTTCCTCTTTGAAATCAATAAAAAATATATTTAAAAAAGTAAATAAATATATTAAAATGTTAAAAGATTTTTTATTGATTTTTAGAGAGAAAGAGGGAGAGAGAGGACATTGATGTGAGTGAAACAGCGATCAGCACATGACCGAAATCTAACTGACAACCTTTTGGTGCATAGGATGACCCCCAAACCACTGAGCCACAATGGCCAGGGCTAAATATATACATTTTTTTTGACTGGAGACTTACTGATGCAATATCAATACACATAACCTGATAACAAAATCATCAGAGTATATAAAAAAATAAAAACAGAAAAGAGGAAAGAGTAGTTTGTACTGACTGATTCAAATACTTGCAGGCTGTCATGAGTCCATTAAATTATCTTTGAAGTAGACTGGCCCAAGTTATTATAATCCTTTCATTAAAAATCTCATTCACAAGTGTTTTAAGGAAGATGTGTCTAAGGATCAACAACATTCTCATAAACTCCTAGCTTAGTACATTTATTTTTCTTAAAAGGAAATTATTTTACATGACATGTTTATCAAACACAGGACATTTATTAGTATTTACTACATAATTTCTAAGATGTTAAAATTCTTAATCATCTGTCCTACATTTTTACTCAACTATACGTTGTAGTCATTATCTGTTAAAAATGAGCCAGCATTTGTCTTTCTAACATTTTATGGAACCAATACTAATCTATGTAAATTCCTGAAAAATTAGTGGCAATGATTTTATGACTTTATCTATTGGATATAATGTGTTTGGATCTAAGACATGAACTCTATTACAATAGTAAGGTTTAGTCTTACAGTCTTTCAATCTGTTTTAAACTAAAAATTTGTCTTTTACTCATTTTGTTCTCTCATTTCTATGTTGAATTGTTTCTATTAATGAAGATTGTAAAAGCAAAAAAGAAAGAAACTGGAAATCTATTTAGTTCCTTTTTTATTCATCATGACATTATCTGCCAAATACTGAGCCTAGTCTTTCTTTGTTCTCTTTGCTGAAAATTTGATTATCAAAGTCTTTTTTTCCCCTCCATTTATCCCAATCTCATTCCATTTGGCTTTTAGCCCACTTGACACTATTCTTACAAGTTCAAATCTTTCTGTTCTCTCTTCCCTTGATTAAATGTCTTTATTTTTTTCTATACATATATTTTAAATATAGACTTATCATAGATTATTCTATAGTTATATTGTTTTCTTTGGGTATTTTTCCCATTTTTTACTTTAATGAGAATTTTTTGTTTATTGTAAGAATAAATGTTCAGAATTTATTATTCCTCTTGAGCAACCTTCTTTTATATAGTTATTGGCCTTATATTAATGTTTAAGTTATCTCTCAGCATTTGAAAATGTGCTGAAATTTTCAGTGCTTATGGAGTAAATTATATGATGTTTGGGATTTACTTCAAAATACTCTGGGACCTGGGGAAGAGGTTCAGATGGAAGAATAAAATAAGATTGGACACTTGTTCATAATTGTTGGAGGTGAGTAATGAGTAAATACTGGCTCATTACACTATTTTCTCTAGTTACACCGTGTTTTAAAATTGTCATAATGAAAAATTAAAAACAAACCAAAGAGTTTAAATTAATACCAGCTTTCTAGAGAGCACCAGCAGAAGCCCTAATAATGCATACATTTAAACCACAAATTTTGCCCGGCTGGTGTGGCTCAATTAGTTGATAGTTGTCCCATGCAGCAGGAAGTCAGAGCATATGCCCAGGTTGTGGGTTCGATCCCCAGTAGGGGGGAGGGTGCAAGAGACAGCTGACTGATGTTTCTCCCTCTCCCTCTCCCTTCCTCTCTCTGAAATCAATGAAAATATATTTTTTAAAAGCACACAAATTTCTTGTCTAGAAATCATTGACACAAGTCAAATTTTATATGGTGTTTATCTATTGTTTTTGTAGTATTGAAAAAATGCAAATAATTTAAATGTCTAATTTTAAGAGACTAATTAAATAAAACTTGGTGTCCATGCTGAAATATATTGAATCATTATGAACGTCATTAAGAAAGTCATCAAAATTGATGAACTTAGGTTAAATGTGTGCAAATTTTAAAATCAATATTAGATTTTATATGTAATTCATATATGTATTCTGTACCATAGACTCACCTGTTTCTTAGCTTTCTAAATGCAGTATTGTATATCTTATTGACATACACTGTTAGTCCCCTTCTTTTAAACCTCTTTCATTCTTTTGAACATATTGCATCATTCCATTTTCTCATTTTGGCCCTGAATGACTAATCACTTTTATAAAAATAAACATTCAGTAATAAAGACAAAGTGAACAAGCTTATCTTTCTAAATACCATGTAGACATGTCCGCAAAATAAAGCTGGCCAAACAGTCCTAGTGTTGAAAATATTAATCTTATAGTTTTATTTCTTAGAAACTGTGTTTGAGTTCCACACACACACACACAAAAACACCTATAACTTATTATAAGTTGAATGCAATATAGCAATAGTATGTTAAAAAACATAGTCTTATTTCCTCAAAGCAAAGCCATATCTTGAAGAAATGTGGCCATAAAGTTCTCTGGACTTGTTTCATTGTATCCTTAACATGACTGGGTGCATAGACAAGCTTAACCATTTGAAGGAAAGTATACCATGAAAAACAACTTTGGTTATTTTGTATAATACCAATTTATTTTTATCTGTAAGATCCAGTTTGATCAAATTTGCCATCCTATATATTAAAAGCCTACTATTCTAAGTTTCCAGTTGTCCAGTCATCCGCTCAACCAATCAAAGCGTAATATGCTAATGATATGCTAAGGCCACTCAACCGCTTCTTATGACATGCACTGACCATCAGGGGGCAGACGCTCAATGCAGGAGCATCCCAAAGGCCCCAAGCCAGCCAAGGCGGGAGCCAATGGAAGCCCCCTGATTTCCCCACCGGTCACCCCATAGAGCAGCGCTTCTCAACCTGTGGGTTGCGACCCCTTTGGCGGTCGAATGACCCTTTCACAGGGGTCGCCTAAGACCATCCTGCATATCAGATATTTACATTACGATTCATAACAGTAGCAGCATTACAGTTATGAAGTAGCAATGAAAATAATATTATGGTTAGGTCACAACATGAGGAACTGTATTTAAAGGGCCAGAAGGTTGAGAACCACTGCTGTAGAGGGAGGCAACCGGTGGAGGCGGGGGACAGGGCCGGTGAGCGGGCAGTGCCAGGCCAGCCAAGGCAGGTGCCAGAGGGGGCCCTCCAATTGCCCCACCGGTCACTCCACATATTGGCCCTGATCGCCAGCCAGGTCTAGGGACCCTACCCATGCACGAATTTCATGCACTGGGCCTCTAGTTTATTATAATAAGTTTCTTATAGTATTAATAAATACGTTTAAGAAATGTTACATTTTAATATTGAGACAGATTTCAAGTCTATGAAATAAACAGTGAGAAAATAAATATGTTAAGTTCACATTAATGGAGAAAAAAGTTTTATGGCCTGCTACTACCAAGAAAATAAATCATATGATATTCACATAAAATATTATAAGTGGTAACTAAATAAGGCCTACTCAACTACTTTCCTTTCAGAAGTTAATATAAAAATAAAAAAATATTATTAAGCCTGTAGGTCAAATCCTGGAAAAAAAAGGTTTTTTAAAAAACTATGAATTTGAAACAGTTCCATAAATTTTTTCAAAGTGTACACCTTCCTGACTTGACTTTACGACTGACATTCTTTAAGAGAAAAACAGCACTCCGGTGCAATCGGTGTAATGGATGTTCTTTTACTTATTTTCATTGTTTCATTTTTCTTTCCTATCTCTTAAAAGCTCTGGACCTGAAGGGTTTATTCTATTCTGTAAGTTGAGTGGTCTTTAGACAAGAAAGACCTAGGGAAGAAATCAAGTTAGGGTTGCACTGAGTGAAGTTGCCAGTCACTTTTGATATTTGTCAAAAGTAGTACTAGTATATGTTTGGCAAGGAAATTGACAATAGCACAGGCTTGATTATCTTAACATGTCAACAGCGCACAAAAGCTCAAAATCTGTGTTTTAATAAGTACATGGTACCCCAAGGGCCTAGGCTAAAAAATAATGAGTGTGGTCTGTTTAGGCATCTTCTCTTTGCTTTACCTGCCACTCTCACTGCATGTATTAGAAGTAGACACCACAGTTGTCTGGTTTGAAATATGTCCCTTGTAAATCATGGTCTGTCTGCATAACAGAGTTGGAGTAGCTTTTGCAGAATGTAAACAGGGCATAGATAAGGATTTCAGAAACCGAAACTGTGGAATTTCAGGAAGAGACAACACCAAATTACGCACACATGCTACTGTTTCTTTAATGTACATCTGAATCAGTTTGTAACTGCTCACTGGATTATCTAGATATTAGCATCCCATAAAAGTATTTGTCAAATAAATATTCTTTATCTATTAAAATGATAAGGTATATAATTCAATGTGTTTTATAAATGGAAATATTATATGAATTTGCAGTAAAGGTACATAAGTATAAGAGGAGACACTAATGAATATAAAAGTGTATCTAGGTGCAGACTGTGCAAGAAGTGCATAATGCCTGTCCTTCTATAGATGCAGACCAAATCTTAGGCATACATATATCTATGTCTATCTGAGATTTAAAATATATCATTTTTATATTTTTGTTTTTAAAGTATTGTAGTGACTAATTCTTGAATTTAAATGAATAAAAAGAAGCAAATAAAACTGAGGGAACTGTAGACATTTATCTAAATGTTCCTTACCAAGAAATGTTGTTTCATAAAATAAAACAACAATAAAGATTGTGAAAATCCTTAAGAAATGAGTCGTTATACTTTAAAAAACCACCACAAGTAATAAAAAGTGTATAGAAGTTAACACAAACACACATATACACACATACAAAAGAATGTAGATAAAACTGGAAAATCTGAATACAATTGGTGGATTTCATCAATACTATCAATATACTGAAATAATATTATAGTATAGTTTTACAAAATGTCACCATTGAGGGAAACTGGGCAAAGTGTTAATTCCTTGAAATTATACAAGGAATCTATCTGTATAATTTCTTATAACTGCATGTAAATTTACAATTATCTATTAAAATTTATTTTAAAAATATAATTTTTAGTGGACATAAGTTTAAATTCTTAAGTAGCAAAGTATGACCAATCATTTCTCACCTCTGATGTATAAACAAACAAAGCTATTTTGTTAAAATTAAAAGGACAAAGGTGTTAGGTGCAAACCAAATTTGAGGGCCAATCTCTAGTAAAATCATGAGGGACATGCTGATGAGTAAGAACATTTTTCTCTAAAAATTATAGCTCACTTAAAAGATAAACCTTTTTAAACAAATAAGTATTACTACTGTGAATCCTAGTATACATCTATCCTCTTTCTTTGTTGTTAATACTTACAGAATTGAGTCTATGCTTTTTTCACAAGATTCTTAGTAGGGATCAATTTACCTGTGAGCAGTTATGTATAGCCTCAGGTTAACATGCTACTTCACACAATCATGCCTAAGATCTTGCCCTTTGGGACTGATAGTATAATTTTAAAACACTATATTAGTTCGAGTTATCAAATCTTGGTGGCAAAACCCAGTAAGGTTTCTTTCAGGTTCATCTCAGAGCTCCAACATAGTGGTAAGGGGCTTTGTTCCACAGTCACTCAGAGAAACAGGCCTTTTCCTTCAGTTGATTTATCTTTTTCCTAGGGCATCAGTGTCCACTACCACATTTCCACATCTGGCTGGAAGGGAAGGAGGATGTAAGGAGCAGTGAGAGGGAGAGGGGAAGATTTGGGAGGTACACTAGAGTTAGGACACAGACCTAGAGTTGGTGTGCATTGCTTCCCACTGCATTAAAATGGCAAGAACTCAGTATCATGGACTCGCCAATGAAGGTGAGACAATATATTTTAACTCTCTGTTCAGAGGAAAAGGAACCAGACTTTGGAGGGAGAGGAAATATCAGCCCCACCTGCATTTCTTGTTGGTTAAACATGTATTCTCAACTGGTCCTTCATTGAACTATACATCTCTGCAAATTAAACAATTGCTCTAGAAATTCAGATAGAGGATTTTGATTAATAGATATATGTTACTAAAATGACACTGCTTTATGTCTTGTGAATAAATCATACCAATCTGTACTAGCATTGATGATTCTATGACTTATTACTATGGGCATTCCAATTGCCTTTCTTTATGCTGCCTGACATTGGATGGTAATTTGCTTTGCTCTCATAACCAAGCAACCAGTTTATATGTGCCATAATAATAGCAAACACACACATTTATCTATATAGGTATCTGTTGCTACCTTCAATAATTTATTTTGAATTTCTCTAGTACATCAATGTGGTTTAACAGAACTAGGCACTCTTTTCACATCAAGTTTTAAAATAAAATAGACTAATTGACTAGCTACGTATTAGCAACAACATGATGGAAATAGCACCCATTGCCCAGGCCCCTCATTGCCCCACTGTCCTCACACCTGGCAGTTCTCATTGATCCAGGCACATTGCCTCTCAGGATGGCTGTGGCTAACAATGGATGTAATACTGATGACTCCTTCAGGGCCATAGCTCATCTGATTTGTTCTTTATTGTTCCTGACAGAGAGTGTCAAAGGACTGAGCTTAGATCTCAGCAATGGGATAGATTTAAAACCACCTGTTGCAACCCAGCTCTATGACAACCTCTTACATAGAGCACCTCCCTTCATTTTAGATTTTTTGAGCAGAGCCAGCTTCTGTACATTGCATTTTCTCCAATGTGTGAGTACCAGACTTGTAGGTGGCCACATAAAAGAGCAGTTAAATGCATGATTATAGAGCCAGACTGCCTGGGTTCACACCTTGACTTTACCACTTATCTGTTTATGTTCCTTAGTTTGCTCATGTGAAATAAATGTGGAAATAAATTAATACTTAATTCATAGAGGTATGAGGTTTAGTTACTTTGGTATATATGTTAAATATGTATGTTTTTTCCTCATTGATTTACTCCATTTTAAAACCAAAGTAGATGATACATAATATAACTAATAGTCACTCAACTACTAGTTCTACTTTTAATTCATGATGCAGTTGAAATAATACATATTCACTACCTAATTCAGAATATTTTGTAATGAGACAAAAACAATTTTAGGAGATTTCTATTCAAAATTTAATATCACACAGAGACCTGTATTAAGATATTCATAGCAATTTTAATCATAATGTCCAAAAACTGGAAACAATCCAAACACCCATTATAGAGAATGAAAAGCAAATAAGTAATAGAATACTACTCTTCAATGAAAAGAAACAAATTGTATCTATAGCGCATAGATATAAATACAATGCAATATTATGGATTAATCTCAAAAGCATTAAACTAAGCATAAGAATCCCAGACTCCAAGGTTATATATGCTCTATTACCATTTATAATATATGCTCAGGAAAAAAAAAAAAGTAAAACCGCAATGACAAATCAGCAGTTGCCAAAGACTAGAGGTGGGAGGAGAGGATTAACTGCCAAGAGGGTGAGAGAATTTTTGAAAGTAATGAAAATTTTTGTAGCTTGATTGTAGTCATGATTGCATGATTATGTACACTTTTCAAAACACATCAAACTGTACAATTAAAAAGAACAAATTTTATTTTATATAATTTATGCATTAATAAACCTGACTTTGAAAAATGTAATACTAGCTTCTCACTTTGTATCTCACCTTTCAAGGTTAGATCATCAGAAGCATATTTTAAAACTACGTGCAAAAGTACCCTCCCTTCTCAGGCAGTGCAGTGTGGCCTGTGGGGCAGCAGCAGCAGCATAGCCGAGGGATTTGAGAAGCACTCCCATGCTCCTAGCTCCCCCTCCCCCGTAAACCTTCTGAGTCAGAATATCTAGGGTGGCGTCTAGGAATCTGTCTGCTAATAGGCTCTTTAGTTCATGCCAACATTTAAAAAGCACTGATGGTTTATAAGAAAATTAAAGAATGTTCATTATTCAGCAATAAATAGACACATAGTATATTTGAATCTGACATTTATTTTCCCACAATCTTACACACACACTAACTTTTTTGGTTATCACTCTGTTGCGTTATACTGTCATCTTATTAACTACCTCTTAAAAAACTTACGTTGAAATTTTAGCCTTTCAGTATATGTTATCAGATATTTAATAACACTGCTGGAAGGCAATAAGTAAATTTACAACTTCTCTGATAAAGGGTTGGGAAAGATGTCTTCTTCTAACTCAGATGAAAGCTGTGTCCACATTTCATAAATATTAAGATGTAAAAAATAACATTTTAATTGGTCTTAGAAGTATATATCTCTCTTAAAATCCCCTTATCTAGAATAAGAGAAAATAGTTATCAAGTCTGAAGAAAAGGCAAAAGTAAGACAAGTAGATAATGCACCATGTTGGGAAATAAAAGGCACAAGCCTAACAAATACCCTTTCATTCTTTTGGAGCCAGACTTCCTGTGAACACTGATGGAACTTTTGCCTGTGGCAGCTGAGTGGTCCATTCTTCTCCTCTGACGGAGAATTCAGCAGCAGCCTTCTGGCCAAGGTCATTGCCCTGTTCCCAGCATTGCTGGTGGATTTTGGAGGCAGTCCAAACTAACTCTAGGAATAGTTAAAATGTGTTTGGAATTTTAATGTATAGGCTGTCTGTGAATTGTCTTCTGGAAATTAGCCTTCACTTTGCTTCATTATACCAACTGACAACAGACCGGCATTCACAGAAATGAACTCATTCACTTATGAAATCCTTTATTTATTCAGGTACCTTGATATGAGCCTGAGAATCAGACTAAAATAGATTTAAACTCGTTCTCTCTGGTTTGGGAAAGCAAGCTTATCCTCCTCAAGGTTCCGTTTCCTCACCTATGGAACAGGAATTATAATGACCTTGCAACCATGATCCTTGTGAACTAAACTGAGATAATGGAATATCTCAGATGGTGTTGATTTTTTAAATAAACACATGTTGAGTCTCAT
The DNA here is from genome assembly GCF_000147115.1 of Myotis lucifugus. Lineage (NCBI taxonomy): Eukaryota > Metazoa > Chordata > Mammalia > Chiroptera > Vespertilionidae > Myotis > Myotis lucifugus. The sequence goes on from NW_005871060.1 coordinate 13,150,753, forward strand.
CTGTGTCAGGCACTATATTCTCTGGGACAGTGATTCTCAGCCTTGGCTGCACATTAGAATCACCTGGGAATCTTGTTAAAATCCTGATTTCTGGGCCTCAGCATTAGTAACAAAGAAACAGAATTTCCGGAGGATGAGGCCCAGAAATCAGGATTTTAAAAAGATTCCCAGGTGATTCTAATGTGCAGCCAAGGTTGAGAACCACTGCTCTAGGAGGAGGGGGACACAATGACATGAAACATGATCTTCCCCCTGAGGAGTTCCAAGGTCCTGATGAGGGAATGGCATTGTCCCTCTGGGAATTTAAAAAGCTGTGTGGGGTATTATTAACTCTGTAAAGGACTGGGAGTGCTCCTGGCACTGCATGCCCAGGGATTCTCAGGCCTCCAAGTTAAACTAAATCACTGAAAATCCAAATCATTTCCAAATAAGATAAACATTCCCCAAAATGCTCCTGATTATTTTCATGAAGTCCTTCAGCCTCTCCTGTGTTTTTCTTTTTAATGAACTATTCCTCTTTCAGCCTAACGCACATAGAGACATGTCCCATTTTACTGCGCTTCACTTTATTGCACTTTGCAAATGCTGTGGTTTTGGGGTGTTTTTTTTACAAATTGGAGGCAAGACCCTCCACCAGCAAAAGGTGACGCGCTTTATTGCAGTGGTCTGAAACCACATCTGTAATATCTCCAAAGTACACCTCTATCTTATTAGTGAAGACCTACCAAACTCTGCCAATTGGATGTTAGTTCTTGGTGTAAAAAACAAACAAACAAAAACAGTCGTGTCTTTATCTCCCTTCCCACCCCACTGCCACTAGCCTGAGGATGTGGGATGCCAGGGACCGTGTCTTATTTTGGTTGCCTATAACCACCTATGTCATAAGACCTGTGACCTATTATTATTGTCTCTAACATTCATTAAGCTTAATGTACCCCCAAAAAACATAAAGAATACAAAATAAAATACATAAGACAGACTGAACAACAACAAAAGAATTTCTCACCTAAAACCTCAATATCACTCCTATAGAGAAACAGTCTAGTATAGAAGTTTGACTAATAAATCCACTATTTTAATATAAAGAAAATAAATGCTATAGTAGAAGGACACAGTTAAAAACATCATCATCATCACCATCATTATTATAATAAAGTGACAACCATTTACAAAATACCTTACAACATCATTTCGTTTAATCCTTGAAACAGGCCCTGGCCAGGTAGCTTAGTTAGTTAGAGCATCCTTCCGATACCTCAAGATGGTGGGTTCAATCCCTGGTCAGGGCACATATAAAAATCAACCAATGAATGTGTAAATAAGTGGAACAACAAATTGATGTTTCTCTCTCTTTCATTCCCCAATTTAAAAAAAAAGACTGTTTAATCCTTGAAATAAACCATCAGGGAGGATATTCTATATCAGTGCCTCTCAAAATTTAATGCGTATGAAAATCAAATGGGGATCTTGTTAAAGTGAAGATTCTGATTCAGTAAGTTTGGAATGGACCCTTTGGAACAACTCATCAGCAAACCACACGTAATAGCATGTTAACTGTAATTGTAACAGACACTCCTAGTCTCTGCCCAAAGCCCTGAGACACCTGTTACATTGTTATGCTCCCCACCTCCCCACTACCCCACCGCTACACGAGACTTACTTACAACACGTGTGCCTGCCACTGCCCTGGGGAGACACTCTAAGGAACTGCTTTGCCCAAGCCCATACTACACTGGAAGTGCCTGGCAATTTAGACCTCCCTGAAGTGGACTTAAGTGAACGACCTATTGGTATAAGAGGATGAAAGCCCAATTTCTTCATCAAATCAGGACAAACTCTGAGGCATCCCATCTGAGTCAGAGTCCTGCAGGACTGAGCTAAAGCTTCCCTCTTCCAAACTTGGCCTGAAGTCACCCCCCTACTTGACTTTCCCCGTCCCTGTCCTGCTTCCACTGCCGCCCTCGCAGTGTCTCCTGCAAATCCTTCCTTAATACATCACTTTCCCATGAAGCTTTGTCTCAGCTTCTGCTTCTGGAGAAACCAACCCTAAGAGATCCTCAATTCCTCTACTCACACATCCTTTGGGCTCCCTCTCCAAATCAGACTCCAAATTCACCTTCATTTGAGTAGTCTGGCTTTACATGAAACTGAACTTGGACATATATTTCAGGAATTCAAATCAGACTCCAAATTCACCTTCATTTGAGTCGTCCGGCTTTACATGAAACTGAACTTGGACATACATTCCAGGAATACTATAATCTATCTATCTATATATATCTATATATCTATATATCTATATATCTATATATCTATATCTATATCTATATCTATATCAATAAAAATATATATATATATTTTTTCTAAGACACTGTATCCAGAATCTAAAACAGCTTCTGATATCTAGTAAATCTCAATAAATATTGGCTGAAAAAATAAATGGGAAAAAAAAGAAAAATTCATGGGGGTTTCAGACTAGCAATGTTCAGCAGCATCACATCATCCGTAATAGAATTTTGCTTTTCATATACTTATTATGAAAGAAAAGTTTAAGTTGAAAATAAGCTTATTTTCTAAACTAGTTTTGTTTTTTTTACAGGAAAAGCTATAGGTTATAATGCATAGCTCAAAATGTAAAAGTATCAATTGAAAAATAACAGAAAATTTTAAGAAGAGACCCAATATGTTACAAAAAAAAGGGGGGATAGGGGAATTTGTGAAATTATATAAGGAGGAGGCAAGCAAATTTTCAGGAACATAGTTCAAGAATTGAACTCCCCACAACTGTTAGCCTTCTAGATCAGTGTTGAAAGGACAACGGGGGAGTGGATAGATCAGGCTTAACGGCAGAAAAGATTTCATGATATTTGGATATAGAAATATTTTAAGCTAATTTTAAATGAATTAAACATCAGAAAGCAAATGAGGAACCAGTGGCTACTGGTTGGCCTTCTCTGGTAAAAGGTCAAGTTATGGTGCTAGAACAGCTGTGGGCAAACTACGGCCCGCGGGCCGGATCCGGCTCGTTTGAAATGAATAAAACTAAAAAAAAAAAAAAAGACCGTACCCTTTTATGTAATGATGTTTACTTTGAATTTATATTAGTTCACACAAACACTCCATCCATGCTTTTGTTCCGGCCCTCCGGTCCAGTTTAAGAACCCATTGTGGCCCTCGAGTCAAAAAGTTTGCCCACCCCTGTGCTAGAAAGATCATCTGACCTGTATTATGATATGGGATGTTTTTAATTTATTCAGAACTTATTCATGTGTTAAATTTTGTAAAAATGATATGTCACCTCAATAAATTCAATAAAAAAAAGACGTTGGCAAAAATTGTAAAACACTTCACATATATATTTCATGCTAAAAATGCAAAATCCAGTGAAAGTCACTTTCTGAAAGAGTTGTAATCATTTAGAAGGCAAGATGTGAAACCTTTCATCTAAGTTATCAAGATGCTCTAAGACAGTTTGTCTAGGTGTGTGAGCATTTGCTCTAACATTTTCCATGATAAGCTCTGAGTTCCATAGTGAGCATAGAAATTCATTTTCAATTGCTTTCTTCTCTCTTTAAACACAATATAATTTAATAAAATTTTAGATACCTACTTAGATTATCATTTTATGCTCATTTATTTATTTTTTATCTTTATTGTTGAAAGTAATACAGATGTACCCTTTTCCCCCATTACCCTTTTTAGCCTTCCCCCTCCCCCTGCCCCAGGCCTTCACTACACTATTATCTGTGTCCATGGATTATGCATATATGCATGTAATTCTTTGGTTAATCTCTTTCCACCCACACCCACCTGCTCTCTGATATTCATCAGTCTGTTCCAGGCTTCTATGTCTCTGCATCTATTTTGTTTGTCAGTTTATTTTGTTCATTAGATTCCACATATGAGTGAGATCATGTGATACTTTGTCTTTCTCTGACTGGCTTATTTTGTTTTTTGCTCCACTTTTTAAATGTTATATATTTCCTGTTTGAATACAGAATATTGTAATAATTGTAAGCTTGTGAGCCTCCTGATTGACAAATATTCAACATCTGATTTAACTCAATCTGAAAAAAATGGAACCATTCTGATAAAGTATGTAAGGTAAATAGTAGGTACCTTACTCAAATGGAATTCACTTACTCATCACCGGTTTCCGTGGCTACATCTCAGACACATCACCACTCCTACAGCAACATTTATTCCCACTGACATATTCCATTTCCAGATCAGCACATAATTTTACTAAATTGCAGCTTTTTACTTATTTTTCTCAGGACTGTATCCCTGTCCAAATTTTAAAGACTTGAGAGTCCTAATGCTTAATAAAACTGCAGTATGCATTGGGTACTGCATGACTCCCTTCGAGAATATAAGCTCCAGCAGGGCTGGGATATTCATTGGCTTTGTTCATGTACCTGTTACATGTACCTAGAATAGTCTTTAGCACCTCATAGGACCGAGAGAGAAAGAGAGAGAGAGAGGGAGACAGAGAGAGAGAGAGAGAGAGCAAATAAATCACATAACTGGCAGCAGATCTACTATTCTATGGTGGGAATGTGTTTGATTAACTTTGTGCATGCATGTATTTGTTTGTTTGTTTGTTTATTTATTTATTTATTTCTACCTATGTGACTTTGCTCATATCTCCAAATCTTTTATTTACTAGGCACCTATTTTACAATTCTTTTAAAAGTACTTTGATTAAGATTAGAATTTTGAGGGACCTTTTTTTATATCCCTTCTATGTAAAACAAGAGAAAGAAAACTAGTGCCAACTGGGTGTCCATTATGCGCTGGGCACTGTGTTAAACGTGTTAACATACATGATCACATTAAACAGGGCAGACTGGAGTTGGTCTACTGTATTCTCCCTTTATCTTCATAACAAAGGTATCAGCAATTGGGACACCTGCAAATAAAATTGCTACAGGGCAGCCATGAATCTATTTAGGGACCAAGCCTAACTTGAAAGATGAGCAGGACCATCTCTGAGATTCCTTCACCCGGAGCCTGCATAGGAAAATAGAGGCTCTCTTTTAATATCGCTGCTGCTGGACCCCTTCTTCTGAAACAGATCCATTTCCCTTTATGTGATTTCTAAGAAGAGAGGTGCTAAGTGTTTAGTGCACCTCTAGTATGCTACATAGGAAATCACAGCTCTCCTTGTGAACAAAATGTGTTCCTTTGGGAGCTTTGCAACATTCATGTAGCTCTGAACCCCTGCAGAAGGTTTGAGTTCTACGTGTAGAGAAATAAATCAGGGTTTGGAGCCAAACACAGACAGATATGAATTCCAACTCTACAACTTACTGGCTAAACATAGATAACTGAGCCTTGGTTTATAATGGAGGGGAATATTTTCAGGACTATTGTGAGAATTAAAGAAATCACGAGCAGTTCCTTTGAATATAGTAGATACTCAATGAAGGATACTATAATGATTGGAAGACAGTGGGGGTAGGAAATGGTAATGTTTTAACTTTCAATTGATATTGCCCGCTTCACTATATGTACAAAATGAGGAGTTTTGAAGAGTGTTTCAAATTCATAACTCCCATTTAATGCCTGCCTTTCCTCCAAGGCTCAAATCAAATTGTACTTCCTCTGACTATGCCATTCCACACTGATCTCTTGAATATCATTTATCCTTCTTGCAGTGGAAATTGCAGGCAACCACATGTGAGAAAGCCTGTATTAAATATGAATTTTGCCCTTTATTCACTATATGACCTTGGGCAAGTGGGTTCAAGTTTCAGAGCTTTAGGTTCCTTCTTATTAAAATGATTGTGGAGTTCTATCAAGGATTAAAAGAAATAAAAAATGATAGATGTTTCAACCTTTAAAATGCTTTACCAGTTGTGTCAAACATTTATGGCTGTGTAACAAATCGCTACAAAAACTCAATGAATTTAAACAATAATGATTTATTATTTCTCACAATTCTAAAGACTTGTCTGGGATCAACTAGGCAGCTCTTCTGCTCGAAGTGGTGTCTGAGACAGGCTCCTTCACTCACCTATCTGATGTCTTCGCTGATATGGCTAGTTATCTGGGGCCTAACTGAATATTTCATTCCATTACCACATGTCTTCTCTGACAGTGTAGCCAGACCTTTTGGCTTGGTGGCTCAGGGACCTAAGAGAGCATGTTCCAAGAGAACAAGCCCTAAGTTTCTGCTTTCATCATGTTTATGAATTTTCTATTAGTCAAAGCAGGTCACAGGGCAGGTCCCACAGTCAGTGTGTGAGATGAATACATGAGGACATGAATAATGGGAGGTATAGTTCATTGGGAGGCATCAATGTGACAGTCTACCACACCAATGTAACAATGTAAGCAGTAGTTGACAGTCTCACTTTATGCCTATTATTTTTCTACTAGAGGCCTGGTGCATGAAATTAGTGCACAGGTAGGGTCCCTAGGCCTGGTTGGAGATTAGGACTGACCTGTGGGGCAACCAGTGGGGTAATTGGAGTCCCTGCTCATACCCATCTTGGCCTGGCACCAACCCCACCTTAGCCTGGCACCGCCGCTTGCCAGCCCTGCCCCCACCCCTGCCACTGCTCACCTCCCTCTGCAGGGTGACTGGTGGGGCAATCAGGGGCCCTGCTTGCAACCGCCTTGGGTGGCCTGGCACCACCTGCTCACCGGCTCTGACACCACTGCCACCACCAGTCGGGGCCTGTGGGCTGGGGGCAGCTCCTGCGTTGAGTGTCTGCCCCCTGGTGGTCAGTGCGCATCATTGTGACTGGTTGTTCTGCCGGTTGTTCCACCATTCGGTCAATTTGCATATTTGGGTTTTATATAGATAGATATCACACATTTCGGCATGGACTTTACTTTTGGTGTTGCTTTTTATTTTTTTATTTTTAGGTAAGTGTGTATAGCTTTTCTTCATTTTCCAAGGAGATTATAAATTTGTTGGTGACAAAGACTATGGTCTTGTATTATTTTATATTCTCACAAAGCTGTTTTCTGTGGTTTATTGGAGTATATAGGCTTTGGAGGCTTTGCAGACTAGGTCCAAATCCTTCCCAAGTCTGCCATCTTTCAGGAATGTAATCTCAGGCAGGTTTCTTAATCTGACTGGATCTCAGTTTCCTCATCTGCAAAATGGGGATAATAATAGTTTCTTTCCTCACATGATTATTAGAAGAGTCAAATGAGTTAATGTTTGTGAAAAAAAGAATAGTTCTTAGTTAAAAATAAACTTTAAACGTTAGTGCTATAATTTTTATTAATATAAAAGTAGCCAGTGCACTTGTTTAATTTGTGTCTGATTTCTTATCCCTGACTCCCCACTCTAACAACTCATGAAAGGATGGATTTTTTGAGTGATTGATACTCAAAATTTTTCAGAAGCATTTACAGATAAAATAAAATCAATTCTGCTTGTTGACATTACAGTCTGAAAACTTACTTAAGGCCTTTATATTTTTGTTTTCTCATTTTATAAAGAAGAAATTGCCAGGCTAACATGGCTTAGTGGTTGAGTGTCAACCTATGAACCAGGAGGTCACATTTCAATTCCTGGTCAGGGCACAAACCGAGTTTGCAGTCTCAATCCCCAGTGTGGGGTGTGCAGGAGGCAGCTGACCAGTGATTCTCTCTCATCATTGATGTTTCTATCTGTCTCTCCCTCTCCCATCCTGTCTGAAATCAATAAAAATATATATATTTAAAAATAAAATAAATAAAAAGGAGGAAACTATGTAGATTATATTCCTAACCTTTCAACTTTTAGCAGTCTTATTTGGTAATTTAAGTTAAATATGTTTTAAAATAGTTATGCTAACATATATAGTTGAGAAGTTAATGGCATTCGTTAAAACTTCTCTGTAGACTTCCCTTGCCTATTTTAACATTGTTCACATGTATATTGGGACCTAAAGGCACTCTCTGAATTGTATTCAAGTTATTCCTGCCACTGTGCTACCTTCTCCAGAATTTAACAGAATTACTTTTCAGCAGGGATGTGGCTGGCGGCATCAAGCCATCGATTTTCTACTCACATTCCCTCTGTCCACCCAATGAATTTACTGCCTCTGGGCAGCAACAGTTGTGCCCTCTAATTCACTCCTCTACTCTCCTGCTCACACCCACAAACAAAAGTCTGCTGACAAAAGAAAATAGCTCCTTTTTGTGGAGAAAAATAGGTGAGATTAGAGCACAAAATGTCATTGCACTGATGGTCAGGACAATTAAGAAATTTAAATAGTAAATAAATTTATTTTGCAAACAACATCTTAATTAACTGTTGGTCTTTTGTTAAATAACATCATACATATTTGAAAACCTTAAAAGCATTACTTTCTTTTATGCATTAAGAGCTATTAAATTTCCCATTTATTTTTCAAATGTAGAGAATATTGCCCATGTGAAGTACAAATATATGCAGTTAGCAAACACATTTGCCTTCCTTGAGTTTTTAATGGGCCTATATTCCTAGTCATTTGCTATATGTGCATTTTCTTTTGTTTTATTCTCTTTGTCCAAGCATTTTCTTTAAGATATATATTTTCCAAAGGAAAAAGAACATGTATGTAGTTTAGTGTTCAATTTATATTTAGGTGATTCGTGCATTGGTTAGGGCACAGGGGACTAGGTGGAAAAGTGTCACAAAAAGAAGAAAGCAACAATTTTCCTTTAATGGGAACATGAAAGAGAAGAAAAGTGATGAAATGGGAACATCAAAGAGGAAAAAAAAGTTATTTTTTTTACTGATCTGGTAAAAATAGTTTGAAGTATATTCAAATGGCCTAGGCCAGTGGTCGGCAAACTCATTAGTCAACAGAGCCAAATATCAACAGTACAACGATTGAAATTTCTTTTGAGAGCCAAATTTTTTAAACTTAAACTATATAGGTAGGTACATTCAACTTTAAATACAACTTTAAATTCACGGTTTTCGTCTTCCGTTTTTTTTGTGTGTGTTTTGTTTGTGTGTGTGTGGGGGGGGGGGGGGGGTTGTGTGATAACAGATCAATTTTAATTCCAGCACCTGACACTATACAAGAGTACGCTTTATAAATCGTCTTCCGTTTTTCTTTGCTTCTTCTTTGTAGCCATCTCAAACAGGGCACCTAAAAAAATGTTTCATTTTATAATAATAAAGCCACCAACACAAAAGAATTACAATTCTTAAATTGATGACAAAAATACCTGTAGGATTTGCAGCTGGTTGGAAAAATACAGGTAACTTTATTCTTCCAGTAGGTACTTTTGTCACCCACACGTGATTTGTGGACGCCACTAGCACTAACCACTGCACAATGAGACTGCTGACTGACTGGCTCACTCAACTCGTGCATGAATCTCACGCGCCTCCCCCGCGCTGTGTATCCCGTGGCCCGCCTGCGCCGTGTCTGCCATCACCCAACCGACCGACACCCCCCACTTCTTCTAAGGCCACTTCTTCAAAATAGACTCGCCCAGGCCGAAAACCAACTTCTGCGCATGGGTCACGAAGTTTCAATCGCACTGTATGTGCACGCTGGCATGTGGTATTTTGTGGAAGAGCCACACTCAAGGGGTCAAAGAGCCGCATGTGGCTCGAGAGCCACTGTTTGCCGACCACTGGCCTAGGCCTATGTTGTTAATACTGCAAGAAAAATTTAAAAATTAGAAAATGATCTTTCCCCAAAAATATATTTCTTGAGCATTATTTGGCTTAATATATAGAATGAGCCTATGCTATTTCAAGAATTTATTGAGTGTGTACTATGTGCTGGTAATACAAACCTTCAACTATCTTAAAGTCTACTGCAGCATACATAAATACAAATGATAAGTACAAAGCAGAAATGGATTTCCTGATAAATGTCTGTGCTTTGTAAAGGGAAATGGACATCAGGGAATTGTCATGAAAATGTTTATACAGGAGAAAGCACTTATAAATTCAAAGGTAACCACTAGAAAACCATTGTGATTAAGGGATCCTTTAGTTCAAAAAAATAAAAAATACAAACAAAAAAGAAGCATGAATACATGGAACAGATTAGCAGGTGCCAGAAGGGAGGGGAGGGTGGAGGTGACTGCATGAGGTGAAGGGAATACCTAAAGAACATATATGCATGCGTACCCCATGGACAGGAACAATAGTGTGGTGAAGGCCAAAGGAGGAGGAAATGGGGTGGGAGGAGGTGGGCAAAGGGAGGACAATGGGGGACATCTGCAATAGTGTCAACATTAAAATGTTTCAGTAAGAAATAAATAAGTATATTTTATCTGATATAAAAAATTAAATGAAAAATAAAGAATAAAAGGGAGAAGTGTGAGTTAACCAAAGAAAAACAAGATGATAATTTCTCCCAAATTAAGATTTACAGTATTAAGAATGAGAACTGAAAATTTATTTTCATGCATTAATCACAGCCTATTTAAAATTTTATCAGAAAACATTTTCCAATTTTGTGGTAAAAAATAAATTACAAAATGCCTAATTTGGTGCATATTTATTCATTCGACAAATACTCCTGTAGCTTCTGCTATGTGCCAGCTACTACAGGAGTTGTTGGGAATGAAATGGTGAGCAAAACCCCCGAGTTGCTGTCCTCACAGAACATAAAGTGAGCATGAACCACATGTTAACCTCAAGTCTTCCACAGTCCTTTTACGAATCAATGGCACAGGCCATAATAGCGTCCATACTTTATAGACTGTGTAAGCAGTTTTGTCAGCTTTCTGGAGAAGTCCTAATATCGTTAGGAAGCAAATTTGCATTTAATATCTACTTAACTCAGGTCATATTGTTTTCTGTTTTGACTTTAAGAAGAAAATGTGATTGGTAATAACAATAAAATGGGCACAATTATTTAGAAGGGAGTGTTTATGCCAAGAAAATTACAAAGGCACATTATGATTTGCAAAGAGATGGCATTTTCCCCATAATTGCTCTCTATGTGTCTGTGCAGCAGTTTTGATTCAGGGCCGGCTGCTGTGTGAGAGCTTCTTGCCTTGCAAAGAGGTCTGCTGCTACACCTAATGATGTTTTATCAGCTCTTCTGTGGTTTCATCGTAACTACCATAGCAACACTAACACTACCATCCCACACTGCCATCAACATTCAGGAGAAGGCTTGTCTCGCCTTCACAAGGCTGCTCTTCCATCTGCTGCAGAGCATTTCCAATTCATCAGATGTATATATTTTTTAAAATGCTTTCCTGGGGAAAGAAAAATCAATATATTGAGAGACTGTTATGATATTTTTTGGCCCGCTGTGCAGATTGCGATTGCCTTATCGTAGGAGCTTTTCCAGGTTCTGTGGGGCCTAAAGCTTTTACAATTGGAGGGGGAAATACTACTTTAAAAAAAATACAAAATTATGAATTCAGAATTACATACAAAAATAAATATTTATTTATAATCAAAAAGAGATCACATCACATTACAAATATAAGAGCACTGATCAACAGCATAGGTTTCACAAAATCCAGAACAATAACATTGCATTGTTTTAATTCAGTCAGGCAGCCTTCTGTAATAGTTTTTCCCTATGATTTCCTATCTGTATGCTCACTGAGTTCCTGTTTATGAAGGACTTTGTAAGATTATTTTATGTAGGGAGATTAGAAAGGTAAGTTTTTCCACTAGCATGGTGACAAAACCAATTTTTTTTATTATCGACAGTCTAAAATCATTTCCTCCCGATTCACAGCTTGATATTGGTTATGACATGTAAATTTTTAGAATTGTTGCAAATTGGGGAAAACCTCTATCCAGTTTATTTCTTGTATGAACTGTCAGATCTGGAAGAACATTTCACAGACTAGCTTTTGGCTCTGAATATATCAAACTGTTTTTCTCCTCAACTGCTCACATTGTTCTGGTGTCGAACACAAGAGGACAGGATCATATCACAGTACAGCACCCGGCCCTGCACCTTTATGTCAGGAAACTCCATAAATCAGCCTAGGAGCGGGTCGGAATATTCCAGACCTGACAGCTGTAACTTAACCACTTATGGAAATGACTGAAAATCAACTAAAGCAGTGGTTCTCAACCTTCCTAATGCCGCAACCCTTTAATACAGTTCCTCATGCTGTGGTGACCCCCCAATTTCATTGTTACAAATTGAACATAATTAAAGCATAGTGATTAATCACAAAAACAACAGGTAATTATATATGCGTTTTCCGATGGTCTTAGGCGACCCCTGTGAAAGGGTCGTTCGACCCCCAAAGGGTCGCGACCCGCAGGTTGAGAACCGCTGAACTAAATTTCTCTTGCTAGGTTTACTTAAAATATACTCAACTTCATCTCAGCCTGATGCAAAAAAAGAAAAAGAAAAATACTGAAGGCTACTCTGTTGCCACTTAACCAAAGGGAGTGTGATAGAGGGGAAAGTCAGTGTGAAAAAGAAAGACAGTGGTCTTAACTGATGGCAATGAAAATATTTTAATTTTGTCAAACAAGTGAGGGATTCTAACACTGGAGCTTTGTTAGCTCCACAGTGAATCTGCTTCTGCTTATGATGCCTTCCCTTGATCTTTGCACACCATTCTGCCTTAGACTCTCTCTGGTGCGAAAGAGAGTCAACATCTTGTAAGGTTTGTTTAATATTCCTTTCAGGCATCTCAACTCCATCACACTTTCACGTCCTTTAGCCCTGTCATTTCTTTATCAGACCAGAGACTCCCGATCATAAGGCAAACAAGCCTGTGTACAGTAGCTGAAAAGATGCACTTGCTTCATTTGGAGCCTCTCCAATGCTCTGATCTATGTTCTTGGTATTCGGGGCTTTCCAAAACACTTACTTTGGAGAACGGGCTGAGCTTACATCTCTGAGATTTTAGCTGTCGTCCTTCCTTTTTATTTTATGTTTGTAGAAGACACATTACAGAGCTGAGATGTACAGCGAATATGCAAGGGAGTGAGTGCCAGAGGCTTCAGCGACTATTGATCCAAACATTCCTTTTCTGGTGTGTGTAGTGGTGAGATTTCTCAGTGACATGCTGCCCACATTTGCTGGGCATAGTCTCTGGAACATTAAATGAAACATAATACAGCCTGTGACTAAGTCGATTGAACATGCAGAGGGTGGTGGGAAGCTTTTATTAAACTTTACCAAATGAACACTGTTTTATTCTCGTCCCCAGTTTCCCACTGTAAGAAGGGGAGGGAGGTAATACTAATGTGATGATGCAGAAGCCTCCACTGATAGCGCAGTGATGGTTTTCTGTGAGCATATTGAGAAAGAACATTATTTTTGGCCTTGTACTTTAGCCACATATCTTTAATTCCCTGATGTTTGGAGTAAAACTTACTAGGTAGCCGAAAACAGTTAAGTGTTTTGTTGTACCAGGTACGGATGCTTTAGGCAGCTTTACTTTCACATGTAGTAATGCCATATTTTAAGTGAACATCACAACTTTCCTTGGCGCCTTTTATAAAAACACTCTGGGAAGTACTGAGTGGTTAATTACTAGAAAGCCAGCAGTGAGAAAGACGGAAAGTGGATTCTTCGTATAATAAACTCGAACTCAACATATATCCAGGCCTCTGTTCCAGTCGACCCATTGATCCCTAAACTAGGCAGCTTTTATAACCACAAGTATGTTAGAGTAAATCTGGAAATGAGAAATATTTTAAATTGGTAATATCATAAAAGGCTAGGGTTATGGAATAACAGAACCAACCATCTTGACTCTGATTTTGTTTGTGGTGCCATTAGTTTACATTGGCGAGGACCAAAACTCCATCCTGCTCGTGTACAGGAGGAAAAAGTGACATCCAAGGCAGTGAAGTGACCTGTCTTGAGCCTACAACCCGCTAGTGATAGGGCTAAATCCTAGGTCTGGTTATTAGTCCAGGGCTCACTTCTCTGGAAAATCTTTATTAATCCTGCGTTGATGACTAATGTTATGTGATGCGACACTCAGCTTATGAATCAGAATGAGCACTGCTTATGATTTTCTCAGGATTTCTTGTTTTAAAGGTAGTTTGCTGGGGTTCTTGTCCAGCATTAAGAAGGGTTCAGCAGTCTGGAAAAGGGGCTGTGTGTAACCTAAGTAAGAGTCCAGAGACGAAATAAAATTTTGAAAGGCATTTGGGGGTCAGAGGAGCCTAGTTAAAGAAACTAAGATCTCCTCGTCTCAGGACCCCATGCTTTTTATTAACACAAATTGTCCTGAGGCGAGGTGGAGATATACACTTCAAAGGGTAGGGTTTCGTATACAGAGTCCATTGTCAGATTGGAAGAATCAGCCTACGACTGTTCAGGTGTTTGGCCAGTAGGAGGCAATAACATGTATATTACGATGCCCTGAGCTGTCTGGCAGCAAACAATCATCCCTTTTCAGGTTTGGGGAAATGCCATCAGCCATTCCCAACAGGTGACAACATATGTGACTCAGCCCTTGTTGAGTCTCCAAGTTCCATCAGCCTTTTGATGAAACTCTTGCAATTATGACATGCTGGAATTGGCTTCTGGCAGTAGTTGATTCTCATTTTCTCAGAGTTGATTAATATAGAAATGTCAACTCGTGAAAAAAAATAAGATTCTATGGTTGCAATTTTTCATAAAATCCCATATGAATTCCCTGCATATCTTTTTTTTAATATTTATTGTTCAGATTATTACAGATGTCCCTCTTTCCCCCCCATAGCTCCCCTCCACCTGGTTTCAACCCCATCCCAGGCCCTCCCCACCCCACTGTCTGCGTCCATAGGTACTGCATACATGCATATAAGATCTTTGTCCAATCTCTTCCCACATCCCCTTTCCCCGCCAAGAATTGTCAGTCTGCTCCATTACCATGCCCCTGATTCTATTACATTCACCAATTTATTCTGTTCATCAGATTTTTTATTCATTTGATTTTTAGATTCACTTGTTGATAGATAAATATTTGTGTCACTTTGTTGTTCATAATTTTTTATCTTTACCTTTTTCTTCTTCTTTCTCTTCTTAAAGAATATCTTTCAGCATTTCATATAATACTGGTTTGGTGGTGACGAACTCCTTTAGATTTTTTTTCTGTGAAGCTATTTATCTGACCTTCAATTATAAATGATAATTTTTCTGGGTAGAGTAATCTTGGTTGTAGGTTCTTGCTATTCATCACTTTGAATATTTCTTGCCACTCCTTTCTGGCCTGCATAGTTTCTGTTGAGAAATCAGCTGACAGTTGTATGAGTACTCCCTTGTAGGTAACTAACTGTTTTTCTCTTGCTGCTTTTAAGATTCTCTCTTTGTCTTTTGCCCTTGGCATTTTAATTATGATGTGTCTTGGTGTAATCTTCTTTGGGGTCCTCTTGTTTGGGGTTCTCTGCACTTCCTGGACTTGTAAGTCCATTTCTTTCACTAGGTAGGGGAAGTTTTCTATCATTATTTCTTCAAATATTTCTTGCACCCTTTCACAGTCCGTGACCCCTCAGGGGATGTCCACCTGCTGGCTTAGGCCTGCTCCCCATGGGGATCAGGCCTACGCTGGCATTTGGACACCCCTCTCTCAGGCCGCAACCCCTCACTCCTTACCACCTGCCTGCTCACTGCTCCTTACCACTCATCTTGCTGCTCCTTAGCACTGCTGCTGCGCTCGTCAGCTGCGATCCCGGCTTCTGGCTGAGCAGCGCTCCCCCTGTGAGTGCACTGACCATCAGGGGGCAGCCTGTGTTGAGTGTCTGCACCTGGTGGTTAGTGACCAGTCGTTCTGGTCATTCTGCCGTAATGGTTGCTTAGGCTTTTATTATATAGATTGTTTAAATTCTTAGGAATTTTCTAAATGCTAATTAATAATTTGAGTAAAAAGGTAATGATTCCCATTACATTTTTTATTATGTATTGTTGTAGTCCTTGATAATTTATAAACATTCCACCCCACAACAATCAGGTGGTTTTACTATTTCTCTTACACATGAAAAAGCCAAGGTCAAAAAGGCTCAATAATTTGGTCAACATTACATATATAGGAAATGACAGAGGTAAGAAACAGACATAAATAACAAAACATACCCCTCTCTTCCAATTTTCCAGAGTCCTAATTGCAGGGTCCACTCTGTCCCAATCAGTTTACAAGCACATCCTTTCTCCTTCAATTCTCACTTTTGAATTTACCTCCAGGCTTATGCATTAGCAATGACAGTTAATACCTAGCCTTCAAACTTTTGGAAAAGTACAACAATAGCAACAACTAGAAATTCAAAAGTTTGAGGAATAGTGATAAAAAGGGGAAGCAAGCCAACCAAGAAACATCTGTAAACAGTGTTATTGAATTTGGGAATCACAAAAGCAGATGGAAAATGCCAAAACATTTCCAGAGCCCTTGAAAAACAACCCTCTATTAAATTGAAAAGAGTTTTAGGATTCTGGTCTTAGATCACAAATGAAACAAAAACAGGTTCAGGAAAAAACAACTGTTTGTGAGTAAAAATATATCCAGAAATCCCTTAACTTACTAAATGACCTTATAAGGTACTTTGCAAGTAAACAGACAAACAAAAGTAAAAAATAGTACTGTTACCATGTTTGTTGATTACAAAAAAACAAAACAAGGAAAAAATAAAATTAATTTCTTGAATAATGGGCCTTAATTGGGAAGGTATTTGTGATGCTGACAGAAACACCTAGTAGACTGGCAGTTTTATCTTTTGGTAAGCATTTAATTTAAGGAGAGTTTTCTTAAAAAAAAATTTCTCTTTGCTTATTCTTTTTTTAAATTTTATTTTATTATTTAAAGTATTATAAATAGTAGTACATATGTCTCCTTTTTTTCCCCATTGACCTACCCCAAGCCTTCCCTACCCCCCTGCACATGCCCTCACCCCACCTCCCCAGTGTCTTGCATCCATTGGTTATGCTTATATGCATGCATACAAGTCCTTCGGTTGATCTCTTACCTCCCTGCCCCAACCCTCCCCAGCCTTCCCGCTGTAGTTTGACAGAGGCTTCTTTGCCTCTGTATTTATTTTTGTTCATCAGTTTATAATGTTCTTTATATCCCACAAAAGCGTGAGATCATGTGGTATTTTTCTTTCACTGCTTGGCTTATTTCACTTAGCATAATGCTCTCTAATTCCATCCATGCTGTTGCAAATGGTGAGAATTCCTTCTTTTTTATAGCAGCATAGTATTCCATCGTGTAGATGTACCACAGTTTTCTAATCCACTCATCTGCTGATAGACATTTAGGCTGTTTCTAACTCTTAGCTATTGTAAATTGTGCTGCTATGAACATAGGGGTGCATATATCCTTTCTGATTGGTATTTCTGTTTTCTTGGAATATATTCCTAGAAGTGGGATTACTGGGTCAAATGGCAGTTTCATTTTTAATTTTTTTGAGGAAACACCATACTGTTTTCCACAGCGGCTGCATCAGTCTGCATTCCCACCAGCAGTGAAGGAGGGTTCCTTTTTCTCCGCATCCTCTCCAACACTTGTCGTTTGTTGATTTGTTGATGATAGCCATTCTGACAGGTGTGAGATGGTACCTCATTGTCGTTTTGATTTGCATTTCTCAGATGATTAGTGACTTTGAGCATGTTTTCATATGTCTCTTGGCTCTCTGAATGTCCTCTTTCGAAAAGTGTCTATTTAGGTCCTTTGCCCATTTTTCTATTGGGTTGTTTATCTTCCTTTTTTAAGTTGTATGAGTTCCCTGTAAATGTTGGAGATTAAACCCTTATTGGAGATAACATTGGCAAATATGTTCTCCCATGCAATGAGCTTTCTTGTTGTTTTGTTGATGGTTTCTTTTGCTGTGCAGAAGCTTTTTATTTTGATGTAGTCCCATTTGTTTATTTTCTCCTTAGTTTCCATTGCCCTAGGAGCTGTATCAGTAAAGATATTGCTATGACAAATGTCTGCTATATTGGTGCCTATAGCTTCTTCTAAGAGTTTTATGGTTTCCGATCATAAGTTTAAGTCCTTTATCCATTTTTAGTTTATTTTTGTGTATGGTGTAAGTTGGTGGTCTAGTTTCAATTTTTTGCAAGTATCTGTCCAATTTTCCCAACACCATTTATTGAAGAGACTGTCTTGACTCCATTGTATGCTCTGGCCTCCTTTGTCAAATATTAATTGAGCATATTGGTTCGGGCTAATTTCTGGACTCTCTATTCTATTCCACTGATCTATATGTTTGTTCTTGTGCCAGTACCAGGCAGTTTTGAGAACAGTGGCTTTGTAGTATAGCTTGACATCTAGTATTGTGATCCCTTCAACATTGTTCTTCATTCTCGAGATTTCTGCAGCTATTCGGGGTCTTTTTTTATTCCAGATGAATTTTTGGAGAGTTTGTTCTAGGTCTTTGAAGTATGCCTTTGGTATTTTAATGGGGATTGCATTGAATTTATAGATTACTTTGGGTAGTATGGACATTTTAATGGTGTTGATTCTACCAATCCATGAACATGGTATATTCTTCCATTTGTTCATGTCTTCTCCTATCTCTTTTTTCAGCATCCTGAAATTTTCTGAGTACAGGATCTTTATCTCCTTGGTTAAATTTATTCCTAGGTATCTTAATTTTTTGTTGCAATGGTAAATGGGATTGCTTTTTTAGTTTCTCTTTTGTGAGTTCATTATAGGTATATAGAAAAGCCATAGACTTTGGGGTATTAATTCTGTATCTTGCTACATTGCCGAATTCATTTATTAAGTCTAGTAATTTTTTGATGCAGTCTTTGAGGTTTTCTATGTACAATATCATGTCATCTGTGAATAAGGACAGTTTTACTTCTTCTTTTCCAATTTGGATGCACTTTATTTCTTCTTCTTGTCTGATCGCAATGGCTAGTACTTTCAGTACTATGTTGAACAGGAGTGGTGAGAGTGGGCATCCCTGTCTTGTTCCTGTTCTTAGGGAAAATGGTTTTAGTTTTTGCCCATTGAGTATGATGTTGGCTGTGGGTTTGTCGTATAAGGCTTTTATTATGTTGAGGTATGATCCCTCTATTCCCACCTTGCTGAGAGTTTTTATCAAGAAAGGGTGTTGGATTTTGCCAAATGCTTTTTCTGCATCAATGGATATGATTATATGGTTTTTGTCTCTCAGTTTGTTTATGAGGTGTATTATGTTTATTGATTTGCAGATATTGTACCATCCTTGCATCCCTGGAATAAATCTCACTTGGTCATGGTGTATGACCTTTCTAATGTAATGCTGGATTTGATTTGCTAGAATTTTGTTGAGGATTTTAGCATCTATGTTCATCAAGGATATTGGCCTGTAATTCTCTTTCTTTGTATTGTCTTTATCTGATTTTGGGATTAGGGTACTGCTGGCTACGTAGAAAGTGCTTAGAAGTGTTCCTTCCTCTTGAATTTTTTGGAATAGTCTGAGGAAAATAGGTCTTATTTCTTCTTTGAATATTTGATAAAACTCCACTGTGAAGCCATCTGGTCCAGAGCTTTTGTTTGTTGGAAGAGTTTTTATTACTGCTTCAATTTCCTCCCTATATATCAGCTTATTCAGATTTTTTGATTCCTCCTGGTTGAGTTTTAGAAGGTCATATTTTTCTAGCAATATGTACAATTCTTCTAGGTTGACCAGTTTGTTGGAATAGAATTGTTCATAGTATTTTTTTTTTACAATTCTTCATATTTCTGTGGGGTCTGTTGTTATTTCACCTCTTTTGTTTCTGATTTTATTTATTTGGGTCCTCTCTCATCAAATGGGGAGAAAATCTGTCTCCTGAACATTTCTCAAGCCCTTCTTTTTATCTCCATTTCTTCTACTCATCTACATTGTGATTGTGCCATGTCTAAACTCTGGATTCCATTCAGATCTTTATTCCTCTGACATTAATTAAGTGGTTTCAACAGAAATCCTTCGATGGCTTGCTTTAGCTTTCAATATAAGATTAATGATAATGATGACTGCCATGTATGTGTTTACTAAGTGTCAAATACTATTCTGGATATTTGACATTCATGCCTTTGCATTTGTTCTCATCTGATATCAATACTGTAAGATAAATATTACTCTAATTTCATAAATGGAGAAACTGAGGTTAAGAAGACTTAACTAACTTGCCAAAGACTAGTGAGTGTTGAGCTGGGGCTCAATCCTAGGGCAGCCTTGCTGCAAAGCTTTCTGTTTCACTGGACCTGTTGCTAAATTCAAATTCCTGAAATCAGCACATGTGGCTCTTGAGGATCTGTAACACTCAACTGCTGAGCCTCCCTAGCATGTGCAATGGCTTCAGCAATACAAAGATCTTTGGTATAACCTTTCTTCCCTTTCCTCTCTCGCTCTCTCTCCTTTTTTAACCTCATACATATATACTTTTTTAAAAAGTATTCTAGAACACATTCAAGTTGTTAAAAAATTCAAATAAAAAGAAGTAATTATAGTAAATTATTCCTCCTCTAGACAGTCCCACTCTCCTCCCAAGAGAGCTAATCATTTTTTCACACTTTGATCTTAACTGTGAATTCATTTAATCTAAAGACTTGGATTTCTTCTGCTCTAGGAAGTTTCCGTGTATTACTTCAGTTCATTCACTCTGCTCTCCACCTTTGGAACTCCTATAGAGCAAACCTTTGTGGCACAGACTGCTCTTGAAATCTGGTAAAGCTTATGGAACTCCACTAAAAATTTTATTAAATTGCATACATAGGATTATGAAAGGGACCAATTATATTGAAATTCAGTTATCAAAATACTAAAAAGTATGATGCAGTAATATAATTCTTTATGAATCATTCAATAAAATCATCTAGCAGCACATTTAATAAGTATCTAAATTCTGAAGTCATGATTAGCACAAATTATATTTTGAGATACCTGAAGCAATATATACTGTCATGTAAAAATAAGTGTAATTCCTTTGGTGGTAAAGTCACAGGTACTGCCAGTACTACTGTGATTGTTTTGCCTATATTCATAGTTGAAGGAATTATTAAGTTTCAGATAGAGTTTATTGAATAATGTGTAATTTCCTTTTCTATCCAACAACTTCTTGAAATCTATCCAAGGCCTTATGTTAGTATTACTGGAATTTTAGAATTTCTACTATCCTCAATGTTTCTTACATTTTCTCTCATACTTTCCAACTCTTTTTGTTCTAGGATTAACTTCCTATTTAGATATTTTATTCCATTGGTATAAAGAACTTATCATATTACATTATGTTAATTTTTCTACCTGTCACATCTTGCTAAAATTTCATGTCTAAAATAATGAGGAAATTGCAGATAGATGCATTTGATCACTCAAGTGAAGTTAAAAAAAAAAATTCAGTGAGATTGATGTTGGTTCCTTAAGAGGAATCTTATTAGGGAACATTTTATAAATAGATCACTAAAACTGGTTATCAGATAATCATTCTTTATGAAAGACTAGATAAACCCAGAGATGATCCAAAATCTAGAAATGATCATCCTAATTTAACCTTTGCTATTACTTTATGTTTAATCTAGAAAAAAATTCAATAGGCAATTTGGTAATGAAAATATTCATAGGAAATTACCTTCATGAAAACTAATCTAATAAAAGAGAAACATGCAAATTGACCACACCTCTGCTACGACCCAAGCCACGCCCACCAGCCAATCAGAGTGACTATATGCAAATTAACCCAACCAAGATGGCGGCCAGCAGCCACGGAGCTGAAGCAAGCAGGAGGCTTGGTTGCCCTGGCAATGGAGGAAGCTAAGCTTCCCGCCTGCCCTGGCTGGCTGTGGCCTCCACTCAAGGCAACAAAGTTTCAATTATAGAAGAGAAATAAATCCCAGATACCTACTTCCAGCCAGCCTCCACTGGGAGGGTTCGATTCCGGTCAAGGGCATGTACCTGGGTTGCGGGCACATCCCCAGTAGGAGATGTGCAGGAGGCAGCTGATTGATGTTTCTCTCTCATCCATGTTTCTAGCTCTCTATCTCTCTCCCTTCCTCTCTGAAAAAACAATAAAATATTTTTTTTTTTAAAAAAAGGCAACAAAGTTTCTATTATAGAAGAGAAATAAATCCCAGATACCTACTTCCAGCCAGCCTCCACTGGGAGCTTGGGTGGCTGGGGGCCATGGTCAGCCTGCAAACAGCCATCAGCCCCTCACCCAGGATGGCCACACGCTCATGGGGTGAGGTGTCCCCGCTGGGGGGCTTGGCCAGCCTGCAAACAGCCATCAGCCACTCACCCAGACTGGCCAGACACCCCAGCAGGACCCCCCCCCACCCTGAAGGGGGTGTGGCCAGCCTGAAAACAGCCCTCAGCCCCTCACCCAGGCTGGCCAGGCACCCCAGTGGGGACCCCCACCCTGAAGGGGCTGTGGCCAGCCTGCAAACAGCCATCAGCCCCTCATCCAGGCTGGCCAGGCACCCCAGCGGGACCCCCACCCTGATCCAGGACACCCTCCAGGGCAAACCAGCTGGCCCCCACCCATGCACCAGGCCTCTATCCTATATAATAAAAGGGCAATATGCAAATTGACCCTAACAGCAGAATGACTGGGAATGACTGGTCACTATGACACATACTGACCACCAGGGGGCAGACACTCAATGCAGGAGCTTCCCCCTGGTGGTAAGTGCGCTCCCACAGGGGGAGCTCTGCTCAGCCATAAGCCAGGCTGACAGCTGCCAGTACAGCAATGGCGGTGGGAGCCTCTCCCGCCTCCTCAGCAGTTAAGGATGTCCAACTGCAGCTTAGGCCTGCTCCCTGCTGGAGGGCTCCAGGGCTGCCAGAGGGATGTCTGACTGCCAGCTTAGGCCCAATCCCCCGGGGAGCGAGCCTAAGCCAGCAGGTGGACATCCCCTGAGGGGTCCCAGACTGTGAGAGGGCACAGGCCGGGCTGAGGGACGCCCCCACAAATGCACAAATTTTTGTGCACTGGGCCTCTAGTAAACAAATAAAAAGAATGATCAAGGACTCTACAATAAGGTTATACTTATAAGGTATATGGCGAATGATCAGAGGTGATTTCTCCAACTAAAAATTACTGCCTAATAGAGGGAAAAAGAAGATGGGGGAGGGGGTGGGAGAAGAAGATTAGCAAGAAAGAGACACTAGTTTTAAATGAATGAACTAAAGAACATTCACAAAACAAAACAAAACCCACAAAGGCAAATTGAATTTCTTTTGCCATTAGAATGACATATTCTTTGTACATGTTCATTATATTTTAAATGTTTGCCTCTCCTTTAATTCTCATTGATAACATACAAGACTACAAAAGATTGGGCTGCAAAGCTGTGGATAACCTGCCAGCCAATACTGACACACATAGCTGATCACCAGTGTTGCTCTCAAAATAACAAGTGTCTAGTCTTCACATCTTTGTGTTTTACAAGAACTATGCAAGAGAGAGGGCAACCAGAAAATGCATCAGACCCCAGAGTAATGGTCCATATGTTTCTGTTGTCAGCTAATGCTCTCATTCTGATACACACCCACCCAGCAGCTCCACTGAAATCAGTGAGCAACTTCCTTTTAAAGATTGCACAGTCACACTCACAACTGCCTAGAGCAGACGGCAAGCAGAAGCCAGGGGTCTCCCAGTGCTGCTATCATGAAGCCAAAAGCCTGAGCAGTTTTAAAAATATTTACATTCCCTGACATTAAATAAAAACCAGGATATTTCCTCTTAAAAATGTTGATTTGGGGCTTTTCTAAACCAATCAGGAAATTTGACAACACTGGGCTTTGCCTGACTGAGATGGGCCTGAACTCTCTAATAGGTTCATCAGGCACATTATACCCAGAATGAAATACCAATTTTCAACCTCAGCTTCTGAGACTCATAATCCTGCTCTCAGTGCCCACTCTTCTCTCAGGATGATGACCGAGTGTCCCTATCCTTCAGAATCCCACTTGACTTTCATCTCTTTAGGAAGCCTTCCAGGAGCACCCAGCCTACCGTTCCCCCTCCAATGTGAATGGCCATGCAGTTCTGCAGTGGTGGGTTGTGATCTCTCTGTGATACATTGGTGTGTGTTTGGAGAATTCATTAAATCTGTAATGTTGCATATATATATATATACTAGAGGCCCGGTGCATGAATTCGTGCATGGGCGGGCCAAGGGGAGGAGGTTGGCCAGCCAACCCACCCCAGATTGGGGTGGGGGGAACCTGTGAGGGCATGGCTGGCTGGGGGAAGGGGCCAATCTGGGGCAAGGCTGGCCGGGGGGAGAGGCTGTGGGCGGTTGGCCAGCCAGCCCCACCCCCTAGTCAAATCCTGGTCAAACTCCCAGTTGAGGGGACAATTTGCATATTAAGCTTTTATTATATAGGATTGCCTTCTTTTTACCTATCACAAAATTTTTCACAACTGGGACAAGTATGGTGTCTATGATGAAAGAGCTAAGCCCAGTATGCTATTTACTTGCTGCATACATTTGAGCAAAATATTGATCCTCTCTAATCTTTACTCAGTCCCAATATTTGTAAAATGAGGGGGAGTGGGAAATAATACTCACTTGTAGAGTTGTTGTAGAAATTAATGAGGCTGTGCATGGTAAGCATTTTACACAGTGTCCCAAGTGCCTGGGATACACTAAGAACTTAATTAAAATGTTTGTGTTATTATTATTCCTCTATCAATATCACTCTCTTGAGAGCTATTAAAGTGACTTAGCTCTGATTTCTTTTTTACGTGTTAGGCCTTTTGCTGCTCTAGAAGTTTGCACAGCTAACTTTCCTCTATTCTACCTGGTAATTAATTTCATCAAAAAATATTCTTCCACTATTCTAAGATTCTCTTATTATTATGTCACTTACATTTCCATGTTAAAATCATATAGAATGCAAATAAATTGTTCAAGCCATAATTTTCTATTCAGATAGCAATGTTAATAACAAATACTTCTACCTACCACTTTATTGATCAACTAACCTGTGACAGACACTGTTAGATTTTTTGTTGTTGCTTTATCTCTAATGTTCAAAACTCTACAAGGAGGGTATTATGACACTCATTTATTAAATGAGAAATCACAAGTAGTTCAATAAACTACTTGTATTTACTCAATATCTAGGTGGCAGACTGAGTTTAAAATGCAGTCTAACTCCAAAACCTATGTTCGTCCCATTAATTACCTTTTGCCTTGTTTTTATTATTTAGTTCAGTATTAAGCCACTCAGAGACCCCTGATAAATCTTTATAATTTCTAAAAATATTGTAATGGCACCTGGGAAAATAACTAACTAAATAAAGATATTATAATAGAATATGTTTCATGAATAATCATTTATTCTTAGGGTACTACTATTAATATTATTTTTTTTTTAAATATATTTTATTGATTTTTTACAGAGAGGAAGGGAGAGAGATAGAGAGTTAGAAACATCGATGAGAGAGAGACATCGATCAGCTGCCTCCTGCACATCTCCTACTGGGGATGTGCCCGCAACCCAGGTACATGCCCTCGACCGGAATCGAACCTGGGACCTTTCAGTCCGCAGGCCGACGCTCTATCCACTGAGCCAAACCGGTTCCGGCAACTATTAATATTATTAACTAGAGACTTGATGCATGAAATTCATGCAAGAGTAGGCCTTCCATCCCCCAGCTGCCAGCACCGGCTTCCCTCTGGCACCCGGGACCTGGGCTTCCCTCCAGCTGCTGGCAGGCATTCAGGACCCGGGCTTCCCTTGCAGCCCGGGCTTTGTCCGGAAGGACATCTGGAAGGACATTTGGTCTAATTAGCATATTATGCTTTTATTATTATTACTAGTAGCCCAGTGCACAAAAATTTGTGCACTCGGGGGTGAGGGTGAGGGGTGGGGCCAGACCCCTCAGCCCGACCTGCACCCTCTGTCATGTTCCGGGACCGGCCACTCCTGGCCTAGGCACAGGCCTACAGGCTTGGGCGGCCTGGCTCTCAAGGCCCCATTTTATCAAGAGAACAAAGTCGGCATTAGTTACAGCCCTCACAGAACACAGTACACTGTATCTGTGCATACAACTGCCTCGTTCATGTGCCTGCTTCGCCCTACTGAATTACTAACATCTTGAGGACATAGCTCTCTCTTATCCTGCTTCAACTTCAGTGCCTGGCCTGGTGCCAGGGACCTGAGAGGGTTTGCTGAGTGAGTGAATAATGAGTGAGTGAATGAGTGAATGAATGAGCGAGTAAGTGAATGAGCAAGCAGCTAAGGAGCGGGAACTTCTGCCGAGTTGCCATGGCAACATGGCAGAAGTTCAGGCCTCACACCCGGCTCCCTGAAGCCCACCCCGGGAATGTTCCCCCCTGTTCCCAGGGGCCTGGGACCCCTCTCCTGGCTGCATACTGAATTACTAACATCTTGCGGACATAGCTCTGTCTTATCCTGCTTCAACTTCAGTGCCTGTCCTGGTGCCATGGACCTGAGAGGGTTTGCTGAGTGAGTGAATGAGTGAATGAATGAGCAAGTAAGTGAATGAGCAAGCAGCTACCAGCGGGGATATTTCTCACTCTGCTCTGGGCTGCCTGACACAAACCCCGGGAAGTTCCCGCCCTGCTCCCAGTGGCCCCACTCCCCTATGCCGGCTGCATAGTTCACGCAGGGCAAAGGCGGCCCCAGTGTGCATTTTGGCAGATCGGTACATTAGCACCTGTCAGCCTCCGATCCCGCCAGAGGGCCGTTTGTGGGCGTGGCCAGTGGCAGATTGGTGCATTAGCACCTGTCAGCCGGGGAACCCCCCCGGGAGGGCCGTTTGTGGGGTGGCCAGTGGCAGATCGGTGCATTAGCACCTGTCAGCCAGGGATACTCCCAGGAAGGCCGTTTGTGGGAGTGGCCGGTGGCCGATTGCCATGGTCCCGCCACCAGCCCTGGGTCTGTTCCCATATGGGCTGCCTGCCGCCCGGGTCGCAAATAGCTGGACTGGATGGCAGCGGGCAGGCGGGATGGCGCTGTCCCACTCTGCCTGCAGTATGCAAATTAGCCGCCATCTTTGTTGGTGGTTAACCGCCATCTTGGTTGGCAGTTAATTTGCATATCGCCCTGATCAGCCAATGGGAAGCATGTCAGAGGTATGGTTAATTACCATGTTTGTCTATTATTAGGTAGGATAGGTAATACTCAATTTGGGTCCCCCTAAAAAATAAAGGCTAAATTAAGAAGGCCCTAGTTATCATTTTAAGACTTTTTTTCCAGATGCAAGTAGAAACTGCACTACATTGTTTTGTTTTGTACTGTTTTACAGTATTCAGTGAAACTCAATATTTTGTTTAATAAGTATCCAATTTGCCATTTCAATTAGATATTACTGATGAAAAGGTAATGTCTTATTCTTGGATATTAGTTTCAAATGAGATTTAATATATCACATGGACATTTATGAATCTGTTCTATACATAACATAATTGATTGCCTATTGATCTATTTTATAGCTGGTATATTTAATTTAAAAATATGTCTGTCTCAGTATTTAATGTGTTTGCTTTGACATTTGGCATTTTGGTTCTGTGTTTAGGTGTATAATTTGATAAGAAATATATTGCTCATGGGCATGCAGAAAGTTATAAAAGAAAATTATCAGTAGAGTTTGAACAGATGTATTATTATTATTATACAGAAATAATCACATTCTTACAGCTGTAATCTCAAGTGAAAATATGTTTCAAAGCAATATCTTAGTTTTGTTTAGGTAAACATGGGATTCTCAGCTTCATTTAATTAAACAAACAACAAAAAAGAATAGACACATAACATCTCCCTAAGTCAACTATTTTTTAAACAAATGGAATATTAATACACTAATGAAACTTTTCTCTTATAATATGAACTAGTTTATGTATCTTTGACTAGCTGTTTGTTAAAAATATTCCTGTTCGTGGTTGTTTTCTGTGTGTTTCCAATTTGAAAATCTACAACTCCAAAACATGATAAATGTTTTCCGATCTTCTTGTTGATCGGGAAGCGGTAATGCAAGAGACTCACTAGCTTCTCCAAGGATGCATTCAGAGTGAATATATTTTAAGCTTATGTATAAGATCGCTTTGCCTGACTCACCCGTAGAATGAATTTTAATACTCACTTGCTCACTTATAATTTCTCTTTTCTAGGAGGGAACTTCCTGTAATTCCCTCACAGCCGGCTCCATTGTTCATCACCCTTATCTGAGCAGTCACTCCAGCAAATCTCCCTATCATACAACCCAGAAATCCCAAGACATTCTTCGTTGCCTATCCTCTTTTGCCTCCCAAATTTGTTAGCTTGCAGGTTCAGCTGCTTCTTTCTACTTTCTGAATTCAAATATGACTTTCTGCCTCAATGAAAATCCTTGCACAGCTACTCATTTTACAGGCTTACTGTAGTCACTTATTTTTGTTATATTCTACTCTCCAGCTGTGTTTTGCACCTAAATTTTTACCTGCTGTACTTCAGTATTTTTTGCTACTTCCCCTACAACCAGAGACACCTCTGGGTCAAATATAAAGTATTGTATGGAAAGCGTTCTGTTAGTTATCCCTGACTTAGTGGACTGAAACCTTATTCTTTAATAACACCAAGAGGAAATACCAAAAAATATTGACAGTTTACTATTAACAGACAATGGGCTATTACATGCAATATATATTCTCTGTATAACCTGACAACTGAGTTAGTGGTCATTGATTCTACAGAAACTAAAACTCATGGAAGTTACCATTGTTTACTGATAAGGATTCCAGTTTCACATTTCATGCCCAGTCTGACTCTAGACTTCCTATTCTTAGATACCAAACAATATTACTTATTGTTATAGCATTCTGCAACTTTATAAAATTATTCAGTCTCTACCAGCTGCCATTTCCCCTCCCATCACTCTCCCTTTGACTCAATTCTCTCTCTCTTTCCCTCACATACTCATTCATTTTCATCCTTCCTCCCTAACTTATTCTTAATGTTTATTTTGCTCTGCTAAGCACAGAGGGGTATTTTTCTTAAATCACAGTCTCATTAAGAGGTGGATAAGTGGTCTCTTGCTGACAAAACAATAAATAATAACCTTTCTTTCTTTATGCTTTTTTTTGCTTCTTTTCCAACAAATTTCTCCTGCTCAATCTTATTTCAAAGGCCAAACTTCATCCTAAGCAATTTTTTTCTCTATGGACATAATTATAATTACTGTTTATATTTGCATTCTAAAATATACTTTATACACTTTGCTGCTTCTACTAAAATGCATTCTCCTTGAGGGCAGGGTAATAAAGGATTTCAAGACACAAACATAAATATATCTCTGCCTCTTTATCTTGTTTACTAGCTCTATTTCTACTTCTGTGTCTTGTTCAAACCAAATAATGCAGTTTGTGTGTGTGTGTGTGTGTGTGTGTGTGTAAATGTATTTGAGTGTGTATGTTTAAAGAAGAGATGCAGCAAGAACTGGATAAAATGTAGCTTGCAAAATGAGTTTACTATATTTTTGTTTTGTTTTTTTTATTTACATCTCCAAGACTCACTTTAATCTGTCATTAAATAACTCCAACCCTTTACGATAATTTTCATTTCTCAATGACTACATATATAATCTCAACTACAAAATTTTATAGTGGGTTAAACATGCTACAATATTTTATTCCCAACTCAATTCCAGGATTGCAGAGTGCTGCTACACAGGCTCTATCCCGCCAATATCATTGAGTTGGGCTGAATGTGCACCTCTGCAGCACTCTGTTTGATGCATCTACTCCACAAGAGACTGCAGAAGCAATCTGGAGAAGAGAAAGATTTTAAAGCACTGTCATTAATGGGCACTTGTAAGCATAAGGAGACTTAAAGTGTTTCACCTCAAATGTAGAGTTAGGCCAGTCACTTCACATGTACTTCAGGTAAATAGATTACAAGTAAATTGCAGGCATTTCTTTAAGTGAAAAAAGCTTTTAGATGATTAAATAAGTCTCACTATGACACTATTTTTATCATCATTGAAACTCCATGCAATTTTCTCCTAAGTAAATTTCACTCCCAAATGTATCGCTTAAGTGTGTGGTAAAACAATTCTGAAACTATGGCTTCCATTTGCTTCCATTGATCTGCTGGAAAGCAATGTGATTATATACATACAAAATAATTATGCTCCAGCTCTAGTGTTGGCTGAGTATCTTGTATCACACTAATTCTTTCACAAAAGCAGGCAGAACTAGAGGGGTGATGACCCTTGAAAGAAGGAACGTGCAGGAGGAGAGAGTCACATTTATAAGGCTTCCCCCCTGAGAACACTCCCAAGTCCATGTACAGCTCAAGACACTAGAACTGAAGAAGAAAGTTTCAGTTTTATTAGCTTTAGTGTCACAGGATGGGGTTCAGGGCTGCCAATCATCTGCAAATGAAGAGGGACTTCAGAAAGAAGAGAGCCATAGTAGAAAGAACCTCCAAATCAACATACAAACGGTTATCAAATTCTTCTCTGAGCCTGAACCGTGTATGCGCAGGGGAAAACCCAGGACAGTGGGAAATAGCAGGAGTTCAACCAAGCTTAGCAGACTTATTCGCCATGCACCACAGAATAGACAAAGTTTAGACTTTGAGTCCTGCATGATTTAGAAGGGCTGGGAAAACACAGTGGGTATTTTATTAAAATTCTAGTAGGATTAAAATTGAAGACAAACACAATTTCTTTACAAAGAACTGTAAAACCTTGGATTTTTTCAAAATACAAAATTTTTTTCTACTTATCAAAGACACTATTAAGAAAGTAAAAAGCCACACAATGGGAGAAAATGCTTGCTATACATACATATACGTGACTTTGTAGCTCAATATATGAAAAACTCATAAAAACAATAACAAAAAGACAAACAACACAATGAAAGCTAGTAAAAGACTTTAACAGTCACTTCAAGACAAATTTCCAATATACACATGAAAATATGCTTAACTAATAGCATTAGTCATCAATAAAATGCTAATGAAAACCACAATGATTTGTATTTCACATCCACTGGAATAGCTACAATTTAGACTGACAATACCAAATGCTGGCAAGAATGTGGAGCAACTAGAACTCACAGATATTGATGAAGTAAAGTATGCAGAAACCAGTTTGGAAATCTGTGTGATAGTTTGTTAATAAACTAAACATCTCTAGCAATGACCAGAATTTTCAATCCTACATATTTACCCAGGGGAGATACAATTGTGTTTATAGCAGATTTATTTGTAATAGCTCCAAACTGGAAGCAATCCAAATATCCTACATCTGGGGAATGGAAAAACAAAATGGTCTATTCAGACCACAATACTAGAATATATAATAAAGAAGGAATGCTGATAATCAAACCAATATGTTTGTATCTCAAAAGTATTGTGTTCAAAAGAAGTCAGAGACAGAAGAGTACTATACATACTATCCAGTTTCATTTATATGAAGCTCAAGAACTGGCAAAAACTAATCTACCCTGGTGATAGAAATTAGAACAGTGGTGTCTAGGGAGATGAAGTTTGACTAGAAGAGGGCAAGAACAATTTCTAGAGTGATGGAAATGTTCTGTATCTTAATAAGGGTAGTGGATTGATGGGTGCATTGTTTTAAATCAAAACTCATTGAGTTAGACATTTAAGATTGGTGCTTTTCATAGTATATAATGTTAATGTCAATAAAAATACTACAGATGGTTGTACTGTGGTATTTGGATTGGATTTGGATTAAGTATAACATGATTATGGTTTGATTGGTTTAAATGATTGTTTTAAATGATTTTTATTAAATTCAGCATAGGAAGTTCCTAACTTAGCCCTTCTCTACCCATCATACTCTGTCTATCCTACCATAAATACCTGGCCATCCTGGAACATGTCCGATTTTCTTTTTATGCCTTTTTCCTCATTCCTATTCCCTAGACTTATATCCTTTCCTCACTCCGTATTCTCTGATAAATTGGGAACCACCCCTATAACTGAGGACCGTATTTAGCTATGTTGTCCGTATAGCTCAGATTCCAAGTGCTGAGGTATTTTTGCATGCTGGTAGTTCCAAAAGTTCATTTATAAGAGAGACCAGTAATTGAATCTACACAAGATTAAACCAACCAAGAAAGATATGGCTACTTGCTAAATTTTTAAGGCTTCAGTGAAACCTCTAAAGTATTTCTTGTAAAATGCTTACTGCGATTTGCTCTGTTTAATTTCTGACCAGTGAATAAGTCTTCACATCTTTATTTTCTCACTGCTGGGCCAAGCAGTTGGTGTGATGTTGAATTGTGACAACTGATCACCATATAAATTCCTTTTTAATGCTCTTCTGTAAAGTGTAATAGACTGTGAACTACCATCATCTTGAAATGTCATCATGTTTCCACAACATGACAAAGTAATAATATGAAAATGCTGAATTTAGTAATTTAAAATCTGCCATGAGCAGTGAGTGATATCACCAATACCAAGTCATAATCTAAGAGTTAGTTTACTCATTTTTCCACTTCATTTTATAAGAAAATAATTCCATTTTGTTTTTCAGGGAGAATTGTGACATTGCATAGGCATTTGCTTAACAGTCAAATGCTGAGTTTTTCCCTCAAATCTCATATGCATTTGTTCTTTATCAAAGCAATTAATTCAGTTAAGTACTATTTTTACAGTGAGCCTAGAAGAAATTCTCTGCCTTCAAAGTGCTTTGAATATAATTGGAAATCCTAATGCATAGTATGAAAGAGTTCATAAGAAAATCAAGGCCTATTGAAATCCAAAACAGTAAGTTATGTGTGTGTTCTCCAGTGATTCTAGAAGGGTGAAAAGTCATCCTCTTCCATAGCAGCAAATATCTTCTAATTGTAGTCACTACCCTCATGTAGTCACTACTTAACTTTTAAAATATTAAAATTAAATAAAATATAAAATTCAGTCCCTCGGTCACATTAGTCACATTTCGTGTGCTCATTAGCCATATGTGGCTAGCAGTTGCCATCATGGACAGTACAAATAGAAAATATTGCCTTTTCAAAACATTCTATTGAGCAGTGTTGTCTGGGTCACAATTATACTTGATGTGTCTCTGGAACTATGCTGCTTCACATAAGATGGTTTAACTTAATAATAGCACCTTATGCATCTTTGTCCTGACAAAACACTATGATCTGTTTATATATTGCCAGGATTCTTGTCCCAGCATCTAGAAGGGTTCAGGAAATCTGGAGAAGGCTGTGCATAGATTAAATAGGAGTCCAGAGACGAAGCATAATTTTGAAAGGCATTTGGGGGTCAGAGGAGCTTAGCTTAAAGGAAACTAAGATGTAAGTTCTAAGTTCTCCTCGTCTCAGGACCCCATGCTTTTTATTAACACAATTTGTCCTGAGGCGAGGCAGAGATATACACTTCAAAGGGTATACACAAGTATTGTCAGAATGGGGGAATTAGCCTACAACTGTTCAGGTGTTTGGCCAGTAGGAGGCAATAACATGTAGATTAAGATGCCCTGAGCTGTCTGGCAGCCAACAGTCATCCCCTTTCAGGTTTGGGGAAATGCCCTCCGCCATTCCCAACATGTGCGACTCAACCCTGTTGAGTCCCCAAGTTCCATCAACCTTTTGATGAAATTCTTGAAATTATGACATGCTAGAATTGGCTTCCGGCAATATATGGCAGAAATATTGAGCTATCACAAACTTTTGTTATTACTTGATTCTTCTTATCAACGTTTAGAATTAGAGTATGATTGTTGAATGAATAGAGAGATCAAAATATGGTGGTCTTAGTGACAAACAATAATAGCTCTTCATAAATAAGAAGTATGCATTATGTCTTGCTCCTAATAAGATTAGACCCTTTGTTAGGCATAGGCAAAGCAATGGTACCGGAATAAAAACGCTGCAGTCCTGGCCTACCAAGAGTTTACAGTTACATGGGGTTGAGCAAAATGAAAAGAGGCAAATATAACACCGTGTTCCAAAGTGTTATTATAGGAGTACATACAAGGTTCAATGGATCATATCCAAGGGCCACTAACCCCAGCCTGGAGGTCAAGGAGAACTTCCTGGAGTAAGTGATAGGAAGAGGATAAAAGAGAGTAAGCCTGAGAGAACAAAGTGGGCAGAAAACTATTCCAAGCAAAAGAAAATGAATGTATAAGAACTAAGGGCAAAAAAGAATTATAAACCATTTAAGAAATTGTAAGTATGAGAAATAAGAATAAATGTTGTTAATGCAAAGAGTGAACCCAGTTGAAGATAAAATTGACTTCTTATGAAAGTTGAGGCATCTAACTTATTTTAAGATTTGGTTTATTTTACAATATAATTTCAAAACTAAAATTTCTACCTAGTATATTTCAGAATATGCACACACATACAGACACAAAGAGTGGTTGGGGAAGGGAGGTGTAAATGGATAGTTTGCAAATCCTAGCAATTTTAGCATATATTTGTATGCATCTTGGTTTTTTCCCAAGCCTCTGCCATTTTAATTTTTTATTAACACATCATTCTGATTTTTTATTAACATTAAATATATATCAGTGGTTCTCACAGACTGAATACAAATAAATCAGTTTTTAGAGCAAAGTAATTATGAGAGAGTAATTATGAATATGTAATTATGAATACCCTAGTACTTATAGATTTATGAATCAACATAATACTTAGAAATTTATAAATCAACATAGGACTTAAAAGGTAACTATTATTTTATTATATATCTTAATGATACCATTAAAAAATTCTAATTATAAGTAAAAATATTCCAGTTTTTTATTTAGTATGTTTTTACTCTACATCCCCAAAATGGTAAATTTGACTTTATGTAATTGACAAAATATAAATTAGATATCAATAAACTTAACTTTTAAAATAACTTATTTAATTACATATTTTATTTACATGTGTGTAATTTTTATAATGTAAAAATGTAATTACACATTCCATTTTTAGAGCATTGCTTTACTTTTGCTTTTTAGCTTGCCTTTCCCCTATTTTTCTCTCCTCCTCTACCTCCACCCATATTTTTCTAGCTTCAAAAGGTAACCAATGGACCCTAGCTGGTTTGGCTCAGTGGACAGCATGTCAGCCTGTGGATTGAAGAGTCCCTGGTTCGATTCCAGTCAAGGGCACATGCCCGGGTTGCGGGCTCGATCCCCAGTTGGGGGCATGCAAGAGGCAGCCAATCAATGATCCTCTCTCATCCTTGATGTTTCTATCTCTCTCTACCTCTCCCTTTCTCTCTGAGATCAATAAAAACATATTTTTTAAAAAAGATAACAAATGGAATCCACTGCAATGGATATTAATATTGTCAGAGAGCAATAAATATAATGTAGTAACCTACTGTTATCTTATTTTGCACTCACCTAGCCACTAAATGAGTTTGATATTTTCATATGCTTGTTGGACATGTCTATTTGTTCCAATTTGATTTTCCTCTTCAGGTGATTTATTTATTTTTCTTTTGCATCCTCAATTTTTTGCTTACTAGTTAGAGAAACAATGTATATTTATAAATATCAACACTTGGTCCTCTGTGTTCCTTTTTTTTTTCTAACCTATTGGTCTTTTGCTCAGTTTGTGTATGTATCTTTTGAAATACAAAGGTGTTTGAAAATCATTTATGTAAAAATGTCTGTTATATATTTTTTCTGAATTTCATATATTGGTCAAAATGTCTTTATATCATAAATGCTACCCTAGTTTTTCTTGCATGGCTCTTAGAATTTTACTTTGAACTATTTAGTCCTACTGAAAATTATTTTTATTTGGAATAAGAAAAAAATTTTATTTTCTCCCACATAGCCAGTTCTGCCAACATTCATTAATATGTTCACCAAATTTTTAGAGAGACAACCCAGAACACAACTATACCAGACAAAATACACACATAATAATATAATGTATACTAAATAATTATATATATGCTATTACTTTAACATAAAAATATGAAAATGAACATTTATTTGAAATTACATATTATTCTGTTTTATTCATTTCTTATTACAAAATGCTATTATTTAAATAAAAATATAGGATTATTTAACTGTCAAATAGTTGTGACTGATAGCAGTACTAATTAAACAACTAATATTTGATTAAAATATAACAATATTTTAATAAGGTTTTCTTCTGTTAAAGCAGTTATTTCTATTCTTTTTTAACCCTTTTAGATATTTAAATATCGTGGGCTATATTTAAGACATCAATGTAAGATGTTTTAAAAGGGGAACATAGTGCTATTGACTATATTTAGTAACAATGACACATTTCTGTCTCATAATATGGTAGAATAATTTGACTCCTTCCCTTTCCATTTCCAATAACACTTCTCTGAGTGGCCTGCAACCGTTAGAGCATCCTCTTTTTCTTTTCTGTAGTGATAACACTGAGTAGATTCAAACATAAATTTCACTTTGGCTTGCACTCTGCTCTTATCAAACCCACCACACACTGACTCTGGTGTCATTCCAATGTGATGACATCAAGTGAAACTAAATATGCTCTTAACAACAGTGGCTGAACATGAACTACTTAGGAGTTTACTTATTAGCAATATCAGGTATTATAACTTGTAGGAATTAGTTTCAAGATGTCAAAAAAATGTTCATATACTTTGCCTCTACAAGCTTGCTTTTCTAGACCAGTTTTTTGTTCATCTCAATTTTTGCATCAATAAATTCACCATATAGACTAAATATGGCTAAGATATCTATTATTTTCAGGCATTCTGAAGTACACTGGATGTCTTCATAAGTTAAAGTTCTCTTGCTTAGGAAAATGATTTTAAAGTTTACAGCGGTGATTCAAATTTGTGAAATTAGTGCTAGACTCCAAAGAAGTTACAGGTTTAGTAAAGAAATTGAGAAAGTCCTGCATAACTTGGCTGCTCTTTTCTATTGGCCATTTGTTGTTGTTCTAAAGTAGTCTCATCTCAAAAAATATGTCATTTTTTTACTATACATTTTTATCATAAAATTAAACAACTCAGGCATAGTCAATTCATCTCTTTCCAGACACCCTAAGGTTTCTGCAAAAATCACCAAACAAGTTTAGAAGAATAGTATATATTTTCTGTTTACTGTAATCTTTCTTTTGTCATCCTGAATATATTTCCAAATTAGAGGACACTCTTCTTGTCCCATGTTGGAAAATGTAACTTCATGGCAATCTAACATTTTAAATATTAATAGCCATCTGTAAGCATATGTCTAAAAAGGCCATCTTCTTCATTTCTATTAAATAAAAATTTGAGCCCTAGGCGGTTTGGCTTAGTGGATAAAGTATCGGTCTGGGGACTGAAGGGTCCCGGGTTTGATTCTGGTCAGGGGCACATGCAGGGGTTGTGGACTCCATCCCCAGTGGGGGGCATGCAGGAGGCAGCCAATTGATGATTCTCTCTCATCATTAATGTTTCTATCTCTCTCTCCCTCTCCCTTCCTCTCTGAAATCAATAAAAAAAAATATATTTCAAAAAATAAATAAAAACTTGATAAGTTCTGCACATTGTGAGTAAACTAAAAAGTAAACAAAATTTTAAATTATGAAAACTTCACTATCATAGGTAAGCAACTCATGACCTTTTTTTGCCATGTTGTATAAAAGGTGTGCAGAACATATTGCAGATAAGATCTTTTCATTTTCTTTGATAAGAAGTTCACCCACTGAATGGAATTTGCCGAAGTTTATGTTGCCATATCTGCAGACTATTCAGAGAGAAGACCAAAGCCTTGTATTTGGATAAGATATCAGGAGCCATTTGTTTTATGTTTTATTGTGCAATTTTATTAAAATCTTCATAGAAATCAAGAGGTAGTTTGACACTACATTTTTAAAATTAAAATACCTAAGAGTCAGCGGGATCATTATGTTTGTGTGAATGTTGTCGCTGTGACACGTAACTTTACTGTGGAAAACATGAAATCTGAAAGAGTCAGCTCTACACTGTAAAGGTTCTACTCATCTGCTATCAAAATTTCCTCCTTTAGTTTTTCCACAGCGCAGTTTATTTAAAACCTCAAAATCAGGGAAAATAGCTTTACTCAGTTTCATAGGGCTATCAGGGGATCAATACAATAATGTATGTTTGTTCATGTGATATGCCGAAACCAGTTCCACCGCTGTTATTTTCTACTGAGCATTGGCGACTTTGGGGAGACACAAAAACTTCTGATTGATTTAGAATCTTCTGAGTGCTTTCACGTTCCCTTTGTTACCACACCTAATTCCAAATTCTTCTCTGCATGTTATGCAGCTAGCTGCTTTGGTTATTTGTATCCTTCTACCATAAGATAGCAGTTAGCCTTCTTTTTGGTTGATATCTGGGTCATGCTGGTATTAGTATTATAATCATTCTCATTTTTATCACCCTAACTCTTAGGGAAACATGGTCACTGTATTCACAATGTTAAAAATTAAATTAGCATCAGCTTGATACCAAGAACAAACAGTCAATCTACAGGCAAAGGACTGTAAACAGTCATGATTACAAAGGACTTAGGTTGCACACTTGAGTCTCAGAATGATGGATGATTCATTATTGTCAACAGCAAGTTACAATTGCCATCATAAGCATTCAGGGGGAAAAATAGTGACAGCCACTGCAGAAGGCAGATAACTTGTGTCATATCTATCTGCTACAAAAATAGTCAATGCCAGCCCCTATCTTTTTCTTAATATGTTTTTATTGATTTCAGAGAGGAAGGGAGAAGGAGAGACAGAAACATCAATGATGAGAGAGAATCTGATTGGCTGCCTCCTGCATGCTCACCACCAGGAATTGAGCCCACAACATGGGCATGTGCCCTGACCTAGAATCGAACCATGGCCTCCTGGTTCATAGGTGGACACTCAACCACTGAGCCACACCGGCTGGGCCAGCCCCTATCTTTTAAGATGCTGTACGGATTTTGTACTTCCCCTGATTTTCTGTACCCATTGCCAAAACCTGGTTTCCCTTAACATCCAGCTTTCAGTGCTACATCCCAGGGAAAATGGGACAGTTGTCACCCTAGTTCAGTGATGGCGAACCTTTTGAGCTCGGCGTGTCAGCATTTTGAAAAACCCTAACTTAACTCTGGTGCCGTGTCACATATAGAAATTTTTTGATATTTGCAACCATAGTAAAACAAAGATTTATATTTTTGATATTTATTTTATATATTTAAATGCCATTTAACAAAGAAAAATCAACCAAAGAAATGAGTTTGCGTGTCACCTCTGACACGTGTGTCATAGGTTCGCCATCACTGCCCTAGTTCTTCCATCTGATCCTGCAGGGCATTTATGAGCATTCTGCTTCAATTCATCTGTTCAATTTTTTGTTCAAGAAATTGAGGTTTGATTGTTAGTTTGTAGCCAGATAGACTTGTTTAGACTCACAGCTGAATCTGGTTAGGTGCTCTGTTTATTTTTATTTTAAAATCTGAATCTTACTATCACCACAGTGCTATTCCCCAAAAATGTGTTCTGCTTGTTTTGGCTCATCTTTCCCTCTCTGACTATGCCATTCACTGTGTGGGTTGTTATTTTTCATTGTCAGCTCGTGGAGACTCAAGCTCTATTGTTGGATTATCTCGGGATTGACAGTCTTGCTAACTGCAGAAGATGAAATGTCCTTGTGGTAGTACACAAGAAAGTGATTCACAAATACCCCTTCTGAGGCACCTACAAGAAGCTGTGGATCTCTAGTCTTCTGGTCTGTCCCAAATTCCAGAACTGGGAGATCTCTGCCCACCTATTCAACTCCTTCCTGGCCAACTTAAAGGCAACAGAACAGACGTATTCATGGGAACAAATGTAAGGAAGGAGGGCAGGAGGACTTGAGATCCACAGATTCCTATGAACCACACATTCCTCCAAATTTAGTTTCTCCATTGCCTTCCTTTAAAGCAGCGGTTCTCAACCTGTGGGTCGCAACCCCTTTGGCAGTCGAATGACCCTTTCACAGGGGTTGCCTAAGACCATCCTGCATATCAGATATTTACATTACAATTCATAACAGTAGCAACATTACAGTTATGAAGTGGCAACAAAAATACTTTTATGGTTGGGTCACAACATGAAGAACTGTATTTAAAGGGCCAGAATGTTGAGAACCACTGCTTTAAAGGTTCCACTGGTTTTCTCAGACACTCATCCAGATCTTTCCCATACAGAATGGTCCAGATCTTTCCTATACAGAATGGTCCAGAACTCCAGGCCTTCTAACCTCTGTCTTCTAGACCCTAACAGCCATTTGTTTGAAGATAATGTTTAATAGTGCTTTCTAAAACTTTAAAAATAATTTGTATTCCAATAGTCTCTAAAAAAGAGAGGCAAAGGATAAGAATTAGAGGTAGACAAACTAGTTTTTTCTAAGTTAAAAGATATTTTTTAAATAAGCTGATATTTATTTTAAACACATTCATATCTTTCTTGTGAAAATTTGTGCATATGATGCCTATCTTAGGGCACAAATTCAAATTTAATAATAATAGCAGATAAAATATGGCAGGCCAGCAATTAAGGCAGCAATAAACAAAAACACATATATTTTAAAAGTCAGTCTTAAGCACTAAAGTTTGGACTTGGGCATAATTTATTGTGCTGGATAAATTCAGAAGAATTGATGAATGAAGTTAAATTATTAATTTGCCCAAAGTGGGAGAGGCCACCATCTAGAACTACATGTCATAAATATTAAAGCCATTCCCATCTTAAGGACTTATATGGGCAATAAATTATGAGGGCCAGTATAGATCTAGGCTGGGTTAATAATAATTCTTTGTACCCATAATTCACAACCACCTAATCCCCCACTGACCATTAGTTTATAGTAAAGAAGTTAGCAGCTTAGTGTGCAAGGTAAGAACTGGTTTCTTCCCTGTCATCCTCTTAATTTTTGTTTGGTGAGCAAAAATAATAAAATTCCATCCTGCAGCCTTTATTTTAACTTGAAAAATATTTGCTTTTGTTTTCATGCCGAAAATGAGAAATGCTTAGGTAGCAATGATCACAAAATCAACAAGCTTCTGAGGTCCAGAATTATGTAAACCTGATATTCATTCATTCCAATGATTTTGAGCAAACTTTTTTTCAACTCTTATTTATCATAAAAATGTGATCACATGGCATTAAAGAGGTGCATTCCTTTCATGGTTCTTGCCACATATTATATTACATTATTTTTATTTACATAAATATTTCTCAAACTAGATAGCCTATGCCTTTGATATGGAATTTTTGGACTGGAACCCGGATTCTTTGTCTGCCAGAATCGAAGAATGAATCCACGGACAGAAAGTGGTATAGCAAAGGTGGAGATTTATTGAAGAACAAGTACAGCTCCCACATGGGGAGAGGGAAAGAGTCCCACAGAATGGACTCCCATGTGAAGAGGGGGAAAGGGTCCCACTGATTTCCTTTTCCCTATGGCTTATAAAGGCTGCAGATCCTGGTGCCTTGATATCCCCTCTGGTCACTATTCCCTTAGACTGGTTACTATAGTAACTCCTGGGACATGTGAGGTTCTCCCCCGCCCCCCTCCTTCCTTATTGTTTTACTATTCCCTTTAGGATTTCTTCCTCTCCTTCTGGATGAAGGGCTTCCTTCTCTTTATTTTGTAAATATAGACCTTTTGCTGTTCCCAGCTCCCTCATTCTATGGAAATGTACCTGTTGCAGCTTTT
This sequence comes from Myotis lucifugus, assembly GCF_000147115.1. Taxonomy (NCBI): domain Eukaryota; kingdom Metazoa; phylum Chordata; class Mammalia; order Chiroptera; family Vespertilionidae; genus Myotis; species Myotis lucifugus. Next base: position 13,192,184 of record NW_005871060.1, read on the forward strand.
CAGCTTCCCTAATCTATGGAAATATACCCTCTGCTGCTCTAGCCCTGTGCTTTCCTCCATGGTCCCCTTAATTTCCAAAATTTCTATAATTTCCTAAACCTGTCCTATCTTACCCCTAATATTCCTGTTTCACCTTGAAGGCAAAAACTACTCTATCTCAAATGTTCTTGCATTCCAATGGCAAATATCTCACAGAAATGTATCTTTAATGTAGTGGGGGGAAAAGCATAAAAGATGACCTTGAGCTCAAATTCCAAATCTACCACTAATAATTTGTATGATTTTTTTATCAAGTTCCATTGCTGCACCTAAGAGTTAGATATCATAAAATTAGCTTCACAGGGTTGTAAAGAACAAATACATTTATGTGTAAAATGCATTTTTAAAGAGTGAAAAATATTTTATAAATGTTAGTTGCTATCATGAGGAAGAAATGGAGGACAGAGTGAGGATATTCCTTCTTCGGTAAGAGAAATCTTTTCTTACCCTTTTGTTTAAATGTCATTTTTCCAAAATTGCTCCCAATGAATTTTTTTAATAAAAAAGAATAATCATTGGTGTCTTTTTGTAGCTAAAGATTTTGAAGTGAGTTTTTAAGGAATTTGCTAAATTAAAGATTCGTATGCAAAAGAATGTGGTTTCCTAATTAAAACCAACGTCATTAGGATAACAGGTAGTGATGCAAGTAGTGAAAGTCTATTTGCTTATCGCCTTGGCTTTTGCAGTTAAACAGGAGACCATGGCTTAATGAATTGTAAAGAAAAGTACCTTCAACAATAAGTCACTCTAGAGATGTTGGAACAGGGGCATACAGGGCAAGAAGATTCTATAGCGGAAGAGAAACATGCCATAATCCATAACATGATGAGGAGCACAGGTGTAGATTTTGAAAATACATTTTCCCACCCTACAGTTTACCTGGCAAGAAAGGCAAACATTTGAAAAAATAACATGGAATGTTTACAGTTCTTCACCTAACAGATGGAAAATTGCAGAAAACTAGGAGGTTAAAAGAGTGTTCGTGAACAATAAATGGTCTCCAAAGGGTATCTATGTTTAATCAGGAACTAAAGATAAGGAACTTGAATAGTTGGGGTTTTCTTGTAAAACTGTTTCAGTTGCCAGAATATTGGAGCAGGCTGTCCTGATTCCCCTCAATGAAAATTAAGTTTCCTTTTCTTTTAACCACATTAACACTTCAAGCTTCTTTTATGGTACTTACTATAATATGTTTTGTGTTACAGAAATTACTGCTTGACCTATCTCCACCTACTACTAAGTTGTAAACAGCTTGAGGGGAGGGGCCCACATTTACTCACATTCAGGATAATAATTGGTAGCGAGGGGGGATTTAAAAAATGATTATGGGAAAAATGGAACAAAACCTGGTCTCTAGCATTATGTCAGCAGTGAGAAATGTATCATAAGCTATTGGCATCTCAGCACTATGATGAGGATACAGGTGTTGAGCATCAGTAGCTACTGAGGTCCATCCATCACCACAGCATTCTAGTATCTCTCCTTTGCGAACCAGAGATTGATAATATTGAGGTAGATGTCACTTTGGATTCTTTTCCTCACAAATGGGTCTGGAATATATTGACATGGAGCTCCCAAGTTCACTCTTACCCTCTGGTTAGCCTGGTCTGCAGCACTCTGCTGGCACGGAAGCCCCTGATAAATAAATTAATGGCCCACAATTCAGCTACTTATCCAAACATGAGCTCCAGAACTAAGACTAGTTGATAATGTTGAAGTAATATCCACCTAGGATTGAAATTTTTCTGCACCAAATCTTCAATTATGTATTCTGTTGAAAAGTGACTTTAGGTTTTGTTGATGAGTTATTTTCTAGATAGTTTTAATTTAATGTTAAAAACCATCCAAAGGATAGTGATTGCATGTTTTAGTAGATGAAAAGGCCAGGAATGTTTTTAAAAGCTAAAATAGTTGGGGTTACTATGCCGTATTTTATTGAGATTGCCACAGGCTATAATCATACTACTTTAATGGTTCTCTGTAAAAATGCATTCACAATGCTTCTTTAACATTAGAATTACTAGAAAGGTGTATCTAATAGCAATGATCATGTTACCATACATTTAAGTAGAGCTCTACAGTTCACAAAGTAGTTGCAACGGTGTTAGAACAATTTGCTTACAGACAAAGCAATATGTCCCAAACAGGAGAGGTCCCTTGAGGGTTATAAAGAAGCTGCAAGGGGATCCAGGATGTCTGAGTGGCTGTTCCAAACAGAAGAAAATAACAGCGAAGTAGGTTGTTAGAGGGCGCTTCAAGGTCACTGCTATCTCTGTTACTGTAGGATTAGACCCAGCTAGCTAAAAACTGATATGAAAGTTGGTGATCAAGGGTTGCAGAATATGCCACCACAAAATTTGCCCCTCAGGCATATTGATTATTTTGAGCTGTAAAGCACTTGAAAAATAACAAAAGCAGCCCTAGCTGGTTTGGCTCAGTGGATAGAGTGTCAGCCTGCAGACCGAAGGGGCCCAGGTTCCATTCTGGTCAAGGCTTGTGGGCTCGGTCGATCCCCAGTTGGGGACGTGCAGGAGGCAGCCGATCAATGATTCTCTCTCATTGATGTTTCTATCTCTTTCTCCCTCTCCCTTCCTCTCTGAAATCAATAAAAAATATATTTTTTTTAAAAGAAAGAAAAATAACAAAATCAGGAAGAAGCTTTCTCTGACTCCCCTTATTTGTCTAAAGATAAAAGAAACCCAGTTGTCATATATTTCCTCCCTAGGAGTTTCATCAACCAGGATAATGACTCTCATCAAAGAAGAAACCAGAAGTTGACACCACACTCAGACAAACTGTGGCACAAACTCTCACACTTCCCACCCATTTTTCTAACAGCTAATCTTCTTTCCTAAAATCACTCACTCTCCCTTAGGAGGCCTGATTCCCCCCTCCCTGCAATGTAGATAGTCTTGAATACTGAATTCTAAACAACCTCTTTGAGTTACTCATTTTTATCTGACTTATCTTCACATGAGATATACATGTTGATAAGTTTCTGCTTGTTTTCCTTTTAGTATAGAGGTCTCAGAAGGTTAGTGGAAAATTCTTTTTTTCTCTCCTACAATGATTAGTGCAAAAGATCAAAAAAGATGAAAGGATTGAGAGATAATCCTGTGGATATAAGTAATCAATCAATGTAGAAGAAACCTGCAAGTATTTTCCCTATCTCACACCAACACTCCAAAAACCTGCTAGTTTTTATAATTATAACAAACCTCATGTATATCAAATTATTCCGGATTGTATTACTCATTTTTACTAAAATGCATTTTTATTCAAAAGTTGGTGTACATCAGTTATCAAGGTTTTCAACTTTCAAAATTGTCAAAAAGCTTATTCCCAGGACTTGAACGTCAACTATTCCAATGTAATAAGTTGGGGTAACATCTGGAATTTACATTTTTAACATAAGACTCCCCTGGTAACTTTAATGGTATTAAATTTAACATCACATTTTGAGAAGCACTGAACCCTAGTACCTAACATAGTCCCTAGTGTGCAGTTAGCTCTGTATGAGTTGTTGCATAGAATGATTTCTTCAGGGAAAATTCTTTTATCTGTGTCAATATTTCTTGGTTTGGTTAAGGCTAGCCCCCAAGAAGAGATATGTTAAGTATCCACTGAGCACAGTCAACTGATCAAAAAGATTTAGAACATATTTCTTGCAAAACTTTTTATTGAGTATCTAATGTTGGCCTCGTCTAAGAAAATATATTTAAAAGGCAGTAAACATATCAAATATTTATTTACATTTTATTCCTTTACTTTTATGTTTAGATATATCCTGCTTTTTCCCAGTATCAGAAAAATACAGTTTTACATGTTTTTCTAGTTTTGTGGATTTTTTCAAACCTGGATTATTTTTTATTATAATGAATTTATTACACTAAAGGAATTTTTTTTGCATATGATGCACTGCAGTGCTTTAATATTGGTTCTTTTAAAATAATCACCTGTCTCACTCTAATTTTTAAAGTATTTTATATTTGCCATACTGATTTGAATTATGGTCTTTGTAATTATATATATAGTAATCATATATACAGTCTATATACAACAATTATATACCTTTATCAGTTTTGTAGATTTTTTGGTCTACTCCACAGATTTTCTATTTGCTGACAATTTCCATGCTATTTTACTTTTAAGCTTTATAATATTTTCATTACTTGGTATTCTAAGTCTCTGATCATTAGATTTTATTTTCAAAATTTCTTTGCTATTTTATCTGTTTTCTTCCAATTAAATACGCAAAGATTTTAAATAAATTAAAACATATTCCTTGGACATTTTATTCAGATTGCATTAAGTATCAAATAACCTGAGGAAAACTAACATTTCTTTTACAATTATGCATCTATTCTTTAGGAACATATCTTTCCTAGAATCAAGTTCACTTCTTCTTCATTCAGTAAAGTATTAAAATTTTCTTTATTTAGTCCTTAGTCATTTACTAGTATTATTAAATTTATATATAGGTGTTTATATTTAGTATAAATGAATATTTTACTCAATTATATGTTATTGATGTATTAATAGAAAATCAATTGATTTGTATATATCTATTTACATAAATATATTTCTTGAAATATTTATTTTTTCTAATATTTTTTAGTTCATTATTGTGAGCTTCAGACATACATTATCAAATAATAAAAATTTTGTGTTAAAAGCTTGAAATCAGGTTTTTGTTTTCTGCCTTATTGTATAGGCTAAAATGATCATAATCATGTGTTTTTATTTTTTAATTAAATTGATTAGTGTGTCATTAGTTAATAAGATTATGAGGGTTCTAGCTGTACATTTCTATGATACATGATTTGTATGCATTGTGGCACAAATAGTAGGCATCATTTTCTTTATTTTAATGGTAATGCCATTAGAGTTTCAGCTTCCAATAGGATTGCTGCTTGTTTGAGGTAGTATTCTATACCTCATTAAAGAAGAATTTCTTTATTCCTACTTTACTAGGGTGCTTACTAGTAGATAATGGTTCTCAATTTTGTCAAAAGTCTTTTTGATGTCTGTTGAAAGACTATTTTTTAAAACATATTTTTATTGATTTCAGAGAGGAAGGGAGAGGGCAATAGGAAGCATCAATGATGAGAGAGATTCATTGATCAGCTGCCTCCTGCACACTCCCCACTGGGGATCGAGCCTGCAACCTGGGCATGTGCCCTTGATTGGAATCAAACCAGGGACCCTTCAGTCCACAGACCAATGCTCTATCCACTAAGCCAAACCAGTCAGGGCTGAAAGACTATTTAAAATTTTATAAAGACTCATTCATAAGCTATATTATTCCAGCAACTTTCTGAATACTAAATCAGTGTTATTCTTTCCTGTTTAATAATGCTACATTATTCTTGTAATATAATCATTTAAATCTGCTGATACTTTTGGAGTAACAATTCTGAGATTTCTGGATGTTTCTCATAGTTTGGTAAGGTTATTTTAGCTCTTTGTGAAATAGAAGTTTCTACTTCTTGAAGAAATTTGGTAATTTTTCCCCAGGAAATTATCAAAGTTGTTGATATTTTAATTTTATTACTATAGAATCATTCATTATATATTTCTGATTTTTTTTCTTTTCACTCCCTATCTGTAATTTTTAGCTTTATTGAGGTAAATTGCCAAAACACTTGGATATATATTTATGTGTACAACTTGATGTTTTGATATACATATATATTATGAAATGATCACCACAATGAAACTACTTAACACCTCACACAATTACCTGTTTTGTCATTAGACCACTGAAGATCTACCCTCTTGGCAAATTTCAAGTATACAATTCAGTATTGTTAACTATACTCACCATGCTCTACATTGAATCTACAGAATTTATTCATCTTGCCTAATTGAAACTTTTTATCTTTTGACCAATATCTCTCCATTTTCCCCCATCCCCCCAATCTCTGGCAACCACCATTCTAACTCTGTACTTCTATGAGTTCAACTATTTTAGATTTCACATATAACTGAGATCATGTAGTATTTGTCTTTCTTTGTCTAGCTTATTTCACTTAGCATAATGCCTTCTGAGTTCCTCCGTGTTGTTGCAAATAGCAGAATTTCCATCTTTTCTAAAGATGAAATATATTCTATTATATATTTCCTTTATCCATCCACCCATTAGTAGACATTTAGGTTGTTTTCATATCTTGGCTTCTGAGAATAGTGTTGTGATGAATATGGGAGTGCAGATATCTCTTTGAAATACTGGATTCATTTCATTTGGATATATTCCCAGCACTGGGATTGTTGGATCATTTGGTAGTTCTATTTTTAATTTTTTGAGTAATCTCCATAACAATCACACAATTTACATTCCCTCCAATAAAGGTTCCCTTTTCTCCACATTTTCACCAATACTGATGTCTTTTTAATAATAGCCACTCGGACAGATGTAAAATGATATTTTATTATAGTTTCGTTGGCATTTATTTCCCTGATGATTAGTGATGTTGAGTATCTTTTTGTATATCTATGACCTTTTGTATGTCTTTTTAACTAATGTATTTTTTTTCCTTTTTAAATACAGTTATTTAGCTTTTTTGCTATTTAGTTTTAGGTGTTCCTTATATATTTTGGATATTAAATCCTTATCAGATTTAAGGTTTGCAATTTTTCCTCATTCCATAGCTTGCCTTTTTACTCTGTTTAGTATTTCATTTGCTGTGCAGAAGGTTTTTAACTTGATGCAATCTCATTGGTTTATTTTTGCTTTTGTTGTCTGTGATTTTGGTTGTGTCATATTCAAAAATCATTGTTCAGACCTATGTCAAGACAATTTTTCTATGTTTCCTATGTATTCTTCTACAGGTTTTATGGTTTCAAGTCTTAATTTTTTAATTGATTTTGAGTTGATTTCTGTATGTTATGTGAAATATGGGTTCAATTTAATTCTTCTGCATGTGGGATATCCAGTTTTCCCAACACCATTTATTGAAGAAGCATTTCTTTTCCCATTGTATGTCCTTGGCATCTCTATAGATCAGTTGAACATTAAAGCGCTAATCTATTTCTGGGATCTCTAGTTTGGTCCATTAATCTCTATGTCTGTTTTATGCCAGTACTAATAGCATAGTGTTTTGATTTCTGTAGTTTTGTAACATATTTTGAAATCAGGTATCATTATGCCTCCAGCTTTATTCTTCTTGTTCAGATTCCTTTGGCTATTTTGGACCTTTTGTGGTTACACATGAATTTTAGAATTTTTTTTCTACTTCTACTAGAAGCCCATTGCACAAAGAAATTCATGCAGTAGGCCTTCCTCCCCTGGCTGCCGGCACCAGTTTTCCTCTGGCACCCGGGACCCAGGCCTTTGGTCTGGCCACAGCGGAGAAGCCAAGCCACTTCAGTCTTCAGTCTTCATTCTTCAGTCTTCACTCGGCCAGAGCATTCAGTCTTCACTCTGTGCCTGTGTATGCAAATTAACTGCCATCTTTGTTGGGTTAATTTGCATAATCATCCTGATTGGCTGGTGAGCATAGCAGAGTGACACCAATTTGCATGTTTCTCTTTTATGTGTGTAGATAAGAAATGCTATTGAATTCTGATAGGGATGGCATTGAATTTGTAGATCACTATGCATTGGGTGAACATTTTAACAATATTAATTGTTTCAAGCCATGAATACAGAATGTCTTTCCATTTACGTGTCTTCTTTAGTTTCTTTCATCACTGTTTTGTAATTTTCAGGGTACAAATCTTTTACCTCTTTGATTAGGTTTCTCCCTAGGTATTTTATTCTTTTTAATATTATCATAAATGGGATGTTTTTCAAATTTCCTTTTTGTATAGTTCATTGCTTACATATATAAATGCTAGTGATTTTTGTATGTTGCAACTTTACTGGATTTATTAGTTTTAACTTTTTTTGTTTAGTCCTTAGAATTTTCTACATGTAGATCATGTCACCTGCAAATAGAGATAGTTCCACTTCCTCCTTTCTTATTTGGATCCTCCTCTTTCTTACCTAATTGTCCTGGCTAGCACTTGCATGACCATTTTGAATAGCAGTAGTGGCAGGGGCATCCTTGCCTTGTACCTTTACAGATCTGGAGCCAAGTCCACAGTGGGACAGGGCTGCTTATGGGACTGCCTCCAGGACCACAACTGTCAGCCAACCATGGGCCTGCCTTCTCAAAGTATTCTTCCTCAGTCCTGGACTCCACCAGGGTTTCACAACTTGGACCCCAAGGCTCATAAGGGCACTTTTATTCATGGATTGCCGTCATATTGTTGTTTCTGTGCGGGACTAAATCTGGGGATCTCCTAATCCCCTGTCTTGCTGACATCACTTCAACTATCTGTATTTATATTTATTTTGATTTTTTCCTAATCAGATATGCCAGGAAATTACTTTCCTTTCAAGAAACAAATGGATTTATTTATATAATGATTCTGTTTATTTAATGAGTTTATTAATTTTTATATTTATATATAATAATTTTCTAAATAAACTTTAAGATTAGCGAAGGGGAAGGGACAGGAAGAGATTAACTAAAGAATTTATATGCATGGACATAGACAATAGTGTGGTGAAGGCCTGTGGGTGGCAGGAGGGTAGTGGTGGTGGTGGTGGTGGTGGTATAGGGTGGAGGGGATCAATGGGGAGAAAAGGGGGACATCTGCAATACTTCCAACAATAAAGATAGTTTTTTTTAAAAAAAAAGAGAGAGAGATTTTTTTACATTTTATAAATTTACAACCCAGGCAATGAATGATTACTGAGAGAAAAATATATAAGCACTAAAAGATATTATAAACAAACCAGAATAAAGTTGTGCTTCCTAAATGATGATAGAGAAGGTTGTATAATTGTTTTTTTCTCATTGCAATGCCCACCTAGGGGGTTTCTTCTAAATCCAGCTGCAAGACTGTTATAAACCATTCTCTGCAAAGGATTAATTCAGGACATAGGAAAAGAAATATATCTTGCCAGCAGGGCAGTGTTGATGATTTCTCTTTAGTGTAAGTTGTACATGCAGCATTCATTTAGAATATAGGTCACTTGCAAGGATATGATCCCCATATTTGGTGTGAGCAAAGCCTACTTGGCTTAGAAACCTAATAACCAAAAGAAGCCAAGATCTCTTGTAACAGCTCTAAAAGCATAACTTCCAGGGTCACCAGAGAAACAAGCCCAATTACAAGAATTGCTGCATTCCAAGAAGCTCAAAGACATGGCTTCCTTTCATGTGTTTATTGTCCTCCCTGTCCAGGTGACATTTACTACAGAGGGGTCATTTTACTAGAAGCTGTGTTGCCTGGGAAACATAGTTAACATTCTAATTGTATCAAGCTTCCAGGAGAACAGAGCTATAAATTAACCAAAAGCCAAATTCTCATTCCGAATAGGTGCTTAGAAATATGGGACCTATTATTTTTTGCACAATTAAATAGGTACTAATGCAATTTTTTGTCCTGTCTTTATAACTTAGTATTCCTACCTTAAATCCTATTTTCTTCTTTTGTTCTCCATGTTTTTACAGGTAAAATATGGAAACTATGCTTTTGTGTGGGATGCAGCTGTATTGGAGTATGTAGCTATCAATGACCCGGATTGCTCCTTTTATACCATTGGGAACACTGTTGCTGATCGGGGATATGGAATTGCATTGCAGCATGGCAGTCCTTACCGGGATGTTTTCTCACAAAGGTAAGGTTTGCGTGTGTTCTAAATAAAAAGAGAGGAAATATAGAAAAAAAATTCACTTGGTTATCCTATTTAGTTTATTGTATTTTGTTTCCTTTGTTTGAAAAAGCATAATAAATAGCAACAAAAAAGGTAGTTATATGACATTCATTTCCTAAAACATGTAATGAAGTATTGTTTTTCTCATAAAAAGGGGAAATATCACTGCACATAACTGGTTTTACTCTCAAAAATATCTATATATATAAAAGTCTAAGCGACCATTACAACCAGATGACCGGCCAGTAGTTATGATGCACACTGACCACCAGGGGGCAGATGATCAATATAGGAGCTGCCCCCTGGTGGTCAGTGCACACCCACAGCCAACCTCCCCCAGCCGGACAACCAACTGTGGTCCCTCCCCCTAGCCATCCAGCCCCCATCAGGACTGGGCAAGACTGCCTTATGGGCCCTGATCGCCGGCCTGGCCAAGGAACCCCACCCATGCATGAATTTGTGCACTTTGCCTCTAGTTGTTATATAAAAGAAAGTACCATTTTAATAATTTTTCAGAATTTAATTGAGCAATTTAGTATGTGTGAATTTTTACAGACTAAGTGTCATAGTTAGCAAAATTGATTTATTTCTAAGAACACCATATAATAACATAAATTTCAGGACCAAGTTAAAGTTCTGATATACTAAAGCACATAATGACAGGGATATTTCCATCTGAATTTATAAAATAATATTACAGTCCATCACTTCGTGTCAAAAAGTATAAGAGACTTCTTCATGCAATTATGGAAACAAGTTAATAAAAAATTACACCACCCCTTGGAACTGGAGAGCATTATGCTAAGTGAAATAAGCCAGTCGGAGAAAGATAAATATCACATGCTCTCACTCATATGTGGGATATAATGATCAACATAAACTGATGAACAAAAATAGATCCAGAGACAAATGGCAGGGAAGGTGGGGAGGTTAGAGAGCAACCAAAGGACTTGTATGCATGCGTATTAGCATAACCAATGGACACAGACACTGGGGAGGAGGGGCTTGCCCGGGGTGGGAATGGCTCAGGAGGAGGGTCAATCAGGGAAAAGGGAGACATATGTAAAACTTTAGACAATAAATTTTTTAAAAAAAACTATTGTGGAAGGTAAATGTGCAAAAATTAAAAATGAATTATAATGCATTGCAAAATTTTAAGCAAGTTTCTTTGTATATCATCAAATAAGGGCATTCTTTTATTTTGGGAAGCTACATTCTTCTGGAGCTTTATAAAGAGTGCTCCCTTAAAAAAAATTATACCCATCCTTAAATCAGAATTTTCTATTATATGTTGTTTAGTAAAGAAGATTTTGAATGTATATGTAATACTAACAATACAGTGGGGCCTTGACTTACAAGTGTCCCGACTAACGAGTTTTTTGAGATACCAGCTGTCTCTCAGAGGATTTTTTTGCATTGAGTTGACAGAGTAATTTGAGTTAAAGAGCTCCTTAACGAGCTCCTTAAGGAGCTCGGTCTCAGAACGAATTAAACTCATAAGTCAAGGCCCCACTGTATATATGAGAGACTTGGGCCTGAAAGATCACTGCATTCCATTCTACCAGCTACAAACAAGCTTGGACCTAAGAGAGAATAGTAATATCTTTCAGGTAGAGGTATATTCCATTGACACTGATAGTGCACTTTGTTTATTTTCTAGTATCCTTCTACATATTTTCTAAAAACAAATACCAGACCAAGAGGGCAGTTCCAGGTAGTATTAATGCCTCAAATTTCAAACTATTTGAGTTGTATTCCTCCAAATTTTAGGATAACAAAAAGCTAGGTGTTTTATGTTATAAAAAATTTAAAAATAAGTCTGAATTATGTTATATCTCTTCCATTTGCTAACTAAAAATCTAGGCCTCTCTCCTTTTCTGCAAAATAGGAAGTTAGATGAACTTTAAGGTCCTGTGTTAACCAGCTTTTCTCTGTAGTAAACCACCCCAAGTATCAGTGAACTGAAAGATGTTATTTCTCAGCTATGAAACATAAGGGCTGTAACTTGGTAAGTTGTGCTGTAAGTTGTGGGTCTGCTCTCTGCAGCTTCTTCTTCCAGGGCCCAGGCTGGAGAAGCAGCCCTAGCTGGTGCATGCTGCTTCATTGCAAGAGCAATTGAAAGGAGGCTGAGAGAAACCTGTGGTGCCCCTTGTGCTTCTTGCATGGATGTGGCATATGTCACATCTGCCAACAGACCACTAACTGAAAAGTCTCAAGGCCAAGCCCAAAAATCACTGGGATGGATACATGTACTCCACATAAAGGGAAGATAGGAATAAATAACTATGAACAATAATATACTCTACCAGTGGTCCATTCTGGTTCTTAAAAATTCTAAGTATAAGACAAAAATGAAATTTTATATACATATATATATATATAAATTGTAAAGTAAAATGTTAAGATATAGATAATAATTAATCTAAGTACATTTATTGATTAGTAGATTCTAAGAGGAAATGAATTGGAAAATCAGTTATATCTTAGGGAATTTATCTGCAAGATATTTGCAGTCTAGTTGGAGATGAGACCCATGCATATAAAACAATGACATTTATATACAGTATTGGAATTGCTTATTATGTTGTGTTAAATTGTGTAGTTTGAGATATTGAAAGATGTGACTATCATAGAGAATAAAGAGTTAATCAAAGGAAGTTCTTCAGAGGAGGCAAGCCTTGAACTTGACCTTGAAGGGTTAGTAGAGAATACTTAGGCTGAAAGAAAAAATAGACAATACTTGGAGAAACAATGAAAAAAAAATAGAAGTGGGAGACAACAGAATGTGTTGGGGAACAATAAGGACATCAAGTTAATTTGAAAGGAAATTTGAAGTTTAGAATTCATATTGTAGGTCACAAGTAGCTACAAGAACGTATGTCTAGTTCTGGAACCCAGAAGTAAGCTGAGGAAGATAGCATTTAAGGGAAGTTTGATAAGAAGGATGTATTCAAATAGGCATATATAAGAACAAACCCAAAGACGAGATAACAAAGGCCTGTTCTACCATAAATGAGGAGGAAGAACAAATACAAGAGAAGCTTCTAAGCAAGGAAGCACACATTGTTTTCATGTATTTAGAACTGAGGATGGAAAGCATAATAGAATGAAAGGCGATACCAATGTTTTACAGTAAGACCGCAGAAAGGTTTGCAGCGGTTCTCAACCTGTGGGTCGCGACCCCTTTGGGGGTCGAACGACCCTTTCACAGGGGTTGCCTAAGACCATCGGAAAACACATATATAATTGCATATTGTTTTTGTGATTAATCACTATGCTTTAATTATGTTCAATTTGTAACAATGAAATTGGGGGTCACCACAATATGAGGAACTGTATTAAAGGGTCGCGGCATTAGGAAGGTTGAGAACCACTGGTTTAGTGGATCCTAACATGAACCAGGTGGTAGCGAAAAAGGAAAAATCCCTTAATAGTGGTTAATGGCTTTTTATTCACTACAAATATGTGGGGGGTTTTTTCCAGACCCAATTATTTGATCTTTTATGCAAAAAAATAAAAAAGTGAAGCCAATAAAATCAATATACAAACATAATAGCAATTAAAGAAATGTTCAATAAATTACATCAAGTGTTCCATCTATTATTATCCCTGTGGTGGTTGACCTAACAGAGATTTTAATTCTGAGCAAATGTACTCCAGGGAAATGCTAAAAAATAATATGAATTATTAGGCATTATTTTTCCTTTGTTTGATTTGCATTTATGGACGTTGGCAATTTAAATTGTCCCTTTCTGGGGAGTTCCTTGCTAATGACACTCTATGTCTTGGTTCCCTGTACATCTGGAAAAAGAGAGAGCCAGGAAAGAAATATCTGGCAATCATGGATGTGCCAACTCTTCTCTTCCACACATGTGCCACCTTAATCTATCACCCAAACTCTTCCTGAGTTCAGAAAATATCTACCTTCATTCCCTTTTGCTATAACCATTAAAGAAAGAGATCTTTTTTAATAACTGATTTAAAAAATTACAAAGACCATCAAATTTAACCATTGCAGTACAATCTAGAAATTATTATAAACAGCTACGATTCACCAGCTTATTCTGGGCCATTAATTAAATTAGATTACTGGTTGCTGTTGTGATTATTTTCTGTGAAAATAACAGTATTCAGGGTGATTTTCAATGTTTTTATTGATTTTTAATTAGAAAGGAAGGGAGAGACAGAGAGAGAGAAAATCATCAATGAGAGAAACACATTGATCAGCTGCCTTCGGCATGCCCCCTACTTGGGATTGAACTCACAACCCGGACATGTGCCCTGACTGGGAATGGAACCCAGGATCTCTTGAGCCATGGGACAATGCTCAATTCACTGAGCCACACTGGCCAGGCTTCAGGATGATTTTTAAAAACTTTTTTTAAATTCTCACCTGAGGACATATGTATTTATGAGAGAGAGAGAGAGAGAGAGAGAGAGAGAGAGAGAGAGAGAGAGAAGGAGAAACATCAATTGGTTGCCTACTGGGGATCAAATCTGAAACTTAAGTATGTGCCATGACCGGACTTGACCTTTTGTTGCACAGGATGACACTCCAGCCAACGGATCCACCCAGCCAGAGCCAGGGTGATTTTTAGATCATTATTTCTCAGGTGACTATTGCCTGTACCACAACTTAAAATATATCAAAGTGACTTGATATTAATAAATATTCTATATCTTGGCTATTATAAATAATGCTGCAATGAATATAGGGGTGCATATATACTTTGGAATTCATATATATTTTAATCACTTAAAATATATCAAAGTGACTTGATATTAATAAATATTAATATCTAAAATATATATATAGCTATATGGTAACTACACTTATTATCTGTTCTCTGCCCAGTATCTTATGTGCTTATATACTTTAATGACACTTTAAAACAACGATATGAAATTTGTTGTACATTTGTTTCCTACATTCTTGCCTATTAGTGCACAACTATGATCCAACCAACTACACACACTGAGTGAATGGGCCTGAGCTTTGGCAAACATCGGGTTAAGCATCAAAGTCATAAGCGAGCCCTAACCGGTTTGGCTCACTGGATAGAGCATCGGCCTGCGGACTGAAGGGTCCCGAGTTCAATTCCGGTCAAGGGCATGTACCTTGGTTGCAGGCACATCCCCAGGAGGGGGTGTGCAAGAGGCAGCTGATCGATGTTTCTCTCTCATCGATGTTTCTAACTCTCTATCCCTCTCCCTTCCTCTCCGTAAAAAAATCAATAAAATATATTTTTTTAAAAAAGTCATAAGCGATAGTGATACACTTACTTGGACATGTGTATCTAAATGGATATGCACAGAAATAACTTTTTTAAGGACCAGAACATGCTATAATATATATAACCATAGATTTGTATAGAAGATTTTTGTTTCCTTGGTCTGTATAAATACTAGGTAACTTGGCAGTAGAAGTTAAACTTTAACTGTTAAAGTATTTATACATCTCATTACATGGATCAGAGTACTTGTGCAGTGGGTAATGTTTGCAATTTTCTGACACAACTTGTTCATCAAGTGTTGTTGTTTTTTATATCTTAGTTGCAGTTGACATGCAACTAAATATCATATTGTACAACATAGTGATTAGACATTTATATACCTTAGGAAGTTACCATCCCTATAAGTCTAGCAACCACCTGGCACCATATATAGTTATTACAATATTATTGACTATAATCCATATGCAATACTTTATATCCCTGTGACTGTTTTTATAACTTGCAATTTGTACTTCTTAAGCCCATTCTCCTTTTTTGCCCATCTCTTCAAATCCCCTCCCATCTGGCAGCCATCAATTTGCTCTCTGTAACTATGTTAGTTTCTGTTTTGTGTTCATTTATTTTGTTCATTTAGGTTTCATATTTAAGTGAAATTCTATAGTATTTGTCTTTCTCTGTCTGACTTTTTCACTTAGAATAGTACCCCCCTCTACGTTCAACCATGTTGTTGCAAATAGTAAGATGTTGTTCTTTTTTATGGCGAAGTAATATTCAAGTGTATGTATTACATCTTTATCCATTCATCTATCCATGAGCACTTAGGTTGCCTCTATATCTTGGCTATTATAAATAATGCTGCAATGAATATAGGGGTGCATATATACTTTGGAATTCATATTTTAGATTTCTTTGGATAGACACCTAGAAATAGAATTGCTGGGTCATATGGTAGTTCTATTTTTTTAATTTTTTTGAGGAACCATCATACTATATCCATAGTGGCTGCACCAATTTACAACCCAACCAACAGTGCACGAACATTCTGTTTTGCCCACATCCTCACCAATATTTGTTGTTTGTTGATTTATTGATAATAGCCATTCTGACAGATATGAGGTAATATCTCAATGTGGTTTAGATTTACATTTCCCTAATGATTGGTGATATTGAGTATATTCTCATGTGTCTGTCTAATTATGTCCTCTGCTCATTTTTTAATCAGATAGTTTATTTGATGTTGAGCTATATAAGTTCTTTATATATTTTGAATATTAACCCCTTATCAAATATGTCATTTGCTAATATCTTCTCCAATTCACTAGGTTGTCTCCTTGATTTGTTGATCATTTGCTTTGCTGTGCAAAAGTTTTTTAGTTTCATGTAGTCGGTCCCATTTGTTTATTTTTGCTTTTGTTGTTTTTGCCCTAGGAGATATATCCAAAAAAATATTACTAAGGCCAGTGTCAAAGAGTATATTATCTATTATTTTTTCTAGAGTTTTTAAGGTTTCAGGTCTTACATTTAAGTCTTCAATCCATTTTGAGTTTATTTTTGTATATGGTGTAAGAAGGTGGCCTAATTTCATTTTTTTTCATGTACTGGTATCTGTCCAGTTTTCCCATCTTTTATTGAAGAGACTGTGTTTACCCCATTGTATATTATTTCCTCCTTGGTTGTAGATTAGTTGACCTTATAGTTATGAGTTTATTTCTGGTCTCTCTATTCTGTTCCCTTGATCTATATGTCTGTTTTTATACCAGTATGTACTGTTTTGATTACCATAATCTTATATAGTTTGGTACCTCCAACATTGTTCTTCTTTCTCAAGATTGCTGTGGCTGTTTAGGGTGTTTTGTGGTTTCATAGAATTATTTTTTCTAGTTCCCTGAAAAATGCCATTGGTATTTTGATAGGGTTTGTATGGAATCCGCAGATTGCTTTGGGTAGTGTGGACATTTTAACAATGCTCTCATTCTTCCTATTCACGAGCACAGTATATCTCTCCATTGATTTCTCTTTTCTTCAGTTTCTTTCTTCAACATCTTAAAGTTTTCCGAGTGCAGGTCTTTTACCTCAATTCATCAAATGTTTTATGTAGCCCTTATCTTATGATAGTTCTTAGTATAAAAATGCTATTTCATCAAAAGTTTCATTAAATACATTTAAGAATAGAAGATAACTAAATTATTCAGAGTAAAATTATTATTCTGTTGATAACATTGACTTCACTGTTGATCTTGTAATCTTAGCTATTCATAAGGCTAAAAAGGTGAAAAAAATATTTCTTGAGCTTTTAGTGTGAGCTCACCTCTGTTCTCAGATTTTAGTGGGTGTCAAGGAATAATTAATGCATGGGTCTAATTTTATACTTCATCTATAAGAGTCCCTTTTTGCCTATTGGTTTTTATTCCTAAACTTTGGGAATAGAACCACCTAGTGGCACAGAAACAAGGACATTTTTCAAACCTCACAGAGAATGATTTTGTTGGATTCATGATAGTGACACAGATGCATAAACAATATATCAACCTAATCACTGAGTTACAAAATTTTTTAATAGATTTTAATTCCCTTTTTATTGAAGATGAAACTAGCCCAAAGGAGTAAATGACTTGCTCAGAACCACACAAAAAAACGGGAAAAATGTCAAGATTTCTAATTTTATGTTCGGTTTTCTAGTCATCATGTACTCTGTCTCCCTTTGTCTTCCTCTTAAAAGCATATACGAATACTATCAAACATACTACATCATGCTTTCTGTGTGTCAGACTCTGTGTTTTTTTTATTTTTTATTTTATTTTTCCCATCACCATTTATCCCCTCTGTGCCCTCTTCCCCTGCCACCCATCACCCTCCACCCCAACAATCACCATACTTTTGTCCATGTCCATGTCCATGAGTTCTCTCTCTCTCTCTCTCTCTCTCTCTCTCTCTCTCTCTCTCGTTTTTTGCTCAATCCCTCCATCCTCTGTACTCCCACACCCTCGAGCGGTCTGCCTGCACTCTATCTATGAGTCTGTCTCTATTTTGCTTGGTAGTTCAGTTTGTTCATTAAATTCCACATATGAGTGAAATCATATGGTACTTGTCTTTGACTAGCTAATTCACTTAGCATAATGTTCTCTAGGTCCATCCATGCTGTTGCAAAGAGTAAAATTTTCTTCCTTTTTACCACAGAGTAGTATTCTATTGTGTAAATGTACCACAGCGTTTTCATCCACTCAGCTACTGATGGACACTTCAGCTGCTTTCAAATCTTGGCCATTGTAAATAATGCTGCATATACTCTTTTGAATTAGTGTTTTGGGCTTGTTCAGATAAATTCCCAGAAGAGGAATCACTGGGTTATAAGGCAATTCCATTTTTAATTTTTTGAGGTAACTCCACACTGATTTCCACAGTGGCTGTACCAGTCTGTACTCCAAGCTGAAGTACATGAGGGTTCCCTTTTCTCCACATCCTCTCCAACACTTGTTTGTTGATTTATTGATAATAGCCATTCTGACAAGTGTGAGGTGCTTCTCTGAAGAGGACATACCAATGGCTAATAGACATTTGAAAGGATGCTCAACATCACTAATCATCAGAGAATTGCAGACTCTGAGTTCTTAAATGTGGCAAACTATAATATAAGTACTGTTATTATCCACATTTTCTAGATGCAGAAATTAAAACATAATGAGATCAAGTAATTTGTCCAATTTCACAAAGCTATTGAGCAGTAGCGCTAAGATTCAAGTCCTGTCTGGCTCCAAAAATTGATAAGCAGTGTTTCAAAGAGGTTCTCTCTCTCTCTCTCTCGCTCTCTCTCTCTCTCTCTCTCTCTCAAGAATTAATAACAATCCTTGATTTATTACCTATTTTCATTATTCAAAAAGTAGCCATAAGTGGCTATTTTTATTTGCTTAATTAGTTTTAAATTACTTGGAAATAGTCTGTTTTTCCTCGTGCCCTGTTAACTCTTAGAATATCTAATGTTTACTTTGTATTTTTACTTGGATTCAAAACAGAACATTAGATCTCTTTACCTCCCCCATTTGAATTCTTCTTACAATTTACCTCTTGGGTCCTGCCTCAAGTTGACAACTCCCTGAGTAAAGGCATATATTTGTTTATCCTCAGTGCTGCCTTCATGCTCGCATAGAGTGAGTATTCAGTAAATATTTGATGAGTGAATTAAAAAATCTACCTAACTCTTTAGTCAAAGATTATTATATTTACTTATACTCAAATAAATTAAATACCAAACTTTGTGCCCGCTTAATATTTTAAAAGTCTTCTATTTTCTCTTATCATAACTTTTTTTATTTCTTGCTTTCTTCAATTTTTCATACAGTCAGTAATAAAAACTAACAAGAAAAGAAAACAAATGTATCACACATCTACCTTTCTTCCCAGCTCCCTGCTGTAATAAGTTTTATACTTTTATTCTCACAAGGAAGGTGGAAAATGATTTTTTAACTTGAAAGCATAGAACCATAATCTTTTTATCCCCCAAACCAGAATGAGATACTTTCCAAGTGCTTCTTTCCCTTTTTAGTAAGAGAAAAAAATCAGCCTCCACTAATGGCCCAGTTAACAGCTCCAAAATCAATTAACATGAGGAAATCAAAGAAAACAGTCATGGTGTATTTGAAAGAACAATAAGAAGGAACAACTTGACAGGAGAGAATATTGACAGGGGATGTAGGTAGAGGCACTAAAATTGAATGTGTTATACCAGAGTCTTGATAGCTACTATTTATTAATCACCTACTACACTAAACACTTTATATATTTCATATAATGTTTGCCATTATATGGCAAACTGAGACTCAGAGTTAACTATATTACCAGGGTCACAACTAATGAAAAAGGGAGCTAGTACTCAAACCCAGGTTGGAGCTCATGGCCTCACTCTGGACCCCACACTAGCTCTGTGGGGCTCTGAGAAGATTATCTGGACAGAGTTGCATTTCAGGAATCCAAGGTTTTGGGTTAGACACAGAGAGAGCTTAACTGAGGTAAGCCATTTGCACGGCTGTTGTAATACTCCAGCTGTGAAGCAGTGAGAATATTCTCAATGAAAATGAGAGAAAAGATTAGGAAAAAACATACGTTTGAAGAGGACTAGGCAGGACTTGGTAGAAACCAGGGGAGTGCATACAGTCCAGGAACCTGCAAGGGCAAGGATGTCAGATTCAAATGGCCACAAATAGTTCCCTCTTTTCTTTCAACTCTATTATTTTTCATTCTGGGTGATCTACTACAACCTTTGCATCAGCTCAATTTTATCTCCAGGGAAAACCAACTGGAAAGAAATTTCTAGGAAAACAATGATTATTTTAAAATAGCAATGTGATCATTCACTACCCAGTAGATATTTATTTCAAACAATCTTCCAATTTTTGTTTCACTGTTGCTCAAATTACGTTCACATATCCCTAGTAGTATTGTTCTTCTCTCTCACACATCAAATAGTATTATTTTTAAATTATATGTGCATATATGTATATATATATGTTTGTGTACACATATGTAGTATATACACTAGTAGTATATATACTACTAAAACCAATTGGTTTTATCTCATCCACATTTTCTGTTCTAGATCACAAAAACAAGATAGTTTAGATGGGCATGTTTATATAAAGCAAGAAAGGAAAATGTTTCAGGATTCACAAAACAAAAGAAAGAGAGAGGACATTGAAAGTTCACTTTCAAAGAGAAATAGGAGTAGAATAAACTAATAATATATATTTATGTACATCTTTTTATTTAAAATAGTAATATATATTTTAACCTATAAAGTATTAAAGGAAATTAATTTCTTATCTATATATATAAAAGGCTAATATGCAAAGTATCCCCTCGGGGGTTCGACCAGCAGACCGGGAGTTTGATTGCTCACTATGATGTGCACTGACCACCAGGGGTTGGCACGGAATGAAGGAAGGCCCCAGCCAGCAGCCTGCAGGCAGGGAAGGAAGGCCCAGCTGGCAGCCAGAAGGCCCCGATCAGCCCTGATCACTGGCCAGGTCTGGGGACCCTACCCATGCACAAATTTTGTGCAACGGGACTCTAGTATATAATATACAGGTTGAGGCAAAACTAGGCTTATAGTTGTGAGTATGCAAAAAACAGTTTTTGTATTATTATTTATTATTGTATTATTTTCACTAGAGGCCCAGTGCATGAAATTCGTGCACAGGGGATGATCCCCCTCAGCCCAGCCTGCACCCTCTCCAATCCAGGACCCCTCAAGGGATGTCCGGTTGCTGGTTTAGGCCCGATCCCTTGGGCCTAACTCAGCAATCGAACATTCCTCTCACAATCCTCTCTGGGACCACTGCCTCCTAACTGCTCACCTGCCTGCCTGCCTGATTGCCCCTAACTGCCCCCCCCTGCTGACCTGGTCACTCCCAACTGCCCCCCCTGCCAGCCTGATTGCCCCCAAGTGCCCTACCTAGCCGGCCTAGTCGCCCTAACTGCCCCCCTGCCAGCCTGGTCACCCCTTACTGCCCCCCTGCTGTCCTGGTCGCCCCTCATTGCCCCCCCTGCCAGCCTAGTCACCCCCAACTTCCCCCACTGCAAGCCTGGTCACCCCACGCAGCCTGCTGCTCAGTCATTTGGTCACCCCTCACTAAGCCCCCTACTGGCCTGGTCGCCCCACGCAGCCTGCTGCTCAGTCGTTTTGTCGCCCCTCACTAAGCCCCCTGCTGGCCTGGTCGCCCCACACAGCCTGTTCAGTAATCCATTCCGTTGCAATGGTCACTTAGGGCTTTTATATAGAGAGATATGAATAATTATAGACCTACTTTTGCCCCACCCTGTATGTATCTATATATATAAAAGCCTAAGCAAATATCTGGTTGATCAATCACTATGATGTGCACTGACCACCAGGGGGCAGATGCTCAAGGCAGGAGCTGCCCCCTTGTGGTCAGTGCGTTCCCACAGCCAACTTCCTGAGGCCCCTCCCCGCAGCCGGCTGGCCCCGAATGTCCAGGATCGCCAGCCAGGTCCACGAACTCCACCCATGCACTAATTCGTGCATTGGCCTCTAGTATTAAATAAGAGATTAGGCTCTAGAAAACTTTGAAAGGAATGTACTATTCCTATTTCAGATCAATCCCCTTTTAAAACACCTGTTTTATACAGAATGTTGAATTCGGAGAACTTCAATAAAAGAGGAAAATGAGGTAGCTCATTTGTTAGTCTTTTTTTCTGTTTCATGAATCCTCATGGACATATTTTTATGACTAAGATCCTGTGAGCTTTACCCACCACCCTGACTTCTTATTCTAGTGGAGACACTAAGAAATTTACATTTGGTTCAGTGTTTGGTCTAAATAAACGGGAGTATAAGTACAGTTGATGATATGCCCAGTGTGTAAATATTTCAAAAATATTTATCATAATGTCTCTGTATAATTTAAGATTGGTTTTATGAATCTTGCAAAGCAGTAGCCAAATTTTAAGAAAATTACAAGCCTTAACTCTCAAGAAGCATGCAGCATTCTCACTCGGAATACAAGCCCAGCCATCAGACAGTGCAATCCCACTGAGTAGATTTTGAAGTGTTACAAGATTCTGTTTTCTTTATACTTACATTGTATAGTATTTTAGGAACACTTCATCCAGGATATAAGAATACCCTTTATAAACAAGCATCTTTATTAGACTGTTCTGAGGAAAGTGCTGAGGTACTGGGAAGATAAATGACGAGTTGAGGGACAGAGCAGTATTTCAGCGGGATAATGAGCCCATGACATTGGACCAAGCTGCTTTGCAAGAAGTCAGTCTGATCAGCCTTTCTTAAAAATAAAATTTGTGTTGTTGCTAGACCGCAGTAAGTATTGTGGCATTCAAAGAGCAGTTGTTTTACAAAAGGCAAAGGTATTATAATGGCATATGTTAGGTGTGACTAAGGGTGTTTTTAACAAACATTTCAGAATTTAAAACTATATTTTTGCACTTAAAAGTACATATGCACTCACATGTGTGTGAACACACACACACACACACACACACACACACACACACACACACATGCACACACATACTCCAGAGTCTAAGGCTCTCTCAAAACACTTATATTTCCTCATATTTACATCACATTTTTCTATCTAAAGCATCCATTTTACTCCCCAGACTTAGCCCCAAGACATTTTTTACTGTTTTAAAAATTCAATCTCTTTTCAAAGGGAAAATTTGATGCCATTGAGGATAATTAAAGAATGTGCTACTCTTTCATAGGCCCTTTAAATATTGTAAGCATGGTAACATGCAAATAAGCACATGTGCTTCCATGATAATTATGTTGATAGAAGAAATAAATGGTCCATGAAACATGAATGAGACTTTGGCATGCATCTAGATGATTCTAATATACATGTGCGAAGCCCAGATGGGAAGTTGGGTGACCTGCCTAGAGTCTAACCCTTGGTCAGAAAATGCCCTGGGGAGTCCAGGTGCCCAGTCCAGTGTTCTACTGCTATCCTTTCCTGCGAGTATTTTTTGTTAAAGAATCAGTGTTTTGCCCCTAAAATTTACTAGTAAAATAAATGTTTTCAGAAACCCATTTATATCTTACATAAAAGAGTCAGGAGTATCGATTAATAAATATGTTTAACAGAGTCACAAACATGACCAGAATACTCCTGTTTTAAAACTGTCATTACTTCATAGACATACAGAAAAAGTTGCACAAATGATAGCATGCGATGGATTGCATTCTCCCTAACTTATAGAGAAACTATACCATAGCCACTGAAGACTTACCATGTGCCAGATGCTATGATAAGTATTTTAAGTCATTTAATCCTCACAATAATCTTGCAAGGTAAATACTATGATTAGCCTCATTCTCAGATGAGAAACTGAGTCACAGAAAAGATTAGCAGTTTTCAAAGGTCAGAATGCTAATAAATGGCAAAGCCAGGTTTGAACCCATCTGTCAAATACTGTATTTCCCTAGTCCCTACTCCCACAAGTCTAAGCACACGCACCAGTGTGTACCAGAATAGCAAGCATCCAAATTGGCTTCATGCCTGCTCAGGTAGCTGCCTTTTCTCATATTCATATGCTGATGGGAATTTTAGTTCATGTGAAATTCCGGTGACTTTCAGAAACTTAAAACAGCATGATAACAGTGAGAGCCCTCCTGTACAATGAGAGAGCAGAACCAATCAAAACTGAAGCCGCTGTGGATCTGCCAATCAGAAGTAAATAAAGTATTGAAAATTGAAAGCTGTGGAAGTCACTGCAATTATAGTCCCTCTGTCTTTTCTTTTGCTACAAATAGCTTAAGACTGTATTTGCCCAAAACATAATCCTTCCTTCATGAAAGTTTTCATTCAACATGACTTTTCAATTGGTGGAATGCATAATTGCCTCTTCTCTATCTCATTGCATAGTTCCTTGAGCAGCTCAAAAATACTAACATCATAACTGTCTACTGACATGTAAATGCTTACTGATATGAAACAGAACCTACTATTTCTAGAAGTAAACTATAGCTAAGATAAAAATAGAACATTTCCATATAGAGTAACATGTATGAGTCCATACAGCCCAGAATGATTAAGAGTAACAGAGGCACAATGATTTTTTGTCTTGGTGAGCATAATTCCCTGCGTTAGCACCTGCTTCAAAAAGAGAAAGATATACCTACAAGTGAGCTTTTACTCTTTTCTTAATAATCTATTCTATGGAGCTATTTATGTTTGAAATACTATTAGTAACTATTAAAGATGATTGAAATTCAATATGCTTTTATATTACATATTATTGGTCTCTAAAATGTATATAAAAATTTACCTTCAGTGATATTCTTACCAATGTACCATGTGGAGGCATGATGGAAGGAGCCAGGAACCTAAAAAAACTTATGGTGGGCTTTTTGTTCTAATAAGGTTATCAATCTTTTTCCATAATTATGTTTTTGGCAGTGACATTTTTATTCTCATGATTTTTATCAATTTTGGAGGGGGGTTCTATTAATTAACCAAGATCTTTCTATTACTCCCTATCAAAGCCAGCATGGCTCTTCTAGGCAGTCTCTCATATTCTTTGAGCTAATCAACATGAAATTTACTATTGTGAATTTCTTTCTTTCCCTGTTTCTTAGCAACTGCAGAAATTTCCCAAACAAATTACCTCTTAACCACAATATATTCAGTGAAGTAACACTGAATACTTCATTAGGTTGATGAGATAGAATAGACCAGACAAAAGCCCTGAGTGAATTTAGGACATGGGAGTCATTGAAGAATTTAGTAAAAACTAGCTATAAGCAGAAGTTTGCGCTTTGGTCGGTTTATATGCAATGAAAGAAACTATCAGGACGGTACTAATTAGGAAGCCAGCCATTGCTGTATTTATAATGTAAACTCCCAGAAGACAGGAATTTTTGTTGCTTTATTCAGAGATGTATTCCAAGTATCGAGAAGAAAGCCTACCACATAGTAGATCTTTGATGACTATTAATTGGATAATAGATGCAGAATCACTTAAGAAAAGTGAAAGACCTAAACTAAAGAAAAGGAAAGATACTGTAAAGGTAATAATATTGACCATCAACTGGAGACAGAGATGGAGGAAAGGGGAGCCAAATATCCTTAGCCTTGCTGTTTGGGAGACAAAGAAGTCATTCACAGAAAAGAAACCAAGAGAGGAAAGAGGTTTGAAAGTGCTAATTTTCATCAAGTCATGTCCAGTTTGAGACACTGAGTTTGCATTTATATAGGGAAATGTAGAGCCTAGGTCAGACAATGCAGGGTGGAAACTTCAGAGAGAGGCTGGAACAATGGAAAAGGACTTAGGCAACCTCTCCATGAAGATAATGCAAGCCAGAGACATAGCTCATTTAAAAGCCATAGAGCCCAGCAGTGTGGCTGAGTGGTTGAGCATTGACCTATGAACCAGGAGGTCATGGTTCAATACCCTGATTGAGGGCTGGATCCCCAGTGAGGGGCATACAGGAAGCATCAGCTGATCAAGGATTCTCTCTCATCATTGATGTTCCTATCTCTCTCTCCCTCTTCCTTCCTCTCTGAAATCAATAAAAATATATTTAACCTATAAAAGGCATAGAGACACCCTGGCTAGGTGGCTCAGTTGGTTGGAGCTTGTCCCATACACCAAAACCAAAAAAAGGTTTACAGGTTCAATTCTCATTCAGGATACATTCCTAGGTTATGAGTTCGATACCCGGTCAGGGTGTGTATGGGAGGCAACTGATTGATGTTTCTCTCTCTCTTTCTTCCTATCTCTCTAAAATCAATAAGGACATATTCTCAGGTAAGGATTCAAATGGGGGGGAGTGAGGGATGCAGCACAGAGATAAAGAGAAAAAGGTTGAGGAAAAACTTTTTCAAATGTCCCTTTTTATTTCCTCTCCTTTCCATTCCATAGTCACTAACCTAATTGAATCTCTTAGCCCACTGTGTCTGGGAACACAATTATCTTTTTCTCTCCAAACCTATTCAAATCTTATGCATTTAGTGGGTTCCAGCTCATGACCCTCACTCAGTGTGTCTTCCCTAGCACATTCAGCTCTTATTAAATCCTTTATTGTGTTTCTGTACCACTTTTTTTGTTAATTAATCATTTCTTGTCTTAGTAACTTGACATTTTAATCTTCATATTCAGTCCTGTATAGATTACTCCCACTCTATATTATCTCATTTAATTCTGGCAAAATGTCTTTGAGGGAAGGATTATTGTACCTATTTTATAGATTAAGAAAATGAGATTTAGAGATCATAAAGGAAAATACTTTGGTATTGAATATATAAACCTAAATTATACAAACCTAAGTTATAATGTCCTTTCGCATTTCCCTCAATTCCACTTGTTTAATTTCTTCCTCCTCATTAACCATGAGCTCTTCTTCAACAACCAATGTCACTTTTTATAACTGCACTATTAACCATATCACACTTTTTTTTTTAATCCTCACCCCAGGATATGTTTTCCATTGATTTTCAGACAGAGTGGAAGAGAGGGAGGTGGGGAGAGAAAAAACAAACAAATATAGAAGTGAGAGAAACATCGATCAATTGCCTCCTGAACACTCCCCAACTGGGTTTGGGGATTGAACCTGAAACTGAGGTACGTGTGCCCTCAACCGGGAATTGAACCGGAGACACTTTCGTCAGTAGGCCGACACTCTAACCACTGAGCAAAACCGGCCAGGGCATATTACACTATTTTTCAAATCCTTTTGTTGTGGTGGTTGTTCATTTTGTCTCTATACAATCCTTGTTACTAATCAGCTGATTTTCTAACTTGATCTAGTGTCTCGAACAGTTCTTTGCCTACAGGGGACTTCACAAAATGGTATTAACTAGTATATTGGATAAAAATTTCAGATTTTCACCTAAGCCTACCACCTACTTGCCCATTATCTTTATTCCAATAAAATATCACATTTGTTTTCTTTTACTAGCAAAATGATTCCTTGAAAGTAGAAACTTTGTCTCTTATAGTCACTAAATCTTATTTGGTTTCCATGGAGGGTGATGAAAAATTTAATGTTATTTAAAATAAGATTTTTTTTTTGCTTAAAGAAACAAGTTTCCTACTCTATCTCCAAGACTACCTTCCTAGTGTTTTCCCCTGCATCACATCATAAAGCTGTAGGTCCCTTGTTGACTTAAAGTCACAGAACCATAGACTCTTGAAACTAAAAGAGTGGTAAGTTGTCATCTGTTTCACAGCCCTCTTTAGTCATGTTACTGTGAGGAAGCAAAGTCCCTGAGAGGAGCGCTAAATGGGCCATAGTTATATAGATTATCTGCCCGAGTTTGGATTACAGAAAACCCCAGATTTCCCTACAGTCCGTCATGTGTACTTACTTCTACCCCATAAACTAATAACTAAAATCCTAGTCCAGCTCCAACACTTTAAAATGATGTGTAACTTTTGAATCAGGCATGATGAGGACAAAAACAAAAAACAGAAGAGACAAAAAGGATCCCACAAGGTTCTGCTTACCCAGCCTCTCCCACCTCCCCCAGCTCCTCATGTGCACTCTCTTCTCCACTCCCTGAGGGCACTCCAAGGCACTGGCCTACTCCGGTGTCTGCTTCCCTCTTGGGACCTTCACTCCTCATTCC
The DNA here is from genome assembly GCF_000147115.1 of Myotis lucifugus. Taxonomy (NCBI): domain Eukaryota; kingdom Metazoa; phylum Chordata; class Mammalia; order Chiroptera; family Vespertilionidae; genus Myotis; species Myotis lucifugus. Next base: position 13,220,269 of record NW_005871060.1, read on the forward strand.
TATTGACTCTGGCTAACTCAGCTTCCAGCCTCCCGTAATTAGCCTGCCCATAAGGTGAAATCCAGTCACTTTTATTGCCAACTTCCAATGCCTTTCCATAGATAGTACCAACTCTAAGGAGATGTTCACCACCCCATTGTGAAGTGAAATAAATAAACAAACAAACAAACAATGTAGTCAGGTGTTAACTAAAGGAATTCAGTTTAAAGAGCTGTTTTTTATTCTGAGATTATATCCATCTTATATTCGTGGAAGTAAATGTTCTTTCATTTAGGAAATGAGCACAGATTTTTGTAATGTCCTTACATAATAAAATAAAAATTGAGCAACCTCTGTCAAATCTCCTATATTTTTTTTTCCTGAAATGTAAAAGACTTGGAATCATATATTTCTTACTCAAATTTACCATGGAGAGGTGGAGGCAGGGAGAGGGGACACAAAACGTAATACATGTGTAAGCAACTTGCTGTACCAGATTCTGTCTATTTCCTTTTTTAAGCAACTCAGTGCGTGATGAAGTGTGTGAGACAGTGGCATTTCTAAGCTGATGCTGCTGACTGTGCTTTCACATTCCTTACATTAAAAATAAATAAATAAATAAAGTCCTCTGGGATGGCTTATGCAGAACTCTATGTCCTACTTTAAGGCAAAGAACTTTTTTGACCTTCAGTGCATGTAAAAAAAAAAGTAAAAAATAAATGAGAAATGCATCCTATTCAAAGAGAAGCTTTAAAAAAAAATCTTCAAGCAAAGCTTTTCTGTGGCATCATCGATTAAAATAAAAAGGCTAACAAACGGAAAGCTTTAAAAGGAGTTGTCCCTTGAAACCTTTTATATACATAATGCAAAAATTAAAAAATCCCATCTGAGACAAAGCCTTGTGGAGCCAGCTTACTGAATACAAAATGATTGGACTCTGTCTTATTCAGATGTGAAGGTGACCATTTGAGGTCTCAAATAGCCATTATGACCACCATCTGTAAAATAATTGCTCTGAAAACTGGCTACCTCTAGAATACACATTCTGCATAATCAAACAAAAGATGGTAGGGAAGTCCCTTTAGGAAAGATTGAAATAATGGACCATTGGATATCACCTTGGGAGTTTCTCTCATCCTTTGCCAACACTGAAAATCCATCCTAACCCTGACAGTAGACAACCACAGTAGACGGCCAGTTGATGTGTTCCCACAGGTTAGAATGTTCCTTTTCTTCTCCACCAAAAATGGCCTGTGTGCACCGCAAGTGTTGCAGGCAGCACATAAGAATGGCAAGAGTCATTCCTTTGATACCACAGGATTTATAATTCAGACCTGTGGAATTGCACAGGCAGAGTTCCAGAAGGATTAGGTCACCTGGTGGAGCTGATACTGTGCACGGCAGATAGCGCCACAATGAAACACCCGGTGAAGAGCATTTTTAAATTCTTAAGCTTCCCTTTCTTCTGTATTTTTACTCTTGGAAATCCATGCAGCTGCTGTTAGGCAGGGCACGTGATGTGGGACCTTGCATTACCTCACTATCCCCATTGGTATGCCTATTTGATGCAGTCACACTACAGGGCTAATATGAAAAATAAGTTTAAAATGCAATAAAAAGTTTATAGTCAAACTATAAAAGAAAAATTTATATGGAAACCAATGGAATCAGCCATACATAGCATGCTTAACATGTTTCAAGTTAATATAAGTTGATATGCAAAGGAAAGGGGGGAAAAAGAACCACACAAGCTAGCAACACTTCATCCCACTCAACAAGTATTTAGTAACCCCCTACAAAGTGCCAGACACTAAGCCAGGCAGAGGATTTACAGCTGTGAACTACACATAGTCTACACAAAGCTGCTTACTCTCGAGGAGGAAAGGCAAACAAGTGAATGGACTATTTTCTGGTCAGTGTGATATGTGTTCTGAGAACAGGGAATCGACAGAGAACTCAGGGGAACATATCAGGAAGGCTTCCTAGTGGAATTGAACTGAACAGACAGACAATTTAAAGAAAATTGAACTTGTTTGATGCTAGGGGCTGAATTATGTCTCAAAATCCACATGTTGAAGTCCCAACCCATAGTACCCCAGAATGTGACTGTATTTGGAAGTAGGATCTTTAAGAGGTAAATAAACTAAAATGAAGTTCTCAGGGTGGGCCTTACTCAAATATGACTGGTATCTTTATAAGAAGCTTTAGTTAGGACACTGACACGTTCAGAAGGAAAAACCAGGTAAAACCACGGGGAGAAGATGGCCATCGACAAGCCAAGGAGAGAGGGGTCAGAAGAAACCAACCATTCTGACACCTTGATCTAGGACTTGTAGCCTCCAGAACTGTGAGACAGTAAGTGTCTGCTGTTTGAGTACCCAGTCTGTTGTTCTTTGTTACTGCAGCCCCAGCAAACTAATATAGTTGATGGAATGAAGTGCATTCTAAATAGAAGGGACAGGAGACTGAGTATGAATCAGGGACCAACAGCAAAGGACCCAGGTCTGTGTACCGGGGTGTGCAGGGGGACCCGGCCTCTTTCACCATGACCAGAGAGGCCTGATCCAAGAGTTCAAACTTGACCCTGAGGGTAAGAGGACAGCATCAGAGGTTTTTAACTGACATCTATACTATTAATAGTCTAGGGCCATCACAACTGGACAGACTACCGTAAGAGCAGGGGGTCTGCAGCTGGGGCAGGGCAGAGGCAGACTTCTCTCTGCACGCCTGTGTCAGGGGTCTGGTTCAAGTCCCAGATTGTGAAAGGGTGAGTGAGAATGACATAGGCTAAGGGGCCAGCAGGGGGTTAGTGGCGGGAGGGGGGCGGGGGGAGTCCATCTTGGATGAGCAGGGAGGTGAGGCTGAGCAGAGGGCAGAGCCCTGGCCAGGAGGCCTGTGGTCTGGGTAAGGCAGCCATAGGGGGGATTAGTCCTGGGGATAACACGGGACTTTTGCGTTGTAGAAAGAATAGGGTGGAGGACGGCTTGGCTGGGACTTGCCCAGAGGCGGAAGACCAGGCAGGAGGCTCTGCCAATAACAGTGACAGCGGTCTGAGTTCCTGTCCCGATGCTGCTCCCCAGAGAACATTGGAGCTGGAAGGCACCTTCACAGCCACTCAATTCCCATTCCCTTTACAAGTAAGAAATCAAGGCTAAGGAGGCCCGGTTCAAGTGCAGGGGGTCCGCAACAGGGGCGGGGGGCGGCGGACGCCTCTCCGCATGCTTGCGCTAGGGGTCTGGTTCAAGTCCTGGATTGTGAGAATGACATAGGCTAAGAGACCAGCAGGGGGGTTAGTGGGGATGGAGTCGATCTTGGATGAGCAGGGAGGTGAGGCTGAGCAGAGTGCAGAGCCCTGCCCAGGAGGCCTGTGGTCTGGGTAAGGCAGCCATAGGAGGGATTAGTCCTGGGGAGGACACAGGACTTTGGCGTTGTAGAAAGAATAACCTCAGCCATCGAAGATCAAACTGTACATCCCAAATGCTTTTTCTTGGATGGTCCAGGTGGTAGTGGAAAAACATATCTTTATAAAGTTTTAATACATTATATTAGAGGTCGTGGTAGTACTGTTTTACCCACAGGGTCTACAGGAATTGCTGCAAATTTACTTCTCAGTGGAAGAACCTTTCATGCCCAATATAAATTACCAATTCCATTAAATGAAACTTCAATTTCTAGACTCTATATAAAGAGTGAAGCTGCTTAAACCATTAAAAAGTCCAAACTCTCATTATTGATGAATGCACCATGGCATCCAGTCATGCTATAAACACCATAAACAGATTACTAAGAGAAATTATAAATTTGAATGTTGCATTTGGTGGGAAAGTTCTTCTCAGGGGGGATTTTCGACAATGTCTCAGTATTGTGACACATGCTATGCGATCAGCCATAGTACAAATGAGTTTAAAGTACTGTAGTGTTTGGGGATGTTTCAGAAAGTTGTCTCTTAAAACAAATATAAGATCAGAGGATTATGCTTATAGTGAATGGTTAGTAAAACTTGGAGATAGCAAACTTGATAGCAGTTTTCATTTAGGAATAGATATTATTGAAATCTCCCATGAAATGATTTGTAACAGATCTATTATTGAAGCTACCTTTGGAAATACTATATCTATAGATAATATTAAAAATATATCTAAACGTGTGATTCTTTGTCCAAAAAATGAGCATGTTCAAAAATTAGATGAAGAAATTTTGGATATACTCGATGGAGATTTTCACACATACTTGAGTGATGATTCCATTGATTCAACAAATAATGCTGAAAAGGAAAATTTTCCCATCAAATTTCTTAATAGTATTACTCCTTCGAGAATGCCGTGTCATAAATTAAAATTGAAAGTGGGTGCAATCATCATGCTACTGAGAAATCTTAATAGTATATGGGGTCTTTGTAATGGTACTAGATTTATTATCAAAAGATTGCGACCTAACATTATCAAAGCTGAAGTATTAATAGGATCTGCAGAAGGAGAGGTTGTTCTGGTTCCAAGAATTGATTTGTCCCCCTCTGACACTGGCCTCCCATTTAAATTAATTCAAAGACAGTTTCCCGTGATGCCAGCATTTGCGATGACTATTAATAAATCACAAGGACAAACTCTAGACAGAGTAGGAATATTCCTACCTAAACCTGTTTTCGCACATGGTCAGTTATATGCTGCTTCCTCTCGAGTTCGAAGAGCGTGTGATGTTAAAGTTGTAAATACTTCATCACAAGGGAAATTAGTCAAGCACTCTGAAAGTGTTTTCACTCTTAATGTGGTGTACAGGGAGATATTAGAATAAGTTTAAACACTTTATCAGTCATTGTTTGTATCAGTGTTGTTTTTACATCATGTTTTGTTTTTTTGTTTTTATGTCATATCTTTGTTGTTGTTATATCATGTTGTGATTGTTTATTTATTAATAAATTTATATATTATTTTCATATACATTTTACTAATTTTATTTCATCTCTGATACTTCTATTATAGAGAAAGGGCAAATAGTAATATTAAAATATTTCCCCTAATTAATTCCCTTTTAATGTGCATGAATTTCATGCACCAGGCCACTAGTTAGATATAAAAGGCTTATTTTTATAATATTCACTCTGCCTGCAGTGTTGATTATTGATTATATAGGAGCAAAACTCTAGCAGCTGAGAGGCCAGACAGAAATATATTACAATAATTCAGATGAGAGATGATAGCTGCTCAAAATGCAGTAAAAATGGGGGGGGGCAGTAAACTTGAGACATGAAGGAACAACGTGAAAACAAACAAACAAACAAAAAGCTATAGGACAAAGGATGAAAGTAATGCTGTTAAAAAAATCTCTGAGCCTTCGCCACACTGTCACATTTCCACCCCAGTGGTTAGTCTTCTCGAAGTAGTCGCATTTATAATGGCTGAGAAGGCAATTTTCATTTTTAATAGTTAATATATTTGGCAACATCTCCTAAGGCACCTGCCAACACCAGTGTATCTCAGGCTTGCACTCTTGAACTCTGAGACCAGAGAACTAAACTCATTCACACTTCTAAAAAGTACATGGATCGAGGCATGTTCTGTCATACCTATATTTATAACACTGCCCAGAAGTGTTCTGTTTTATATGCGTGAAAATCGCCAACAGAATACTCACAAACCCGTTTAACTTGTACCTCTAACCTTGACATCCCGGTGGAAGAATAGACTGCCTTCTAAATATAGCTACCTAAGAGAAAGAAGTGGGGAGGAAGAAAGAGGTGGAGGGAAAGAAGGCAAGAGATTGTCCCCCACCCACCCCACTAGTTTGATTGCTTCCTTCGATCTCTTTCTCTAAACAACCTACTTTTAGTGCAAAAAGATATGGTTCCTCTCATGGATGACAGTAGAATTCCTGCTGAAATCCAATGTGTCTGATTTTATTAGGACCTCTACCCACAGGCAAGCAGGCGTTAGCTAGAAATATGTAAAATCAGTGTGTTTCACACATGTGAAAGGTTTATTTGCATCTAAGCAGTGTCCAGATATTAGCAGGAGTTATTTTTATTATTCCTTTCTCCAAAGCAATCCATTTTAAATGTCAGTAAGCTTTTCCAAAATAAGGACAGGTTTTAGCAAATTGCCAGTGAAGGGTTCTTTTTTTTTTCCTTGGGTGTTTCTTAATAAGTGGACATATTATAGCCCAAATCTGTCTGGTAGCCAACCTTCCCATGTTCTACGTTTAGTGATCATGTTCTCTCTTTTATCATATTTCCCAACTTCCCTTAGTGCCTTTATCGTCTTAAAACACCATGTGACTTCCAAAACCAGAAAGTTTTTAAGGGAACATCATTTCATTGTGTTTCCTGCATAAACAAAAGCACAAAGAAAAATGATAAAGCTCTGGCCCCTGCTTTACTCAGAAAACACTTTGCAAAGTGCATTTAGCAGTTCGCCATTGTGACACTGGCACCCAGAGCTCTCAGGGCCCAGTTCTGACACTGTATTTAGTTCACTCTTGGACTGCTCAGTTAAAGCTTCCATTTGAATGCATTTATTCTACTTTACACATTATGTTATCAGTCACTTTCAATATTTCAAAGTCACAGCAGGCTTTTTCTGACACATTTGTCAGAAGGATCCGCCTTGATTGCTATTATTACAGACTACAGTGCCTGAGGAAGGGGGAAAAGCGTGTGTAGTCCCAGAATATTGAAACTGCCTGATAAAACAATAGATATGACAGAATTAGAATAAAATAAATGCTCATAATGGATACTTTAAAAGATCACCAAAATGTAGGATCACAGTATATAGAATTTTAAAAACTATGAAGAAAAATGTAATAAAAATTTTTTTGAGGAAGCTAAGGAGCCCATTGAAAATTCCACTACCCTCATGTCAGCAAAAAAAGATGGTTATGTATTACATACTTCCTTTCCAGTAATCAGGGATTTAAGTGAGCTCTACTAATGGATGCTGTCATTGAATTTTAGCATGAACTCTACTACTGAACAACAAAGAACATAATGACCAAAAATAAACTTAATGAAAAGTATAGGGAACCACTCAGAACTCCAGACCCGTTACTCTTTCATCGTCCTCGATAGACTACTGAGCGTGTGGCCCCGCAGAGCACCCGTGTCCCGTTTGCCTGCTCTTTACCGTAACCATACTTGAGAACTACACATTAGAGAAAACCAGAGAAACCGATCTTATAATCAGAGAATACCAGTGTCTGTAAGGATGGACCTCCTTTAGACTTGCTTCAATTTCAAGTCTTGCATAAAAAATAAGATAAGAAAATTAAAGTACATAATCACGAGTATGCCAAATCTCTTCTCAAAAGTAAATTAATAAAATACAAAAACCTGAAGTGTTTGTATGAAAGTCACAGATGAGAATAACAGAAAAAGCTAAATTGTATTGTTCTTTGATGGGGGGCATTTATATGAATTTATTAATTTACTTCAGTTTATAAATTCCTCAACATATTATTTTATAAAGTAATATTCAAGAAATTATGGTAGACAGAAAACCTCCATCTAACAGACCAACAGTTTAGAAACCCAAAAGTAAAAGAGATTATGCAGTCTTCTTCACCCTCCCCCCAAAAAAGCCAAAAGATCCAAGTCCTATACTTCATTGCTCTATTTCCAGAAATAAGATTTCATTCCTTCTACAAAATTATGTTTAATCTGAATGTGATTTAAAGCCCTGGAGTTAAAGATTGTTATTTTAATTGTGCTTGAATCCTTATATTGAAATGTTACAATCATATATGGAAACTTTTGGCAGATTAAATTATAATAAATGCCTCATGATCTCACCTAGTCATCATCATGAACTTCTTACAAATATTCATCATTTTTTGTGTTTATTGATTCTTCATGGACCATCTGACTTTTGCATAACTCTAGATTTGCAAACTGAAAAGATATGATGAAATATATACTGATAGAGTTCAAAAAATATTTAGAAAATTTTGAGCAATATTTCATTGGCATAATTTTAATAGTCATAAACAAATTTTCTATTAAAAGAACATATCCTATAGAATATTAAATAAATCTTGAGAATTTTAAATTAAAAAATCATGATGACTTCTAAGATGTAGGTTATATTATAAAACATTTTAAATATATATGTTATCTTCACTGCATCCAAGCAAGTTTAAAACTAACAATTTTATTAAAATCTCAATTTTATTTTATAATAATAAAAATAATTGCATGTAGGAGTCAATATTTTTTTCTGAGAAAAAAATGTTTACTGGAGTCAGTAGTCATTCTAGTGAATTATTTTTTGCCAAATTAATGTGTTAGAAGCAATAAATATAATCTTAATAATAGCCTACAGTCTATGGTCATATTAAAAACAAAAAGTGCTTTAAAATGTGAAGATTGGGGAACAAGACAAAACCCTAAAATGTATTAATTTGTTCATATTAATCAACCCAGTTACTATTTTTGAAAAAGTATATCAGCTTAGAACTACTACAGATGATAATGTCCAAATTGTTAAATAAAATAGAGTCTCTTCATCAACATGCAAGTACCTTTATCAAATAAAACAAAGTACATGCAGTGTGGGATTGCACATTGGAAATTTTAAGGTAAATCACCAATAGACAGAGAATTGAGATATTGGGCAGATTTTCTTCTTACAAAATTAAATCACTCATCTTCACTCATCTGCATACACACATCACAGTTTACAAAAACTCATATACTCACACTCATACAGACACACACACTCACTCACTACATCTTATACTCCCAGACATGCACTCCCCTTCCCATATTTGATTCACAATTACTATATCAAAGAGGACTACTATGACAAGGAGAGACAACTAATTCTAGCTGTCTTCAATCAATCAAATCAAATATTCCATAAGAACTTCAATTTTTCTTGAACCTGTTTACACTATCCACTGTTTCAGAAAAGCTCATATGATCAGTTCTTTGTTCAGGTAGCTTTGAAGGTTGATTTTTTTTCATAGATGTTGTACTGCCCCAGAGGCAGAAAGGTATCAGCATATTATCAGTTGCTATGCTTTGGGCCTGTGGTATGTATAGAAGTCTGGCATCTGAGTAACTACCTGGGAGAGTATATGTTGATAATGCCTGCTTAAGGATAAGAAATTCTTCAGCTAGCCTTATCTTCAGGTAATATCTCATTCATATTCTTATGCCTTTCCATATAATATTTTCTTGTAATTCTATGTTTCTACTTCTTTCTTGTTTACATCTGAGTAGGAACTCATTTTAGCTTATATTTATAGTAATTATAATAATACTTTAATGTGTTTAAAATATTGTATATTATATATAACTAGAGGCCCGATGCACAAAACTCCTGCATGGGTAGGGTCCCTAGGCCTGGCCAGCCACTTCTTCCCTCGCAGTCGCCCCCCTCCTCCTTCCCTCGCTCCTCAGCATCCCACCACCGCTGCTGGTCACCCGCCATGGTCCGTGCCCCCGCCTGGCGGTCAGCGCACATCATAGTGAGCAATTGAATTCCCGTTCTCCTGGTCAAACTCCTGATGGGACACTTTGCTTATTAGTCATATAGATAGATAGATGATAGATGATAGATAGATAGATAGATAGATAGATAGATAGATAGATAGATAGATGATAGATAGATACTACTTAGGGCACTGTACATGTTTTAACAAACATCAAGTGAATGCTGATGTTAAACTGTAGATCAAAGGACTTTGAACTTCTGTTATGTATGAAGAGTTCCCACCAGCCATAAAAAAAAATGTATCTACTATAAATATTCCATTATGGCAGTATTTGGTTTGGTAGGACATAAATGCCTCTTCCATTGTATGTTTCCTGAATTATAAAAACAAACAAACAAACAAACAAACAAAAACTCTCATTCAGGCATACAATCAAAGGCTCAAGCACAGATTTGGGAAAAAAATCTGATCCCTCTACTTCTAATCACCTCTGCCCCAACTTCAAAGAACTCATATTCAGAGCACCAGTTCTTATTTGTTTGTTTGTTTTCTGTGGTTGGGTTCTTATTCAAAATGTTCTACTTGAGTCTGTCCTTGGGGGACTATCTGGAAGCTGTATTGAGGCCGGAAATCTATAGTTAGATTGCCTAAGGTACAAATTTCTTGTAGAACCTAATACAGCTGCCTGTTTACTTTTGAGGGCAATCAGGATGTTCATTAGTAATTGAGTTGAAGCAAAGAGGAACTTTATTTGTACCCAATCAGTGACCTGGATCGTTTTCAGAAAGAGTATTGAACTGAAATGGACCATTCATTTCTACTTGCACTGAGATCCTGTATGAAAAGGTTGTTGCTCTTACCTTTTTCTACAAACAGGGAGAGGGATTTTCAGAAGCAGAAAACAATCTTTATGGTTGTCACTTGTATCTTAGGGAAATATTTTGTGTGATTTTTATTGCTCTTGAGCATGAAATAAACCCTCTATTTTGGGCTAACCTGTTGGGCTGATTCCAACACCTTCAGTTGGTAGGTGATTGAAATACAATGACAGTACACTGGTGAGTTTCAGAAGTGGAGGAAATAGATAAAAATTAAACTGACATATCTGCAACATGGTCAATAGAAGTTAATACACTGAGTGGCCATATTATTATGACCAGCAAGATTATTATGACCACCCCATCAGTACTTCATTGACACTTCCAAAAATACTGAATATTGAAAACTTCCTAAGCAAATACTCTCAAGGTTTATTATTATTATTATTATTATTAGCATAACTAATTCACTTCATTGTACTGTTGGGGTGGTCATAATAATCTGGCCAGTCATAATAATCTGGCCAGTCATAATAATCTGGCCACTCAGTGTATAGGAACTTTAGTAGTTATTAAAGTGGTGTTATTATGTAGTATTGAAATAATGCAACTTTAGTAATTTTAATAGCAAAAACCTAACTAGGCATACTAGAGCCAGGCACTATTCTTTAAATATATTGTCATTTTTATCCTCACAGCTACCCTATTTGCAGAGGAAAAAGTTGAAGATCACAAAAGGTTAAGTGACTTTCCCAAGATCATAGCAGTAGCAGGTGATAGATCTGATATTCAAACTTCGACAGCCTGGTTCCAGATTCCATGTTTCTAATCACTGGCTGGTGAAATGGGCCACCACGATGTAGTGCCTTCAGATTCAGAGTTGCCTCCGGGGAGAGAGTTAGTCACAGGGATGGGGATGCTCAGCTGAAAAGCAATGTCCTCATTATCAGGCTGCAAGAGCAGTTTTAGTATTACATCATGCTCCATCTCTAGTGAATTTTTTTAAAAATAGAAAAATTGAACAAAGCATCTGGAGTAATTATTTTTACCTAAAATGTGTGCAAGAACTTGAGAGTACATGTTAACAAAGCTTTACAACCAGTTAGCAAGGAACAGCCTAATGGATAAGAAATAATTCCCCACTCTTCTATGGAGACCCCGGGCACTGAAGCAGACAGATACAGTGGGGCCTTGACTTACGAGTGTCCCGACTAACAAGTTTTTCAAGATACGAGCCGTCTCTTGGCCGATTTTTTGCTTTGAGTTGCGAGCTAAAATTCGGGTTACGAGCCAGCTTCAGATACCCCACCGCTAGTTGGCGCAGAGAACGTCACAGTGAACGCCACAACATCAGCCCAGCATCACGTGTCTCACTCGTTCACTTTATGATTTGACATACGAGTAATTTGAGTTACGAGCTCCATCACAGAATGAATTAAACTCGTAAGTCAAGGCCCCACTGTATATGCCAGAGCCAGCCCAGGGTCAGTAGAGCCTTAGCAGTGACAGCAGCATTTGGGTGAAGGTGGCACATGTATCAGACTTCCAAGATCTTAAGGCCTTGGGATCAGGTAAAAAATACCACGAACTGGAGAAAAAGGCCCACATGGCTTCCCAGAGTCCAGGAGGTCATGTAACATTTTCACAGGTGATTCCCAAAACTAATTGAAAGGAAAGTGAAAGGGGCTGGAGGTCCCACACTTATGGGTGGAGATGAAACAGATGAATACTGCTTGTATCTAAAATTGCCATTACACCTTCTTCGTGGGTACAGGCTAGGAAAAAAGCAGATTATGTACTCATCCAAAAATCTCTAGTAATCTTTTCTGCATATTTTGGGGTATAGTTCTCATATCATATTTTATTTTAAAATATAATACAAAGTGAAACTCCATTTGTCAACTAGAAAGTTCTGAAATTAAAAGAGAAAACTTAATTTGATATGTGTCATGCCTTAAAAAGGGGTTATGAATGGAAGGTTATATTCCATTTTTTAGAGTTTTTAGATTTCACATTTACCATAAATTTTTCTGCATTAGATGATTGCAGACTAGAATCAGTCATCAGGAAGAGAAGATATAATGACAATTTAGTAGGCAGAGTGCAGACTCAAACATAGCTGAGTCATCAGTGGAAATTTCAATTCCTTTCTCAATTTCCTTTAAATTTTAAATTAGATTTCATTGTTAAGAGGGCTCAGTATTGAGGATGTGAGAGCTATTCTCAATATGAAAATTCTTCCAAGATATGAGATTTGACCTTTTTGTCCTATGATTTAAAATTAAGACATTATTGCCTCTTTTCATAATAAAATCTCTGATTTACTAAAAAATAGCTTTAATATAGGAATCATTATCTTACATTTACAATACCAGCATTGTTATCATAATAGTGTCAAAAATAAAGTACTATTATTAATTCTTTTTCTGATGCAGAGTTGGAGGTTTTTCTTAAAAAAAGAGAGAGAGAAATCTGGAATACAGTTGAATTTTGGAACATTATCCATATAAATTATTTCTAACAAAGGGTATTCTCATGTGAAAAACAGGAGGGAATCCTGTATTTCTAACTACATTTATTCAGTGTTTTGTGTCAGTTAGAGTGCTATCTCAGTCAAAATAGCTCCTATAAGGGTAAAATTATGGTTATTTCTCATATTATACATTTTTTTCTTCAAGTGAAACCATATTTAAATGGTGTTATTTTGACTTGCCATTAGACACATAGTCACCTTAAAGTTTTATATTACAAGGTAGTGCTTGCAGTTAGCAAAAACAACATTTTCTGTAAGTTTGTAGTGAGGGGGAAAAAAGTAAGAGAGAGACTTTTGAGTTCAAGTGGATATTTGTGCATTAGAGGTGATGGTGGACTAAATAACTTATTTTACTATTTTGGTTGAAGCTACTATCAAGAAATATGAGAAATACCCATTATTAAATGGGCCGGTAGATATGCACTTGCCACCCCCCCCCCCACCCCCCCAAAAAAAACTTGTAAACAAAGTTTTAAAAAAATATTTTAAGAATCAAAAGTTTTAAATTAGCCCTAACCGGTTTGGCTCAGTGGATAGAGCATCGGCCTGTGGACTGAAGGGTCCCAGGTTCGATTCTGGTCAAGGGCATGTACCTTGGTTGCGGGCACATCCCCAGTAAGGGGTGTGCAGGAGGCAGCTGATCAATGTTTCTCTCTCATCGATGTTTCTAACTCTTTCCCTCTCCCTTCCTCTCTGTAAAAAATCAATAAAATATATTTTTTAAAAAATGTTTAAATTATGATTTCATCAACAATTGTGAGTTGGTCTGAGATGTTATACAAGTCAGCTTGCTACAGCTTCAATGCGGCTGGCAGAAGACTTGAGACTCCTGGATCAGAAGTGAAGGCCTTTATCACTCACGGCAGAGCAGGCAGCAGGCGCTTCATGTTTTCACTGGTTCTCCTGGCCCCCAAGTGCATCCTGCTCACACAGTGGGTTTGGGAAACCCCAGTCTTAGACAGGGACTGCTAGAACACCTGCCCAACATTTGCCCACGAAGGAGACATTATCTCTATTACCCCGTCAGAAAAAAAAAAATCGGCCATCTGGACAGGAGGAAAGTACTGCCTCTGTCTCCCAAGGCTGTTTCCTAGACAAACATCCTTGAAAAGAGTTCAGGACAAAAGGTATCACAAGTCATGTAGAAAGGAAGTGGAGAATTGCCCCTTAACAACACATTGTAATCAGTCCTCATTATTCACAATTCTATATTTGGGAATGCACTTACTCACCAAAATTTATTTGTAACCCTAAAATTAATACGGTACTTTACAGTCATTTGCAGGCCTGCGCAGAGTAGGGGGACGGGGAGGGGGGGGAATTGTTGTCTGACACTCAAGACCCAGCTAAGGCCAAATAAATGGACTTGCTGCCATCTTGTTTCGCCCCTCAGAGTAAACAAGTGTTCTTACTGCAGTCTACTTCGTGTCATATTTCTTGCATTATTGTGCACTTTTTTGTGATTTTGCTATTTAAATTGGCCCTGAACAGTACTAAAGTACTATCTAGTATTCCTAAATGCAAAAAGGCTGTGGTGTGTCCTAAAGAGAAACTATGTGTATCAGATAAGTTTCATTCAGGCTTAAGTTATAACCCTGTTGGCATTGAAAGTATTACAATGACTAAAAGGCTCTTGTTCTCTTTTCAGATGTCTATATGACTTATTCTCTCATATCTTTTAGGTCTTTGCACTGACAACCTACTTATGGTAGAAGCCTGGTACTCCCCACCCCCCATTCCTGCCTTATTGTTCCCAATAGCACTTACCATCTGACATAGTATCTATACAAATAAAAGGGTAATATGCTAATTAGACCAGGTTGACCAGCCATCTTCCGGATGACGTCCGACTTCCTTCCAGACAAAGCCATGGTGGTGGGGGCCGAGGCAGAGGCTGTTAGGGGCAATCAGGCCAGCAGGGGAGGGCAGTTGGGGGCAAGATCAGGCCAGCAGGGTAGGGCAGTTGGGGGCGAGATCAGGCCGGCAGGGGAGGGCAGTTAGGGGTGATCAGGCAGGCAGGCAGAGGGATTAGGGGCAGTCAGGCAGGCTGGCAGAGTCAATTAGGGGAGATCAGGCAGGCAAGCAGGTGAGCGGTTAGGAGCCAGTGGTCCCAGATTGCAAGAGGGATGTCCGACTGCCAGTTTAGGACAACCCCCAAGGGGTCCCCGATTGAAGAGGGTACAGGCTGGGCTGAGGGAAACCTCTCCCCCGTGCACAAATTTCATACACCGGGCCACAAATATATATATATATATATATAT
>NW_005871060.1:13235388-13253567 GCF_000147115.1 Myotis lucifugus
TGTGTTTGTTTCTCTATATCCCACAATATTCAGGGATTTTTGTCTGTTTTATTCATGGTAGTATAGAACCTAGAATAGTGCCTGCCTCATAATAAATTCTTAATAAATATTTGTTGAATAAATGAAATAAAAAATCTCTTGGAGTTTCAGTGACTTTTTTTTTTTTGCAGTAGGGTAAGCTCTACCTTAATGTGCTCCTAAATAAAGCTTCTGAGAACATTTCTTCAAAACAGACAGATTAACATTGAGAAAGGCAGAGCTCAAAATCTTGCTCACGCTCAGCAAGGCCAGACAGCTAATTAGGAAAAGGTAAAGGAGTGTTTTCAGCTGTCTTGAAAAAAGAGGAATGGCAAACTCTTCATTTTTACATCAGCAACAATGATTTTAGTAGCATGAGAGTTGCTATTAGACTATAAAAATGACAATGATTTTGTGAAAAACCCTACCCCCTGAAAAAAAAGGTGCTGTTGTCTCTACAATTTCTTTGTCCAATCAAACAAATCCCTTATGAAGGAAAAAGACTGCTTTTTCTTTAGAAAACAAAACAATTAGAGTCTAGCTAAGCTGCCCACAAAACATGAACTGTTTCATTTAACTAACTGAGAACACACAGCTTGTTAGATTCCTAAATAAAGAAGCAATCTCCATTAATAGAAAGCAGCCCCCCTGCAAGCATGCCTCTCTCTGCACCTAAAGCAGATATCAGGAGCACTCGATGTGTCCATGTTGCCACAGACAGCTACAGACAAATGGAACAAATCCCAGGCCCACTTTAAAACAAACGGCTTAGTTTGTTGTTAACTCTTATTCTGAGTTTTACCATCAGGAGGTTTTCTCGTGCTATTGCAACCCAAGTTTCTGCAAACCTCACCACATCATCAAACAAGGCCACACTGTCTATAAGAACTTCAAATTCACCAGCTTGTGCCCTACAAAGCAGAGGGTCTCTGGACTCCCTTCAATGTTTCACACAGTTATTACATGGGATTCTTTCTGTGGGTTCTACTGGGTGTTCATGAAGAGTCCTCTCAACATTTTCCATCTGCTAGTGTCCCCCCAAACCATCTGAGAGTGGCATTTTGGCTGCCCAAGCTCAACTATAAAAACACACCTCCACATCAACCATGCAAATCTTTGAGAGCCAAAGCACAAACAATTTTCCCACATTTCTCACGGCCCGCAAGCCATGCTGCAGCCTTCGTCAACACTGCTCTCCTGAGCTGAGTTACACCTGCAGGCTTTGTAAGAGCAGTACTCTGTCTGCTTCTGCCTGCAACCTCACTGTGTAAAAGGCTCAAACAGAAATGCATTTGGCACAATCAGGAGCATGTATACATATATGTATGGATACATACATAATATGATCTAGGGGTATGAACCATAAGAGATAGACAAAGCACTACTGGAATACAGAGCAGTAGAGGACTCTGTAAGGGAATGCTTCCTGATGAAAGTAGCATTTCTGTAGACCTCAGTCTATGGATAGTCTATATGCAACATCATTCTTATTATTTAACTCATAGCTAGAAAATCTCTTTCTCAGTTTCCCTGATTCCTATAGTTCAAGAAGGCAGCTAAAATTCTAATGTATTGGTGGACTCACTTGAATGATTTCATATATGAAAAGTAGACAAAAGTAAAAGTAAATCTACTGTCTCACTGAGAAGCTGTAAGAGATTGCTTTGGTCTATGCTCTATAGGGTAATTTTTTCACATCACTTGTTTTAAAAAATTTCCTGTTCAAAAATATCCTGTTTTTATGAAACTTATATTCTAGTGCGATAGAGGGCAATAATGCAAGGTGAGGGGGAAAATAGGTAGTGTGGGGTATGGGTCAGTGGTTAATAATTTATATATAGTGGTCAAGGATAGACTCTCTAATAAAGTGACGTGAGAGCAGAAACCTGAAGGTGGTGAAGGAGCAATTCATGTAGTTATCTGAGACAAAGGGACTAGCAATGCAAAGGCCGTGAGGTGGGCATGATTGGCGTGTTCAAGGAACGCAAAGTCGTAGAACACAGCAAGAGGGAGAGTGGTAGGAGTTGAATCAAGAGGTAGCCCAGGGCCAGATCACGTACACCTTTATAAGCCAATGTGAGGACTTGGTTTATTAATCTTTTTTTTTCAGAGACATAATCTCTATTATAAAATCCCCTTGGCCATGAAGCTGTCACGCCATAACGACCAAAGACTGGTCACCAGGAGGCTGTGTGCACAGGTGGGCGGGGACTTGATTCTGGGTCTTGCCTCCTGCCCAACGCAGCGGGTCTGGGTCTCGCACAATAACGTGTGCTGGGCCTCTAGTTGACATATAACATTATATTAGTTTCAGGTGTACAACATAATGATTTGACATTTTTATATATTGCAAAATGATCACCACAATAAGTTTCATTAATATCATCACCCTACATATTTAGAAAATTATTTTTTCTTGTGAGAATTAAGATTGATTCTTAGCAATTTTCAAATATTCAATATGGTACTATTAACAATAGTCCCCAGGTTGCATAGTATATACCCATGACTTATTTACTTTATAACTGGAAATTAGTATCTTTTGACCCCCTTCACTCATATAGCCCATTCCCATCGCCTACCTCTGGCAACCACCAATCTGTTCTCTGTATCCATGAGCTGGATTTTTTGTTTACTTTTTGTTCTTGTTGTTGTCTTTTTTTTTAGATTCCATATATAAGTGAAATCATACAGTATTTGTCTTTCTCTCTCTGATATTTCACTTACCATAATGTCCTCAAGGTCCATCCACATTATCACAAATGACAACATCTTGTTCTTTTATATATTTAAATAATTTTGCATAATATGTATACCACATCATCTTTATCTATTCATCCATAGATGGACACTTAGGTTGTTCTTTTTGTCTTGGTTATTGTAAATAAGTCTGCAATGAACATGGGGGTGTATATATTTTTTTCAAATTTGTGTTTTCATTTTCTTTGGATATATACCCAGAAGTGGAATTGCTGGACAATATGGGCTTTGCTTTTAATTTAAGTAAGGTGGAAAGACATTAGAAAGTTTTGAGCAGAGGAACTGTGCTATCTGAATCAAGATTTTAAAAATTCACAATGAGTGCTTTATTTTGGGCAAACTATAGTGGGCAAAGAAGAAGCAGGGAGACCACTTAAGAGGCTTGTCTTGAACCATAATGTTAGTAGCAAAAGGTCTATGAAGGTCCAATTCTGAATAGATAAGACAGAATGTGCTAACAAATTAGATGTGGGGTTTGAAAGAAAGAGAATAGTCAAGCATGACTCCAAGGTTGTTGGTCTGAACTAGAAGTGTAGAGTTGTCATTTAATGAGTTGGGAAACCTATATTCAATGGGTGAAGGAACATGTTGGGGCAGGTGGAGGCATGAACATAGGGAGATCAGTTCCAGAAAATGGGACCTCTGAGCCTTTGGAGTTCACCTAATTTAGATTAGATCTACCCTTGCTCTGCAGCTCATTAACTATATGACCTTCAGCATTAACTCAGCTCTTCTCAGGCTCAATTTCCTTATCTGTTTCTTGAGGACAATAGAATGTAATGTGTAGGATAGACTTGCTGTGAAGATTCAACAACAACAAAAACAGATGTAAAGTACCTAAAATACATTTTAATAGGAGCTAAAATAAATTAAACAAGGATATATAAGTGATTAATAAGTAGTGTTTATCCTAATCTTCATACGATTAGGTGTGAGGTTTCTTATAGCACTATGAGGATTCTTTGCAGAAAACTTTCTAAGATTGTGCTTTCATGTGAATCCCCTTTCTAATTAAGCACTTTAGAAAGGGGATTCACATCCCATATCATTCAGTTTTGATATTCACCATAGCAATTTGTTCTTTACTTTTTAACTTCTTTTCTGGATTTGGTCTTCTCAGTCTGCAATACTCTTTCATAGATGTTCAAATCACTTGGCCAGAAAGCTAAAGCATCAATCAGTCTGGTAGAGACTTCTGTACAAACCAGTAAATGCACTCTTGGTTTTGTTCTTTTGGAATGTATATAGTGCTTCAGATCAGCAAGCCATCAAGATACTATTTTGGCCCAACCAGTGTGGCTAGGTAGATGAGCATAGACCTATGAACCAGGAAGTCAAGGTTTGATTCCTGGTCAGGATACATGCCCGGGTTGAAAGCTCAGTCCCCAGTAGGGGGGCATGTAGGAGGTGGCCGATCAATGATTCTCTCTCCTCATGGTTGTTTCTATCTCTCTCTCTCCCTCTCATTTCCTCTCTGAAATCAATAAAAATCTATTTTTAAAAAGACACCAATTTTATATATTTGTCTCACGTTGTTCTCCAAAATTATTAATTTATACCCTATTCCTACACATCTTGTTTACTTTTAAAGAGATAGTTATTGTAAGTGGGATATTGTCTGGTATAATTAACCTGAATTAAAAACCAAGTAAATACCTCTATTCTCAGAAGAACAGGCTGACTGGGCATATTTCCCTGATAGGCAGTAGTGGGTTTTGATTCCAGCTCAGTCACTTCATCTCCAATATCAGGGCCTATCAACTGCCAACATTTCCTAGATATGGTATTTCCTGAAACTGCACTTCACTATATCATTATTTTATATACCTTCCCTGCTTGTTGATGCAAGATCCTTCAGCTCACTTTAAAGTGACATTATTTAAAATATACTTGCCCTCCATTCTCTTCACAAACGCCAGTCCACAGACAGTAGTAAGAATTGCTTCACTCCCAGTGCACTCTATCACCTCAAAATGAGTTGTTTGTTGTTATACTTGGCACCTAAGTCAGGTGCCAATTAAGTATCTTATTTCTTTTTTATTAAATTTATTGAGGTAACATTGGTTAATAAGATTATATAGCTTTTCATTACACATTTCTATGATATATGATCTACATATTGCATTGTCTGCTCATCACTCAAAATCAGATCATCTTCCATCACCATATATATGATCCCCTTTACCCTTTACTACCTCCCACTCCCTTCTCTGTGGTAACCATCATACTGTTGTCTATGTCTATGAGTTTTTCTTTATTTGTTTTTCTTGTTTGTTCATTTGTTGCTTTCAGTTTTATATCCTATATATGAGTGAAATCATACAGTTCTTAACTTTTTCTGGCTTATTTTTCTTTAAAAGCTGGTTTTTATAACTCTAAGTACTCTGAGCTTCACATTCATTAAGTTGTTTTTTGTATCTTCTTGGTGATTTCTCTTCTTAAATGTCCAGCTTCATTTATTACCATGGCCACATCTACTCTACTCTCAACCCCACTTTTGAGATACATTCAGTGTTCCTGAAGAAATTCCTGAATTTATATATCACCCTGTTTTTTTGTTTTTATATATTTTATTGATTTTTTACAGAGAGGAAGGGAGAGGGATAGAGAGTTAGAAACATCGATGAGAGAGAAACATCGATCAGCTGCCTCTTGCACACCCCCTCCTGGGGATGTGCCCACAACCAAGGTACATGCCCTTGACCAGAATCAAACCCGGGACCCTTCAGTCCGCAGGCCGACGCTCTATCCACTGAGCCAAACTGGTTAGGGCTCACCCTGTTTTTTTTACTACTTCCTTCTTAAGCCATCTCTATTCCTCACCCATGTGAAATTTCATTTAGTTTCCATAATTTGGTTCTTATACTGCTTCTTCTTTAAAGTAACTTTATTCTGCACTGATTCATTCCTACTGCACTTACAAAAGTAAACCTTGTAACAGCGTACTTATGCACATGTCCTCACTTGAGCTTAAGTCCCTGAAGTGCAGGTAACTGGCTTCTATTTTATTTCCCAAAATGCCTTGAATATAATAGGTGGTCAATAAACCTCTGTCAAAATAACATGCCTCTTTTCTTACTATTGTCTTTATTTTTAATTTGCCATGTCTTCATTGTCAACATTGTTCTAGCACAACAGTCCATGTCAATTTTGTGCTGGTAAACACAGTTTTACCAATTCAACAAATTTGACATCTTCTGTGTAACTTTTAATGAATTTGGACTTAGGAATGCAGTGAATTGATGCATAACCCCTTCCTTATAGGAACTTACAGTATGGAAGGTAAAACTGAGAAGTAAATAATAAATTTGGCATCATATGCTGACAATTGACAAGTAAGTAATTAGTGTATTATGAGACCTAGTATGATAGTACTAGAGGCCCGGCCCCCAAATTTGGGGCCCCGGGGGGGGGGGGGGGGGGGAGTGTCCCTCAGTCCGGCCTGTGCCCTCTCGCAGTCCAAGAGCCCTCGGGGGATGTCCGACTGCCACAAAGGCAAAAGAGGCTCCTGCCACCACCTCTGTGCTCGCCAGCTGTGAACCAGCTCAGGGCTTCTGGCTGAGCGGCACTCCTCCTGTGGGAGCGCACTGACCACCAGGGGGCAGCTCCTGCATTGAGTGTCTGCCCCCTGGTGGCAAGTGCGCATCACAGAGACCGGTCGTTCCGCTGTTTGGTCTATTTGCATATTAGCCTTTTATTATATAGGATGATATTTTTTCAGAGTGATATTTGAGCAGCTAAAGAGTTTCAGAGGGTATCATTCTGTGGGGCTTGGATGACTTGAAGAATACAATAATTGTTTTAAGCACCTGGGACTTTGGCCTGCATGTGGAAGGTACTCAATAAATGCTGTTTGTTGAATTAATTATACAGTAGCAGCTAAAATGTAAGCTCAGAGGACAGCAGCAGGACATGGCTACTGGTAAGCCCTTCAAGTGCACCATGATGTTGATATGGTTTTCCTGCCTTATTGTAGACCTCAAGTTTCCATCACTGGTAGCCTCATTTAAGGAATGCCTGGGTCTCACCTAAATAAGATGATGAAAGCAATAAGACCAAGCAGTTTTCCAAATGAGTAAGATGGCTTCCTAATAGCAGTTTCCAGAATCTTCCTTAAAAAAACATAGCTGCCTTTAAAAATGAACCTATGGCATTTATATAAGAAAGAAGGAAAAAAACAAAATCACTGTGAAATTATTTTTAAATATTAGACACTTCTTCAAATAATTGTCAGATTTCAGGTTGGTATCAGATGTTCTGATTTGTAATAGAAACACTTCATCATCAGCCAGTCATTTGTTTATTAATTGAACAAACATCTATTATGAGGAACAAAGAGAAATAAAAGAACCCTTGCCTCCAATTAGCTTATTTCAACTGATAGAAAACAAAAATAAATAAAGCAATTCAGGACATCATGGTAAGAGGTAAGCCAGAGGTGTGCATGGGTTTTTAAATAGAAAGAGAAAAAGAGCATCTCACAGACTGGGAAGCAAAAGGGAGGGTTTATTGAAATAAATGGTGTGTTTAAACTGATTTTAAAAGGCAAAGACAGGCTATCATGGCATAACGACTAGATAGTAGAACCATCGTTTGACAAAGTACATCCAGGTTCCCATTATAAGTCTTGGATTTTCCTTTTTTTTTTTTAATCTGTGCTTTTCATGGCCTTAATGATAACCAAGAGGTACCACCTATGGAGTAGACTTATCTTTACTGCTTTTGAAGAAGTATAATTCTAACATGAAGTACCTTTTATGGGCTTAAATGATCAAAAGAATTGTCTGCTGAGATGGGTTTCATAGGGAGCAGTGACCTTATGAGTTGAGAGTCCTAAGAAAAATCCTCCTCCTGTCTGTCACCAAGGTGCTGTGAAAATAAATCACGTTCTTCTCTTTCCTGAAAATGCACTCTTAACCAGGTTTTCCGTGAATATGCGGATTAATATTTAGCCATATAACTTTTAAAGTAACATTTTACTTAGATATTATAATAGCTCTTATTCTGTGACAAAATTGAAACCAGAGAATTGAATTTATTGGGCCACATAATCATTATTTTGTTTGTGTGCTTCTTTAAATTCACCATATGAAAAAAGATTAAATATAATACAGTGTAGAACAAACACAGTGCTTTGAGATGGGTTCCAAATATCTCTCACTGAATAATTTAAAAACAGTGACATATGTTGGGACTATTTCTTTTCATGATGACTAAATGTAGCAATGGCTTTCACCTTTGTTATCTTTAAAATGTTTCCTTAAACTTTGGGTGCTTAAAAATTGGCATTTTTTTCTTTATCCTTATAAAAACCAGAGACACAATGAATTGTTATGCACTGACTATGGCTTAGTAATGTTTTTCGTGTTCTGCCACCATCAGGTAATTTTTATAACTTTCCATATATATAAATCCTTCTCCTCAATATTACACACTTCTCTGCCTTTATAAGCAGAGTATTTTAATCTGGGATGATATAAGCAGAGTATTTTAATCTGGGATGATCTCAGGAAAATGTATTATTTTACTATGCTTTAATACTATGATGCCATTAGACTCAATGACCTTTGAGTTCTATTATCTAATTTTTATAGTGTTTGTTTCTCTTTGCTATCAGACTGTTTGCCCTCACTTTTTATTGCTTTTGCTACCTCCCCTTTTAATGCTCCCTTTTATAGTACGCTATTTCAAATGCAATTTATTTCAGCAAATATTTCTAATTAAGGATATACTATGCATTAGTCACTGTAGTAAGTTCTCGGGATTCAAAAATAAATAAAACATGGTCTCTGCCTGTAAATAGCTATCAGGCCAGAAAGTAGAGACATTAAAAAAGGTAATTAAAATTCTGTGAGCTAATTGGGATGGATAGTATTTTATTCTGTAGACAATATGTTGTTTCTCCCCACTTTGCAATGTGGGCAGATTACTTTTAGTAAGGCCAAGGACACTCTCCTAGTATTGTGACACCTGTTTTGACCATTTGGGGTCTTATTTTGCTAACTTTATGTTTCTATAGCAGGTACAAAATAGCTTGGAGTGCTCAGTGAGGGAAATCCCAGTGTGTGGAATGTTAATGCTTTTACTATGTGAATTTGTTTTATATTATATTATACTAGAGGCCCAGTGCACGAAATTCGGGGGGGGAGGGAGTCCCTCAGCCTGGCCTGCAACGACACAAGCATTCTGCGCCCAGCCTGGCCAGAGGCCCTCCGCAGCAGGGCAAACATTCCACACCCGACTGGCCAGAGGCCCTCCATGGCTGGGTGCAGAACGCTTGCCTCATCACCAGAGCAACGATGCAAGCGTTTTCCCCTCCCGACCCCCCAGCCACTCTGTGCCCACTGCCCAGAGGCCCTCCATGGCCAGGGTGGAATGCTTGCCTTGTCGCCACGGTGACAAAGCAAGCATTCTGCCAGGCCGCTCATACTGCCTGCTCTCAGTGGCCACCCTCCTGGGACTGGGGGATTCTGGCAGGGTTGAGAGGACTGGGCGCCGCCATCTTGTGGCTATGGGTGCCACCATTTTGTGATAGAGTGATGGTTAATTTGCATATGACCGTTTTATTAGATAGGACTAGAGGCCTGGTACACAAAAATTTGTGCACTGGGAGGAGGAGGGGTCCCTCTGCCCAGCTTGCCTCCTCTCACAGTTCGGGAGCCCTTAGGGGATGTCCTACTGTCCCATGGGGAGAGGGCCTAAGCCGCAGTCTGGCCTCCCTCTGCAGGAGGTGACCAGGCTAATCAGGGGAAGGCGCTGCCCCCATCACCCCGCTGCTGCTGCCACTGCTGGCTTTGGTGGCTGCAAGGCCTGAGCCCCTGGCTGCGCAGCCGCTGGGGCTCATGGTTGCTTGAGCCCTGGGCCTTGCAGCCACTGGGGCTCACAGCTGCCTGAGCCCATAGCTGCCATGAGCCCATGGCTGCAGTGAGCCCCAGCCTTCGCAGCCACCAGGGCTCATGGCTGCCTGAGCCCCGGGACCTTGTAGCTGCCGGGGCTCACGGCTGCCTGAGCCCACAGCTGCCATGAGCCCATGTCTGCCTGAGCCCTGGGCCTCGCAGCCACTGTGGCTTTGTCTGGATGGATGTTCAGATGGACGTTCAGAAGACGTCTTCCCTAATTAGCATATTACCCTTTTATTAGTATAGATTACATATATTACAATTTATTATAGTGCATCATGTTTTATTGCCACTACCTTTCCACTATTTGATATCAATTTCTAATAACAAAAAATTTCAAAAATAATATGACAAAGATAGTCTCTGAGTTAATGTGGGGTCATGTTTCTAAATATGCTGTCTGTATGAGACATGTTGTGTTAATGATAGAAACATATATGTAAACCTAATATTGATAAATAAAAAAGACTTCTGAGCATCAATAGTCAACCAAAAATTTCTGGTAGCAAAAACAGTTCTTGTCTTTTTATATTTAAAATAGCATTATTTTCATAATATATAGCACAGTAAATACCGACTATTATTATTATTAAAAATAATATTCTACCAAACTTATTTTGGAACCCTGATGAAATTCCTACATATTTTGAAAAATTTTAGTGATACACATGAAATGTACTACACTGCCAGTAAAATTTAAAAAAAAATAATGAAACTCACTGTAACATATTCAGTCTTTGAGCTGGATGAATTTGAATTTAATCTCAAAGTTAGACTTTTGTCCACTCTACCCCTCCTATTGCATAACACATACATAACACTCACACCATTAAATCTTTTATTTCACGTAATGATTTTCAAGGGAATGGATGGAGAAGGTGTATCTATTTTTCCAGGTAGTATATATACTTCGAAGTCACTCCTTCTCAAACTTTTATATTTCCACTCCACATTTCTTCCACTAGGTTCCCAGTAGAGCATACTCCAAGTACCCAGAGCCCCTAATTCTCTACCCAAAATGACCTAATCCCATTTTCTGGGCTTGTAGACCATGTGTCCCCAGTCCTTTGTCGGAAGAACCATACACTGGTGCAACGCCTATGCCAAGGTGGCTCAGGGCAGGCTGTCTGAGGGGGTATGGATGGTCCATGTGGGTGTGCCCCTGGCATGTCCTCATCCATATTGGCAAGGTCCCTCACAGAGCAGGAAATGGCTGGAAGTGGAAAGAGAAGAGGTCATACAGCTCTGATTAAAGAATATATTTTATTTTAAAATGTAATAGCTTGACTTATAACTTTAAGTATTTATAAATGCAGTGTGCCAGCCACTGCTTCGACTTTTGCCTCAGGCTCCACAAATATGAACTGTTTCACAGTTGCCACGGTATGTCATTCCATGGATTTATTTCCACGAACATTTTTTTCTAATTTTAGGACTAATTATTGTTGTTAAATATTTACCCTGGAGAGCAAAATATACTACTATGTACTGTAATCTTTTTTGAGTTCTTTAATCTGGGTAAAATCCCAGCCATTCCTCCATGGGTTGCGCCTCCTGCTGCACTCTCTTTTGCTTACACTGCAGCCCTCTAACCAAATGGGAGGTAGTCTATCTTTCACACTGGGACAGTGTCTCCTCATAAGCACATCAGCTTAAAAAATTATAATCTCCTTCTTCCCTTGGTAGTTAAAGATAACCCCATTTTTTTAAAAAAAAATTGTTGAATGTAAAAGGATGATAAAGAGATTACATTGTTGACATCGTGCCTATATTGAGTCTCTGTAATGGTTGTGTGTGATATCTGTAAATAGCATAGGATAATATTCATCAGCAGAAGAACTACTTTGAATTACTTTCAGCCCTAATAAGAAATGTGCAGAGACTAAAGTTCACTACACATTGGCATTTTACAATTGGCAGCTTGGCAAGAGCAGCAACATCCTCCTACCTGCATTCGTCTGATAGATTACTAACACGAGACATTAAACAGCGCAGGCACGCCAGTTAGTCAGCTTCCTCCATTGAAGTGGAGACTATCACTTTATTTTTCCGTGCTTCTCTACATCAGGATGTGCTTTCTGTACTGCAAGCACCCAAAAAGTGGAAAATCTATGAATTCCTTATGCTAGGCAGGAAATTATTTCAGTTGTCCATCTTTGACTTAAAAGATTATATTAAGACCATAAATACCTTTCCATATTAATGCAAAATAATGCATAATCAAATAACAATTATTGCTATATCCTGCATACGTTATAGAGCCTTTTTGTTCCATGCTTGTGCTTTCATATCTACTTTCTCATATTTGCATTGACAATCCTACATGTTGAGTAACATAGCACCTTAATGTTTTCAATAACTATTTCCTATTTTTTCTATTTATCACTCCTTGACAATTGAGCCATTCCAAAACATTCTAATGAATATAGACAGATCTTTTTTGTCCAAACCCCTGGCTTGTCCTTTAAATAAGGCCAACCTGTGAAACACATCACAGACATTCGATTAAAAACAGCCTTGAAGTCTGGCCAGTGTGGCTCAGTGGTTGAGTGTAGACCTATGAACCAGGAGATTACTGTAAGATTCCCAGTCAGGGCACATGCCCGGGTTGTGGCTCGATCCCCAGTAGGGGGCATGCAGGAGGCAGCTGAATAATGAATGATTCTCATCATTGATGTTTCTATCTCTCTCTTCCTCTCCCTTCCTCTCTGAAATCAATTTCATTTTATTTTTAAAATATATTTTTTTAAATTAAATTAAACTTAAAAATTTTAAAAATAGCCTTGGATATTCTAATCCTTTGTTAAGCAATAATCCCCAGGAGCTGCAAACTCAAATGCCTTCAAGGAGTAGCAGTTAACAAAACTTATGAGGTACACCATAAAATCTTAGGCTCTATTGGTATGATCAAACTCCACATTTGCCTAGTTATACAGCTTTTTATATTCTACTAGCGGCCTGGTGCATGAAATTTGTGCATGGGGGCGGGGGTTTCCTCAGCCCAGCCTGCACCCTCTCGCAATCTGGGACTGCTGGCTCCTAACCGCTCACCTGCCTGCCTGCCTGATGGCCCCTAACTGCCTCTGCCTGCTGGCCTGATTGCCCCTAACTGCCCTCCTCTGCTGGCCTGATCTCACCCCCAGCTGCCCTCCCCTGCAGGCCTGGTTGCCCCCAACTGCCCTTCCCTGCAGGACTGATCTTGCCCCCAACTGCTCTCCCCTGCTGGCCTGATCACCCCTAACAGCCTCTGCCTCGGCTCCCACCACCATGGCTTTGTTCGGAAGGAAGTCAGACGTCCAAAAGATGGCCAGTTGACCCGGTCTAATTAGCATATTACTCTTTTAGTAGTATAGGTAAATTATATAGGATAGGATTGCTTAAATTAGGGGGAAAAGCCTTTTTCATCAGGAGGAGATGCTCTTGGCAGACAAAAATATATAATCCCTATATCTGGACTGATAGCCAGCCATATGCACTATATTGCCAAACTAGTCATTAAAAAATTGAACTGCTTTCTAACACCTTACACCAAACTTCTGTTGCCTTAAAACCCCTCCTCAGCCCCCCACTTTAGGTTCTGCCTTCACAGTTCACCCAGATTTGGTTCTGATTGGTCAGTTTCTTTAATCTGGGTAAAATCCCAGCCAGTCAGAGTCTCCGGGCCTATCTCTGGGCCTGATCAGAGAGGCGCAGCTGCTGGTGAGGCCCAGAGAGAGAGAGGCAAGGGCTGATCAGCAGCTGCCATGGAGGCTGCTGATCAGCCCTGCCTCTCTCTCTCTCTCTCTCTCTCTCTCTCTCGGAGAGGTCAGCAGTTCAGCCCGCTCGCCAGTCCCCTCCCACCCCAGCCTTCTGCGCACACAGCCTGGCATTTAGTTATCCCTTTGGTCATTTTGGACATTACGGATCCTGGCTCTTTATATATATAAACTAGAGGCCCGGTGCACAAAAATTTGTGCACTTGGGGGGGAGGGGGGGTCCCTCAGCCTGGCCTGTGCCCTCTCGCAGTCTGGGACCCCTCGGGAGATAACAACCTGCTGGCTTAGGCCTGCTCCCGGGTGGCAGAGGGCAGGCCCAATCCCTAGGTGCAGCCCCTGGTCGGGCTCAGAGCAGGGCCGATTGGGGAGTTGGGACGCCGCCCCCTGTCATGCACAGAGCAGGGTGGATCAGGGGGTTGGGGCGCTGCACCCTGTCACACTCAGGGCAGGGCCGATGGGGAGGTTATGGCTCTACCCTGTCACACGCAGAGCAGGGCCCATGGGGGGGGGGGGGTTGGGGCGCCTTCCCCTGTCACACACAGAGCAGGGCCGATCAGGGGGTTGGGGAGCTCCCCCCTATCAGGCACAGAGCAGGGCTGATCAGGGGGTTGGGGCGCCTTCCCCTGTCATGAACAGAGCAGGGCGGATAGGGAGGTTGTGGCCCCACCCCCTGTCACACACAGAGCCGCAGGGCGATCAGGGGGTTTGGGCGCTGCCCCCTGTCACGCTGATCCGGTGCCAGGAGGCCTCGCGGCTCCACTGATCCCGGTGCTGGGAGGCATATTACCCTTTTACTATATAGGATAGAGGCCTGGTGCACGGGTGGGGGCCGGCTGGTTTGCCCTAAAGGGTGTCCTGGATCAGGGTGGGGGTCCTCACTGGGGTGCCTGGCCAGCCTGGATGAGGGGATGATGGCTGTTTGCAGCTGGTCACACACCCTTCAGGGTGGGGGTCCCCACTGGGGTGCCTGGCCAGTCTGGGTGAGGGGCTGAGGGCTGTTTTCAGGCTGGCGGGTGACTGAAGCTCCCAACCGCTCCTTTTTTTCTTTTTCTTTTTTATTCTGGGCCAGCTTTAGCTCTGAGGCTTGGCTCCAGCTCTGAGGCCTCGGCTGCTGAAAGCAGGTATCTGGTTTGTTTGGGTTCTATAATCGAAACACTGTTTCAACTCCAGCTCTGAGATCCCGGCTGGCTGAAAGCAGGTTTCTGGGGCTTTGTTTAGCTTCTATATTTGTAACAATGTTTCAAACTGCAAGCTCAGAGGCCGGCAGCGGCAGGCGGGGAAGCTTGGCTTCCTCCGTCACTGAAGCAAGCAAGCCTCCTGTTAGCTTCAAGCTGGCTGGCTGCCGGCCGCCATCTTGGCTGGCAGTTAATTTGCATATCGCCCTGATTAGCCAATGGGAAGGGTAGTGGAGTGACACCAACTTGCACGTTTCTCTTTTATTAGCGTAGATGTGTAGTACATACCCCCTCAGAGCACCAACTAGTGACCACAGCCCTCTAGCTCCCACTTTTCTTCTATAAATCCTTTTCTAATCCTGCATTTTTTTAAACTCATGGACTTTTGTCTTCCATTGTGGACCCAATATTTGCTCCTTTGACTCATGGAATATTTGGCTTCTAAAGTTTTGATACTTTGGCTCTCTCTTTTAGAAGAGTTTGCTACTCAAACAACATTCCTGTTTTTTGCTGCCAGGTGTTATTCTCTGAAGTACAGAGTCGAAGTTAATTCAATCTATCTTAGATATAGGCACTTCCAAGGTCTTCCCTCTGCTCTGATTGCCTGTCTACCCTCACACTTGTGAAAGACAGATAAGGTCATCACAGCCCCTATTAAAATCCATCACTACTTTGAATATTCAAACTCATTTTTAATCAATTACATTTAAGTGCAGGCCATGTTTGAGTGATATATTTTAGTGTATAGCAATGAGATACATGATCACCAGTCTTCAGGATTAATTCTTTTGCTTTAAAAGAAAAAAAAAATAATGGGCACAAAGTTTGCTCTGTTTCAGACTTCAAACCCTTCTTCTGTAATCAATGATCAGTATGAATGTATAAGAACTCATTAACATTTTATTCCCTGTTTCAATTTGAACTTAAACTCTCCCATAATAGATTATAAACAGAGTGTCTGATCACATTTGACCTTTCAGAGTATAAAAATGATCTCTCTAAATATTATAAGGTCACTTGACTGTTATCTTTTCCTATATAGGAAATTTAGTTCATGTAAAGGAAAAAGTCCAAATAGTATTTCAATCATCTTTGAAAAAATAAATGAATACATTTTCTTTATTTACAATAGGGATCTAAA
Source organism: Myotis lucifugus (assembly GCF_000147115.1). Lineage (NCBI taxonomy): Eukaryota > Metazoa > Chordata > Mammalia > Chiroptera > Vespertilionidae > Myotis > Myotis lucifugus. The sequence goes on from NW_005871060.1 coordinate 13,251,137, forward strand.
AAAGAGTTTGCAATTTTTTTGGAAATTTTCAACTGTACATTAAGTATGTTTCTTACATAATTAGAGCTTCCTTTATTCTGAAAGTTTCTCAAGGAATGTGTTAGAGATAGATACGTGGGTGAATAGAGGATATGGCAGGATATGACATTTCTTAGCCCTCCAGCAGCAGACCTTCCTTTTTTTCTCCAGGAGTGTGGTGAAAAACCCTAGAGGAATGGATGTATAGATAGATTTATCTCAATTATTTTTTAATATATTTTATTGATTTTTTACAGTGAGGAAGGGAGAGGGATAGAGAGTTAGAAACATCGATGAGAGAGAAACATTGATCAGCTGCCTCCTGCACACCCCCTACTGGGGATGTGCCTGCAATCAAGGTATATGCCCTTGACCAGAATCAAACCTGGGACCCTTCAGTCTGCAGGCCGACGCTCTATCCACTGAGCTAAACCGGTTAGGGTGATTTATCTCAATTTATCAGTATGTTTATTATATCATATGGGACTTATTTATTAATCTATTAAGGGGGTTTATATGTGTAAAATATAAGTAATAAAGTCAAAGTGATTTTTTACTATTTTTTCAACTCTTTTAAACTTTCACAAATAACATGGACCTATTACATGGGGTGTGTGTCTGTGTGTGTATGTGTGTGTATGTGTGTGTGTGTGTGTGTGTGTGTGTTTCCCTCCCACACATCAAAGATAATAAATTTCTTAGAGATGAAAATAAAGTATTTTGAGTATCTTATACCATAATATACCTTTTCTGTATTTTAATAATGAAATGTATCAGACTCTTGAAGTTATACTGAAAGCTAAGATTTATTGAGCACTTACTATATATTACACACTTAGAAGAGGGCTTAACGTGTAGGAATTTAATTTTCATTGCCACCCTCTAAAATAAATACCAGTACTATACTCTCATCTTGTGCATAAGGTTAGTAATGGTCCTTATTTCAGAGGGTGGCTCCAATGGATCCAAAACTCCAAAGCGGACCTTCCTTTTTTTAATGTACTTGTACTTTTATTTATTTATTTTTTCTTTATTGATTACTAGAGGCCCGGTGCACAAAAATTTGTGCACTGTGGGGGGGGGGGGTCAGCCCAGCTTGCCCCCTCTCACATACTGGGAGCCCTCAGGGGATGTCCTACTGATGGCTTAGGCCCGCTCCCTGCTCCCCTTGGGGAGCAGGCCTAAGCCACAGTCTGGCCTCCCTTTGTGGGAGGCCACTGGGCTGATCAGGGGAAGGCGCCAGCCCCATCACCCCGCTGCTGCAGCCACTGCCAGTCACTGCAACCACCAAGGTGTTTTTATCAACATGGACTCCAGTCCCTTCACCATGAAAAAATGACAACTTTCTTTAAGCATTTTCAAGATGTGTCTTTCATAGGATATGACATTTCTTTCTTTCTTTCTTTCTTTCTTTCTTTCTTTCTTTCTTTCTTTCTTTCTTTCTTTTTTTATCCTCACCTGAAGATATGTTTCCATTGATTTTTAGAGAATGTGGAAGAGAAAGGGAAAGACAGAGAGAAACATCAAAGTGAGAGGAACAGTTTGATTGGTTGTCTCCTGCATGAGCCCTGACCTGGCCCTGGCCAGGGAGGAGCCTGCAACCTAGGTACATGCCCTTAGTCAGAATTGAACCTAGACCTTGCGGTGTGCAGGCCAAGGCATTATCCACTGAGCCAAACCAGCTAGGACAGGATATGACATTTCTTAGCCCTCCAGCAGCGGACCTTCCTTTTTTTCTCCAGGATTATGGTGGAAAACCCTAGGTCACCTTATTGGATTCTTATTACCCAAGTTACCAAGAATATTACCAGTGGCATACAGGGAGCTTAGCCAATGAGCGGTCAGAAAAAGTGTTTCCTCTGTAGTTCACACCAATTGCCGGCTCAGCCCCTGCCCAGGCCTAACGCCTGTGGCTGAGGCATTAGGCCTGGGCAGGGGACCCCCAGCTCCCCGCAATCTCCGGCTCTGCTCCTGCTCCCTGCCATCACCAGCTCCGCCCCTGCCCAGGCCTATGCCTGTGGCCGAAGTGTTAGGCCTGGGCAGGGGACCCCCAGCTCCCCCCAATCGCTGGCTCCGCCTCTGCTCCCCGCCATCACCGGCTCCCCCCATTCTCCCCACCATCGCCGGCTCCACCCCTGCTCCCCACGATCGCCGACTTCGCCCCTGCTCCCTGTGATCACTGGCTCTGCCCCTGCCCAGGCCTAACGCCTGTGGCCGAGGTTAGGCCTGGGCAGGGGACCCCCAGCTCCCCCCAATCACTGGCTCCTCCCCTGCTCCCCGCCATTGCCAACTCCACCCCTTCTCCCCGCGATCGCCGGCTCCGCCCCTGCTCAGGCCTAACGCCTCTGGCAGAGGCGTTAGGCCTGGGTCAGGGGACACCTCAGCTTCAATTGCAGGCTCTGATCGCTGCTGG
>NW_005871060.1:13253772-13259085 GCF_000147115.1 Myotis lucifugus
AATCAACATTTTTTGTGTATATACAACATTTCAAGATTTATATGCATTGCAGTATTAATTCTTTACATACATAGAAAAGTAAAAATCTATATATATAAAGAGGTAATATGCAAATTAGTCAGGATGCTGTAACAGTCACGACTGGCTCAGGAGGAGGCTGCGCGCACAGGGGGGCTCGCCCCCGCCCCGGAACTGAGACACAACACATGGGAGGCCCGCCCCTGCTGGGAGACAGCGGACCAGCAGTCCCCGCCTCTGCACATAGCTGCAGAGGAAACACCTTTTTCTTACCACTCATTGGCTAAAGCTCCCTGTACACCACTCACAGTTGTTCTTGGGTAACTTGGGTAATAAGAATCCAAGAAGGTGTTCTAGGGTTTTTCCACCCTCACTCCTGGAGGAAAAAAACGAAAGGTCCGCTGCTGGAGGGGGCTAAGAAAATGTCATATCCTCCCCCTAGCCCGGCCTTGGCTCAAGTGGATAGAGCCTCAGCTTACGGACCCGCAGGGGTCCGGGGTTTGGATTCTGATCAAGGGCATGTACCTAGGTTACAGGCTCCTCCCCTGGCCAGGGCCCAGGTCAGGGCTCATGCAGGAGGCAACCCAATCGAAGTGTCTCTCTCACATTGATGTTTCTCTCTGTGTTGTAAAATCTCTCCCACGTCCCTAAAGATCAAGTGAAAAATATCCTCAGGTGAGGATAAAAAAAAAAGAAAGAAATGTCATATCCTATGAAAGAGACATCTTGAAAATGCCTAAAGAAAGTTGACATTTTTTTGTGGTGAAAGGACTAGAGTCCGTGTTGATGAAAACACCTTGATGGCTGCGGTGGCCGGCAGTGGCAGCAGCAGCTGAGTGATGGGGGTCGCGCCTTCCCCTGATCAGCCCGGTTGCCTCCCACAGAGGGAGGCCAGACTGCGGCTTAGGCCTGTAGGGAGCGGGCCTAAGTTATCAGTAGGACATCCCCTGAGGGCTCCCAGACTGTGAGAGGGAGCAGGCTGGGCTGAGGGACACCCCCCCTCCACAGTGCATGAATTTCATGCACCAGGCCTCTAGTAAAGATATAAAATTCTTAACTGTGTGTTAAAATGGAAATATGAAAAATCAGTAGCTTTAGGAACCACATAACAAAAAAGAAAAATCCTCACCTCTACATTTCAGTGGGAAGAGACAGGATCAAATATTAGGAGATAGAATTCTATAAAAAAGTAGGTAGTTATGGAGTAGGGTAGGTAGTTTGCAATTTTATAAAGGGTGGTCAGGGAGGATCTCCTTGATACAATGGCATGTGGTTGAAGACTTAGAGGAAATGTGGGGTGAACCTTGCAGATACTAGCATCTAGGAGATGCTTCAGAGGGCTTACCTACTGAGATGGGTATATACGTGCTGTGCTGAAGAAATAGCAAAGAGGCCAGTGCAGCTGGAGTGGAGAGAGAGGGAGATGAGTAGAGGATGTGGTCAGAGAGGTTATGTGCCAGACAGTTTGGGGCTCTGTAGGTCACTATAAGGACCTTAGCTTTTACTCTGAGTGAAATGAGGAACTATTGTAGGGTTTGAGCACAGAAGAAACATGATCTGGCTGCTTCCTTGAAAAAAAAAAGACTAAATGTGGAAAAGATAGAAGCTGTGAGAATAGTTAGGAGACTGATCATCTAGATGAGACACAATGTTATCTTGGACATTGGTGATACCGGTAGAGCCAGTGAGAAGTGTTCAGAGTCTAGATATATTTGAATATTGATAGCTAATGGTTTGAATGTGGGATCTGAGAGAGAGATGTTTATAATGATGAGATGAGATGAGATGAGATGAGATGAGATGAGATGAGATGAGATGAGATGAGAGAAAAGATGTCTCTCAAATGTTTGGCCTTCACACCTAAAAAGTGAAGGTTATCAAGAGACACAGAAAATACCACAGAAAAACTAGGTTGTTCTGAGGGAGAAGGGGAAGGGCGGGAGTTCAGTTTTGGACATACTAAATTTGAGATACCTACTAGACATCCCAATAAAGATGTCTTAGGCAGTTGATTATATAAGCCTTGAGTTCTGGGGAGAGTTTCTAGCTGAAAATATAAATGTGGGAGTTATTAGCAAAAGAAAAGAGGGCCAAAGACTGAGGTCTGAGGCACTCCCATATTAACAGATGAGATTGAAAGGCAGTCAAAACAAAGGAAACTAAGAAGGAATGGCCAGGAAAGCAGAAAAACAAAGTGGTGTAGCATCCTAAGAAAGCAAGAAAAGAAAAATTTAAAAAAGGAAAGATTGATTTAATGAGTAAGATTTAGAATTGACCACCAGAAACATAATGTGGAGGTCATGATTGTCTTCGACAAGAGAAGTTTTGAAAGAATGGTGAAGATGAAGATCCAATTAGTCTGATTTAAATGAAGTTAAGAGAGTATTGGAAAGGAAAACTTGAGATTATAAGTAAAGGCAATATTTTCAAGTATTTCTGTGATAAAGGGGAACAAAGAAATAAGGTAATTACTGGAAAGGGGAACTGGGATCAAGGATACTTTTTAAGATGAAAAAATTATGATATGAGTATGCTAATTGAAGTGACTCATAGAAAGGGAAAGATGATATAGGAGAGAAAAATGGTCAGGCAAGGAGAGAAATTCTTAAATAAGAATAAGGATTTCCTTGAATAAGAAGATGAGGAATTGGCCTTTGATGGAAAGTGTGACACTTCCTCCATTGTAAAAAAGTGGCAAGAAAAAGCACTTAGGCAGGTACAACTGGTTTGGATGGCAAAAAGTTGGAGGAATTCACATCTGATATTTTCTGCTTGTCAATTGAGTATAAATTGAGGTCAAGAGCTGATAATGAGGAGATAAAGAGGGTCTAAGAGGTTTGGTTATGAAATTGCTTTTTCAAAGTAGAACCAAGGCTACTAGAAAAATATCACATGCTTTTTCCCCCTCTCTATAAAGCCACAGTGCAGATCCCTAAACTTGATGGAATAGTATTTCACCTTGTGGAGTAGTGATAAGTGTGTTTTGAGTTTAATTTGGCCAAAACATACATTTCCAGCTTTATCTCTGCACTACTAGCTCCAACCAGGCTATACTATTATCTGATCCCCTAAACATATGGTACTGTCTTCAATGCCTTCCCATCTGAACTCATGCTGGTGCATCAGCCTGGACTGCTCTCCCTCAATAATGTCTTGTACATCTGGAAAGTTTCCTCTACTTCTTCCTGTATGTCCCCACTGCTACTTGATACTTGCTAGAATTAATTGATAATTCTATATTCCTGGCACTACAAGAGGCATTTTATATATGTTATCTCATTGCATCTTTATAAGAATCTTAAAGGGTAGATTGTTTTATCCTAATTGAGCAACGCAGTTTAATACATTGACTCAGTAATTCAACATCTTGACATCTTGTGGAAAAGATGTGGAATGCTTTGTTCTATTGTTAGTGGGAGAGGTAGTATATTAGTTTCCTAGGGCTACCATACAAAGTACCACAGACTGGGTGGCTTAAACAACAGAAATTGATTTCCTTACAGTTCTGGAGAATAGAATTCCAAGGTTAAGGTGTAAGCAGGGCTACAAAAATAGAAATTGTTGACATAGTAACTCCTGAGGAAGGGTGGGGATGAAGAGCTCCTGAGGAGAAGCCTGATCACTCTTTGCTATATATACTGCAGCATTATTTAAAGAGTATGGATTATTTCTGTCATGTACAATATTTTAAAATAAAATAAGAACATTACAGTGAACACATTCGTGTATAAAACTATTCCTAAATTTCAAATTTTTATCTTAGCATAAATTCCCAGAAATGTGTTACTAAATCAGAAGGTCTGAACATTTTGAAGCCTTTGGATAAAAGCTGGCAAATTGCTTTCCTAATGAGCTGTCATGAGTACATTCTTGAGAAAAATTGTAAACAATTAAACTAGAAAAGAATATTCTTTCTCATCACAAAGTTAAATGAGATTGACTTATCAAAGTTCAATTCCATGTACACTCCTCCCCTCTCTAGTCTTTTCTCTCACTGGGAAAGTTAAACTACATAATCATTCCAATAGAATGCACTAAGTATATGTATTAAGCCTTCATTTAAAAAATATGACAATGTATGCTTATAACAGCTTTATATAGAAATATGTAATTAATCTGTGTGGCTTTTAATAAACACTTGACAAATTTTCTCCAATTACCAAAGATTTGTGCAATAGCTTTTAACATCAAGTTATTTCAAATGTGAAATACAAATGGATGTCATCTTTAATTTGTCCCAAAATATCTGTTTTCATAACTGATTTAATTGCTTACTTTAAAATTTCTAAATTGAAACTTAATAATGATCTTTAAATGTTGACAAATGGCAGATTAAGACAAGTTTTATTCAGAGCTTGAAGTAATGAAATGTTTCTTTTCCTGTTTTCTCAAAAAATAATTATCAGAAAATTCAAACCATTTTATGATTGCTATTTTTGTTTTAATATGGTCAATAGGTCTGGGTACAGAAGTTAAAAAAAAAGAAAATAACTAAAACCTACATAGTTCTTTACATTTGAAATATTAAACCAAGGAGTGTAGCAACATAACAGTGAAAAGAAGCTAGGGTTTGGCTACAGACAGACCTAAGTTCAAATCAGTATTTTTCATCCTATATAATAAAGAGGTAATATGCAAATTGACCATCACTCCCTCGCATAAGATGGCCACCCCCTTGTGGCCACAAGATGGCCGGCAGGGGAGGGCAGTTGTGGGCGATCAGGTCAGCAGGGGAGGGCAGTTGGAGGCGACCAGGCCTTTAGGGAAGGGAGGGCAGTTGGGGGAGAACAGGACTGCAGGGGTGGGCAGTTGAGGGAGACCAGGCCTGCAGGGGAGGTCAGTTAGCAGCAACAAGACCAGTAGTGGAGGTCACTTGGGGGGGACCAGGCTGGCAGGGGAAGGACAGTTGGGGGCAACCAGGCCATCAGGGGAGGGCAGTTAAGGGCAACCAGACCGGCAGGGGAGGGAAGTTAGGGGCAACCAGGCCTGCAGGGGAGGGAAGTTAGGGGCAACCAGGCCGGCAGGGGAGGGCAGTTGGGGGCAACCAGGCCAGCAGGGGAGGGCAGTTGGGCGGGACCAGGCCTGCAGGGGAGGGCAGTTAGGGGCAACCAGGCCGGCAGGGGAGGGCAGTTGGGGGCAACCAGGGTGGCAGGGAAGGGCAGTTAGGGGCGACCGGACCAGCAGGGAGATCACTTGGGGGGACCAGTCTGCCAGGGAAGGGCAGTTGGAGGTGATCAGGCTGGCAGGGAGCAGTTAGGCATCAATCAAGGCTAGCAAGAGAAGTGGTTAGGAAGG
>NW_005871060.1:13259185-13356940 GCF_000147115.1 Myotis lucifugus
AACCGGCAGTAGGACATCCCCCAGGGGGTTCTAGATTGGAGAGGGTGCAGGCTGGGGTGAGGGACACCCTCCTCCCCCAGTGCATGAATTTCATGCACCAGACCTCTAGTCTATAAAATAAATAGGAACATAATTTCAATAATTTTAGCATTATAATTTATAAATGCTTAATATGTCTAAATAAAAAATGCAATTTTAAAATAGAAAATAAGTCATAATATCATTACTTGAACTGGATGCTTATGATTATGTACTAGAGACTGTTTTACTTTCATTTGTATTTAAGGATATAAATATACACATACACATATATATGATATGTAAGATATAGAATATAAGATACATAAATGATAGATAAGATTTATTATATCATATATATATATATATATATATATATATATATATATATATGTGTGTGTGTGTGTGTGTATTCATTCTGGGATACATACATATGTATAGATATAGATATAAACATATCCCAGAATATTAAAATGAAAATGTCTATAAGTGTATGTATATACACACAGACATACACAGAAGAAATATTATCTTATGTAATTTTATATATTGATATAAAATACATATATATCAAAACATAAAGATATCTATTAACAATGTAAACTGCATGTGGGAGTATAACAGTGCAGACAACATGCATTCATTCAACAAATAGTCATTGAACACTTACTGTATGTCCAGTATTATTCTAGCAATTGTAGATAAAGAACCATTGATAACAATTCTTACCTTTACAGAACATACATTCCAATGAGGAGAAAAGTCAGTAAAAATACAAATAAATAAAATACACAGTATGTCAATAGATGCTATTTGCTAAGGAAAAAATAAACCCAAAAAAGGGAGATAAAATTTAGGGGTTGGGTTGCAAACTTAGAAAAGGAAGAAGACCTTACTGAGATGTTTGAGTAATGATCTGAAGAAAAATGAAGGAGTAACCCACATGGACATTTAAGGTAAGAGGAAACACCAAATTCAAAAGTACAGAGGTAAGGACATATCTGAAAGAGGTCCTACAAACTCCCTCATGGAGGAATTACAAGAAATCAGTGAGTTTAGTCCATATAAAACACCAAAGAATGGTCCTAGCCGGTAGCTCAGTGGTTAGAGTGCTGGCCTATGCACCAAAGTGTCTTAAGTTCCATTCCCAGTCAAGGGCACCTACTTGGGTTGCAGGTTTGATGCCCGGCTCCTGTTGGAGCATGTGCTGGAGGCAAACAATCAATGTCTCTCTCACAACGATGTTTCTCTCTCTGTCTCTCCCCCTTCCTTCTACTCTCTCTAAAAATCAATGGAAAAAATATCATCAAATGAGGATTAACAAAGACAAAAAAAAATGCCAAGGAGTACATCTGCTGCATAAAAAGATACGTAAATTTTAGTTATTATTATCCATAGCTCTTGCCATTAGTCATTTAATTTAATAATCATTAAATAATATTTTACATTTGTTTTGATGTTTTTAATTGTATTCAACTGTTTGGAATCAGATATACTCAGCCTCATGCCATTTAAGCCATTGTGTAAATAGTTTCTTGTCCTAATCATATGTAATATAGTGACATTTTCTTATAAGAGAAGACATGTTCTATCTCTCCTAGCATTTAAAGCTCTTGATTCTTCCTATATACAGCACAGCAATAACTTGCACATAATAAATATTCAGAGTTTTCTTCATTGAACGAGGGACTAAGCATGTTATTCTTCAGTAACTACAGTTTGTGCAGATTGGCCTTATGTACTAAACCAGGGGTGGGCAAACTTTTTGACTCGAGGGCCACAATGGGTTCTTAAACTGGACCGGAGGGCCGGAACAAAAGCATGGATGGAGTGTTTGTGTGAACTAATATAAATTCAAAGTAAACATCATTACATAAAAGGGTACGGTCTTTTTTTTTTTTTAGTTTTATTCATTTCAAACGGGCCGGATCCGGCCCGCAGGCCGTAGTTTGCCCACGGCTATACTAAACAGTAGTTAACCATGTTTTCTCATGCAGACTATAACTTGGAATGCCCTCATTACCTCATTTATTAATTCTTACAGTTTTCTATAAGTACCATTAGTTATTGTAGAATAAATATGGTGAAAATATGCTATTAATTTAGGGAGAGCAGTTATAAGTTAGACAGCCTGTTGGTGATTTCCAGATGATTTAAGATCTTCTGTATTATGTTGTACATTTCAACAAATCAATCCATCTTCCCCTGAGCTTGTCTATTTCTTTTAAATCAACATGTAAAGGTTTTTAAAGGTTAATTTTGCATTAGCGAGAAATTCTAAAAGTACAGACTTGAATATGTGTAACATTTTGAAGCAGTTTACTTATTTTTATTAGCTTCCAAAAGCACAGGAAAACTCAAAAAGCCAAGATTAGTGTTGAATTTAGAAACTGTATAATTCACAGTATTATCTGAATGAACTGAACGTTTGTTTGACATCTTTGACATCTGCTTCACCCACAAAGACCCTCTTAATATAATATTGGAATTCAAAAAGACAGAGAGAGATCTGTTTGACTCAAATGAAAATTGGTTGAAGAATTATGACCTGAAACCTACATAGCCTCTAAGGGTAGTTCTCTGTAAAATTGCCAAGCTGTTTTACTTTCTAGTTAAAGTGTTTGACATCATAAAAGTTTTCATTTTATATAGCAAAAAGCTAAGAAAGCAGTCTAATAACTTTTAGGAGAAAGTACATATATCATTAATGGTAATGTTCTGAGCATGGTTAATAGTTTTTCTGTTCCTGTGAAATTTAACACTGAAAAAATGAAATGCTGTGGCATATTACCCTATATAATAAAAGGCTAACATGCAAATAGACCGAACAGCAGAATCGACCGGTCGCTATGACATGCACTGACCACCAGGGGGAAGATGCTCAATGCAGGAGCTGCTCCCTGGTGGTCAGTGTGCTTCCACAGGGAGAGCAATGCTCAGCCAGAAGCCAAGCTCACAGCTGGCAAGCGCAGCTGCTGAGGCAGGAGCCTCTCCCGCCTCTGGGGCAGCGCTAAGGATGTCCAACTGATGGCTTAGGTGGGGAGCAGGCCTAAGCCATCAGTCGGACATCCCCCGAGGGCTCCTGGACTGTGAGAGGGTGCAGGCAGAGCTGCGGGACACTCCCCCCCCCCCCCCCAGAGCAACAATTTCTGTGCACCGGGCCTCTAGGTTAATACTACAAACAGTCCTCAGGTTATGGACATATGGTCATTTCCGTGGGTAACATCCGCCATCTCCTCATTTTATTTATAAAAAAAAAAAGTTCCATCATTTCGACATATGTACATATGTGCTTATGTTTTTTATTATTTATTTACCACAAGTAAAGGTCAGGAATTTTATCTTTCTTTTAAATTTTTTTTACTGTTTCACTTCATTACTGCTGTGTATGTGCTCCATGTGAGTGACGTAGGTGCTTATGTAGGTGGGTTCCGACTTACAGCAAAAATCGCATTACGTTGTGCCGTAGGAACAGATCTCCAATGTAACCCGAGGACCTACTGTATATTGTTCTGTGAGACAAACAGAGAGATTTAATTTTTAATTTTTAATTTTTACCACCAGTCAAGGGCCATAGTAATGTGTAAACATGGTGAAAAAACCATGACATCAATCATTTGAGTCCATAAAAACCTAAAACAAAACAAAGCAAAAAATGCTGTGGAAATATCTCCCTAGTATAGAGCAAAACATCTTAAATAAGTATATTAAGTAGACAACAACTATAAATCAGCCTTTAAGAGATAATCAGTCTCAGCGAGCCAGTGTGGGTTAGTGGTTGAGCATTGACCTATGAACCAAGAGGTCAGGGTTCGATTCCCGGTCAGGGCACATGCCCAGGTTGTGGGCTTGATCCCCAGTGTGGGGCGTGCAGCAGGCAGCCAATCAATGATTCTCTCTCATCATTGATGTTTCTATCTCTCCCTCACGCTTCCTCTCTGAAATCAATAAAAATATATTTTAAAAAAAGAGATCATCAGCCCCAGAGGATCTAAGAAATACAAATAAAGATGGGAAATATGATAGGAAAACAAAGAGCAAAGGACTATGCAGGACAAGGCTAAAATGTGGATAGAAATATCTTAAGAGAGAGATGAGAAGCATGGTAAGACTTTAGTCAAAAGGAAAGGAAGTTTGGAACCAAAAAAGAAAAAGAGTAAGGCTAACATTTGAATATTAGAAAGAAAAGAAACAATTCATAAGACACTGGATTTTATGTTCAGCAATCACTATACACATCTCTCATCTTCACCCGTAGCCCATTGTCCTTCCTCTCAATTATACTTTCTTTCTGTGATACTCTCTCCCATACACTGCTGTGCACTCTCCTCCATTTAACCCAGTCACTTGCCTTTACACCAGAACCCATAGAACCTCCTACTTTATTGTTATCAAGGTTTCATGTATCTCAACTCTTTCACTTCAGTAGGTCTTCCACCTCAGTACGCCAATTAAAAGCTGACTTCCTAAATGTAATACCTCCTCCTTTGAAACATTCTCAGGATTCTTCCAATCCATATAGGGATGCAGTTCCATTCTTTTACAAAACTTCCACTGACTTTTATGCTTGGCTTTCCCAGTAAAAGTTTTGGAAATTCATGACCTTAAAATACAAACATCTATATTCTTATTGCCTTCCTGATGATCCTCCATATTTGAAAGTTATATTACTAAATCAAAATGTATCTTTCTCTTCCTCCATTTTCTTACATGATATCAACATTGATGACTATTAAACTATCCTCAGAGAAACTTCATCTCTTTATATTTAGTGACCTTCTTTTTCATTTCACTTCAAGTACTTGCACATTATGAACTCATAATTATCTGGAGATGGTAACCTCCAAGATCTCAAACTTCAAATATTTGTGTCAAATAAGTGTCAAAAATGGTGAGCGGCTGAGGGCTATGGAAGGACATTGGAGGTTGGAAATACTTTGATGTATTTTTTTTATAGTTGTGCCACTTAGCCTGAACTTTGTGTGTTTTTAAAAAAATTTATCCTCACTGGATTATATTAACACAACTCAAGTAGAGTAAATCAAACTGCAAGAAGAGTAACTTGTGTTGAAAAGTATAGAACTGAGAAGACAGAATACTATGTCCAGTTGTCAATGCAGTCTTTCTTCTATACAAGTCAAATAAGTACTGCAGATGTGCTTTTATAAATACCAGAGGAATCAGAAGAAAGAAATGAACAATAATGACTACTATGATGGAATTAGGAAAGCTCAGAATACCATCTCCTGCCATTCTGTGGTCAGGTAATATGTGAGATTACACTGAAAATTACTAGTATGTTGCCATTGTTTGGTTTTCTTTCTCTATTTATGTATGTCAGTCCTTCAGCAGACAATTACTGAAGAAGGAATCAAACCATCTGATTAGGAGAGCACCAGAGAGCATTGGGTGACAAGATTAAAAGTGCTCACTTTGCCCTGGCTGGATGGCAGTGTCATCCCTTAAACCAAAAGGTTGTAGGTTCCATTCCTGGTCAGGGTACATACCTAGGTTGCGGGTTCCATCCCCTGTTGGAACATGTATTGGAGGCAACCAATCAATGTTTCTCTCTCCTCTCCTCTCTCTCTCTCTCTCTCTCTCTCTCTCAATTCCTCTCTCCCTTCCTCTCTCTCTAAAAATCAATAAATACATCTCAGGGTGAGGATTATAAAAGTGCCCTCTTTGTCACTTCTTAAACATTGGTCCTTCAACAAGTCATCTAACCTCCTCAACTGAAGAAGGCAACAATGCCACCTTCCTCTTATTGGTTATGTGGCCATTAAATGAAATAACATATTTCAAAATGCTCTGTAACTGGTAAAGCTCTATAAAATAGATGTGTACATACATATTTGTCTTAACATATTCCAAGTCAGAGAACACACTGAGATTTCTTGATGAGACAGCACTAATTTTATTAAAAAAACATATTTATACATTATTTAAGATGGGATTCTTACATATATCAATAATCATAACTATTCTGTGTTGATGCTTACTAAATTCTATTGCCAAAGTTAAGACTTTTCCCTCAACTCATGGGGTATAACATCTCTCACCATTCTATATTGTTCAGTCTTTACCTCAGTTGGCCCTGCTCTTTGCCCTCTTCCAGTCTAGAATCTCTTGAGTTCTTCCCTTTACTTAGCTTGGCTTTTCTCTTGCACTATCACTATCATTCTGCTTCTGCACCGGCTGTCACCATTTCCTCACCTCGCATTTAGTTCCTTCCACTCTCAATAATCAACTTCACCTCTTCTAAAACTTCTCTCTGCAAAAATAGAAATGACTTCCTAATTGTCTTACTCAATACTCTCTTTCTAATGCTCATGCCATTTGACGTCACTGCAGGATTTGATGCTTCTTGAAACTTTCTTCTCACTTGGCATTTACAACAATGAATAAAACCAAACTGACATTCATACAGAGGAATGAAAGAGACTAAAATATTTGAAATTGTCTTAAAATGTTAGTGGAAACTTTCAAATAATTGCCAAATTCCAGGTCTACTTTTCATATCAAATTTGAAACTTGAAATACAATTTTTCTCAATATCCCCTGTCAAAATCCTAAACATCTCCCCAAGTCCTCCTGAAATGTCAGTTATCCACAAACTTTTTTCTGTCCCCATTAATCACTCCCTCCTCTATAATCCCAAATGTTTACTTTTATCAGAACATATATCATATCCAGGACTGTATCATTTTAATTGTTTATAAGCCCGCCAAAGATTATACAAATACAATACTTTTCACACTATAGATATTCAGGAATCGATTTTTGAAGAAAGAACTACTGTCAGAGTTCATTAACCCATTGTAACTTTCTAAGCATTTGGTCATGCAAAAAATACTAAAGTTCTTGTAAGAAAATAAAGATATGAATCTAAAAACTGTTTTACAAATATTAAGCAACTAAACTTTGCATATTCAACTACTTCTGTGTTTATGGTATTTAGAGACAAGGATTTTAAAGTGACCATTTTAATGAAAGTGAGTACAATTGTTTCTAATATTTTTATGATTTCATGACAGAATTAGAGCAAATAGTTGTTTCCATAAGCAGTGAGAAACAATTTTTTTAGTCAAACTCCTTCATGTTCCATGTTGAAGAATGCGCATTAACAGGCTCATTATTCTGATTCTGGTGAACAAGAAATAGAGAGTATGCAGGCTACATACCAAGTTTAAGAATTCTAGTGCCAAAACACAGACATGGCAAATGGCTGTCACATTCACTTGGGACTTTAGGAATTGGGTCTGTTAAATTCATTTTGCACATAAGTGCTTTCATTGGAAGTCAGGGTGGACTTCTTCCATGTCAGATTTCAGTTACCATCCACATTTTAATTTACTACCAAGGGGAAGATACTGTGACAAGTGAGTCAATTACTTGAAAAAGAAACACCTTTAATTTTCTATGTTTAAAATGACTGGGTTCTATTTATATTAGATCTATACTTACCATAAAAGTTTACAAAACATTTTGGTCACTGCACTTTCAAAACTCTCAATCCTGACTTTCCTGTACATATCCAAAGAAAAGCAATTAGACAGATTTTTCAGGTTCATTTTTCAACTTTTTGCCATATGCTTTTATAAGCTACTATATGAATCATTTCTTCTCTCCTCCTTCAAAATGATTATATGAATCCTATTGAACTTTTAAATGTATGTTTGTTTTATTCTATTAAATTAAGTATTTATGCTAACAACCTATAAAGGTATTGAATTAATACATGTAACTAACAAGCATTCATAAACTTAACTGACATAACAACATTTTACAGACCAACACAACAGCATGTCTCTGCAGGATTTAATAAACCATACTTATCCACAGTTTTTGAGAAAAACAAAAGAGGCTTTGAAATATGTTTTTTATTTTTATAATAAGTAGATGGCACTAAATATATAAAAGTAAATGTAGGTTCTAGTTCATGTCACAGGAGTGAAATGTGCTACCTAAGGTGAGAACTGGAACTGAAGTTTCATTAAAGACAAAGGCACTTTGATTTTTAGGCTATAAAAAGTCTGTTAAGGAAGCAAAATTATGCTTAAAGATTCATTAATAATGGACAAATACTATAAAATGTTGTAATGATAAATTATAGTAAATTTCAGCTTCATTCAGAGGAAGCTAAAGTTTCAAAGTTTTCCATTTTAAAGTTTTTGTTAAAGAAGTTTAAGTTTATGTATGTAACTTCAAAAGTATTCATCTCCAGGTTATTTAAGGATCACACTTAAAACTGTCCATTAACAGAATCCTGTTTAACAGAGTAATATGGCATAATCGCTTTAAAATCAAATACCAAAGTAGTAGGCAAACCTGGATCCAGGCCCTGGTTCTGCCACTTATTGTGTGACTTTAGGAAAGCTTCTAAATCTCCCTAAAGCTGAATCCCCTCAGGTAAAAAGAAGTGACAAAAACAACCCCTGCTTTTGGTGATGGTTGTGAAAATTACCTGACAAAGTAGGGAAAGTAATAAGTACAGTAACTCTCACTCAAATATTAGCTTATCAGTTTGTCAACACCTGTTACTATTACCAACTTATAAATACATACCTGTTACTATTATTATTGTCATTTATTAATTAATTCAGTACCAGTGAATTAATATTAATTCCTCACCACTGAAGTACTGTATTAGAAGAAACATTGCAATACATATTTCCAAGTATTACAAGAATTACTGTTTTTGCATTTTGTATTTGAGAGACCCAACTTGAAAAACATGTAAAGAGAATTATCTTTTTAATATAGGTTTAGGTCAAGGAAGATGCAATTAAAGCATTTGGAATGAATTCAGTAGTTTTGTTGAAATAAAAACAGCTAAGACTCAGTTTGGAAATGTCAAATTGTTAACCTTGATATAACCATTTTATATGGGTTAATTAAGGTATTTGCTACGATTAAGGAGGGAAAAGTATATGTTCTCCCAAAGTTTCTTAAGGAGGGAAATCGTGGGAACAACACTGGTGCTGAGAATTTATTATGCGAGAACTATGTTGGACCTTGATTCCTCAGGAGAGTCCCACAGATATTACTGTCTGTATTTTGTGAATGACAAGCTGAGGTTCCAAATGGCCAAGCAGTTTGCCCAAACGTCACATAGCTGGTTGTTGAAGAAGCTGGAATTAAAACTCAGGTTTTTTCTAAGCCAGAAGCCCTTCGTAGTACTCTTTAGCTATATGATAATGAGTCCTGAGTGTGAGAACTAGAGTCCTGAAATATGAAAAGTTAAAGATTTGAAGAAGACATTTGTGTGTTATTCAAATAATTTTTCCCTTAAAATTGGTTGTGATTTATGATGTTCAAGAGAGTACATGATATTCAGACTTCCTCTGTTTTGATGTGGTTCAAAACCTTGTGAGCCAGGATTCCAATATTAATATCAACTCGGCGTGCATTCAGAACCTAGACTTTTAGTCAACTCACATTCAGTGACTTTCTAGATATGTCCTTATTCAACTGGATTGAATATATCAGAAAGATATTTATAACAATAAAGATAAGAGATTTTTCAACAGTAAGACTAAAAAATCAACAGGATCAACTATACTATTGTCTAATTATTCAAAGTTGGCTTAAAGTCTGTACTTTTAAATGATTCCCTACTGTCTCACTTTACATTTGGAGAACTTTCAATCTTCTTTCTAAGTATATGACATCATGAATAACTCTAATGTTGAGCAGGTTTTTCCAGGACTTTCCTAGAGAAGCAAATGAAGTGGTTTCTTCATTGTGTAATAGAAATAAAACCTATCCTAACCCTGTATGGTCTTTTTGGTAATTTTTCACTGATTATCTTTTGAACAATTTCAGTTTCACTATGAAGAATTCACTCTTGAACATTTCAATTAACTCAATTGTCATTTTTTAAAATCACCTTAGAGAATATTAGAATAGATAGGAAATGTGGCTACTGTAATTTGTGAATGACATAGCTCGAGTCCCAATGAGCTGCTCATTCCATACTTCATCATTCATTCTCCAGGGTGCATTAACAATGTCTTTCCAAGGGTTTGATTGTAGTTTTAAAAGGAGATAATTCTAGGAAGAATATATTTTTGAAGCAAACCCTGTCTTCTTTTTCTCACCCAAAGTTCCATGCCCCTGGGGCAAATTTATCTAAGGGTTCAGCGCTCGATCCAACTATATGAAATAGTCTTGCTGCTTAAGCAAATGAGGCATTAAGGCTGTTTTGTATTCCTGTGGGCGATCACTGTTCATATTGACAGTGCAGCCGTGCCTGCTGCTTAAGATGAGGTTCGAAGCACAGTTTGGAAAGGGATTGCGTGGGTGTGCCATAATGAATCTGTTTCATCTTTCAATGATTCCATATGCTCTTGTAAAGCTACCAATTCTTTCTCTTGCTTTTTTTCTTTCTTCTTCTTCTTTTGATGCCAAGATGAATTGATCCTGGATTGCTGCTCCAAACGCTGACACCACTGAATATGAAGGTGTCATTGCAAAATGAGCCATTGCAAACGCTTAATAAGTAACCTTCACAGAGAGTTACAGTTTTTGACATTTAGATATAGACTTATCCCCAATGAAGGGAGCTTCCTTCAATCCATGCTTGCTAAGAGGAATAAGAAATAAAAAGTAGTTTGAACGAAAGGTAATTTATTGGTATAAATATATTTTATTCCTTGCTACATTGAGCAATCATATCACATGCCTCTGTATTTCCATCTACCAGGATAATAGAAAAAGAAATGATTTGATATAAAATCATTATTTCTTTATTTCTACAAGAGTATGAATGGTCTTATGGCTAAAGTGTGCAGTGCTACCTGGTGGAGATTTAAGATCTGACCTACATAAAAACTTTCTTGAAATAAGTTGTGTCCAGGAGGGGAAATATATATATATATCCCTAGAACAATAACTAAAATGCACCAAGGTAATCGTTTCAGACTGATTCTTTTATGAAAATCAGCATATATCCCAGGAACCCACTTTCTAGATTTCAGTGAGTAATGCTTAGAAAACAATTTTATATTTTATGACTCAGTTAAAAAAAAGAATATGGATATTTGAGCTCTGATGATTATTATAATTTATATTATCCTGAACAGAAAAAAATGTTATAACATTTTGTTAACTCAGTATTAACTTTTATCTCTTTATAAGCTGAATAAAAACTCAATGGGTTGTGCTTACAAATATAAAATGACTCCACAGGTTTAAGACATTTTATTAATTTATACTCTATACAACCTGCAGATTTAGAAGATGCATTAGGTAGACTGACATAAAATTTGGTCTTATATTTCTAGCTGTGAGCAACTTCTAGATAGAATTCATTAACTAGCTTTATTAAAGTATTCTTGGAGAAGTTTTTCTATGCCACCTTGATGTATTATTAGACTTTTATTCTTAAATCTCCAAGTGATTACTAATAATCTAAAATTTTTTTAAAGTTTCAACTCTAGCTATATCTTGTTCAATGCAATTGAACTTGTTATGCATAAATTGATTTCCTATGAATAGATTTCACACACGAAGGATTTAAAAGAATCCTGCATTTGGGTCCTTTTTTCAAACATAATTCTTGTCTCTAGTGATTAATAATTTAGATATTTATCTAGTGTCTCTAAAATTGAATGAATTATAATACCTAAACCTTATTTACCTACTCTTCTCTGATCCAATCCGTTACCAAATCCTGTTGATGGTACCTCATATATTATTTATCAAATTAATCCAAAAACTGGAGAGAATCAAATAACAAATACCCGTGTATTCAGAAGCCTGCTTAAGAAATCAGAATTACAAATAAAAAGCCTAGACTGTAGTCTTACCTGATCCTATTCTCCTTCTTTCTCTAGAGATAACCTCTATCCTACAATGCATGTTTATGAACTTATTAATGTATAAATTTAATGCATCTTCTAAATCTGCAGATTATTTATATTCTATACAAATAACCTGCAGATTCAGAATAAAGAAATGATTTAATAAAGTTTTTTTAATTTAATAAAATAAATTTACTTGATTTATAAATATTTATAAATTTATTAATGCTTTCATAAATAATATATTTTACCTTTTAAAATTGATACCAAACTGTGTATATCATTCTGCAACTTGTCTATTACTTTCAACATTGTATTTTTGAAATTTATTTATGTTCATGTACAGGTAGATCTAGTTCATTTTCCATAGCTGCCATGCAGTATTCCTATGTAGGAATGTGTTAAAAATGTGCATATTATGTTATTGAAGAGTGCTGTACTGCTTCCAACTTTTTGCTATTACCATAATGCTAAAATGAGCATTGTTGTACACATCTCTTTTGGCAAGTTTACAGGACTTTATCTGAGTGAACATACCTGCATTGGAAACACTGATTTATGGGACTCACATCTTCACCATTACTGGGAAATAGCTTCCTAAAAATGTATCAGTTGGCACTGCCATAGCAATTTATGGAAGTAAATTGCTCATTTGTGTTGTATACCTATATAACAGACACTGTTCTAGACACTGAGTATATAGCAGTAAACAAAATACATAAAACTTTCTGTCTAAATGGAGCTTGTATTCAAATATGGGCAGGAAATCTATACTAATAAAAGGATAATATGCTAATTAGACTGGTCAACTGGACATCTTCCAGATGTCTGACTTCCTTCTGGACAAAACCATAGGGGTGAGGGCCGAGGCAGAGGCAGTTAGGGGCAATCAGGCCGGCAGGGGACCAAGCAGTTAGGGGTGATCAGGCCATCAGGGGAGCAAGCAGTTAGGGGGCAATCAGGCCAGCAGGCAGAGGCGGTTAGAGGCGATCAGGCAGGCAGGCAGGCAAGCGGTTAGGAGTCAGCGGTCCCAGATTGTGAGAGGGATGTTTGACTGCCAGTTTAGGCCCAATTCCTCCCTAAACCGGCAGTCGGACATCCCCTGAGGGTCCCAGATTGGAGAGGGTGCAGGTCAGACTGAGGGACACCCCCTCCCCATGCATGAATTTCATGCACCAGGCCTCTAGTAAATAAATAAAACACATAATATGTCAGATGGGAAAAGTTCTGTAGGTAAAACTAAAGCAAGGACAAGGGATGGAGACACCTGGGGTGAAAGATGCATTTCAAGAGATCAGAAAAAACTACATTGAAAAAGTGATATTTGAACAAAAACTAAGGTAAATGAAGGGAAAATCCATACCTTCTCACTAATTACTTGCTATTATCACACTTTTTAATTTGTGTTAAATGGAATGGAAGTGAAAGTTGTCTCATTGGACTCTTTTAGGGTGTTTTTTAGATTGAGCACATTTTCATATGTTATTTTCCATTTGGGTTTTCTCTATTGTGAATTGCTTGTTAATATATTAACCCATTTTTATATTGGGTTACTTTCCTATTTCTTATTGAATAATAGAGTTATTTTCATATTTTAGAGATCCTATTCCTTAATTGTTTTATATGTTCATTTTGTGGTTTAACTCTTCATTACTTTCATAATATCTTCTCATTTACAGAAGCTTTGATTTTATCATCATTTCTTTTATTGAATTTATCAATCTTGTAAATGCTTAAGGGTTTATACTTGTGTCTTGTTTAAGAAATCCTTCCTTGTCCTAAATATTTTTGCTAAGTCTATTTTTGAGAATTTTTTTTCACATTTGATCTTTAATCTACTCACAATCTATCTATTTTTGTGTATGGTGTGAGGTAGTGATCTACTTTTAAGTTTTTTTTTCCATGTGAATAACAAATTATCCTGTCATCATGGTTACTTTTTAAAGTACAGATTATATCTCCACTTACAGAATTTCTTGACCATTCCTACTTAGTAATAGCCCAATGTTACATGCCATAACACCCTATAATTCACCTTCTTAGAATTTAAGATGATTTTAAATAATTGGTTATCTATGTAATTTTTGTTTAACTTCCAGTTTCATTAATGCAAGAGGTTTTTTTTTACTTCTTGGCTTCTTTATTTTTTTATTTTTTACAGAGAAGAAGGGAAAGGGATAGAGAGTAAGAAACATTGATGAGAGAGAAACATTGATCAGCTGCCTCCTGCACACTCCCTACTGGGTATGTGTCTGCAACCAAGGTATGTGCCCTTGACCGGAATCAAACCTGGGACCCTTGAGTCCACAGGCCGACGCTCTATCCCCTGAGCCAAACCGGTTAGGGCTACTTCTTGGTTTCTCGAAATCAGTAGTCTACCTTCTAATAGAATCAAATCATTCAAAATTAGGGAAAGTCTTCCATTTAGAAAAGGATTCTCCAATGTTTCGGGGGATAATATCTTTAGAGTTGGAATTCAATTTGCAATAATGTTTTCTTTTTCAATAAAAATTATATGGTACTTTCAGAACCTGTCACTCACCTCTAGGCTAGAGTGTTTCCAGAATTCTGAGCTGTCAGTTTAGGACATTTTTAATCTTCTCCTTGATAGTACTTCCTCTTTTGTATTTCCTGCCTTTTAAAAAATAACTGAGGAGTTGAGGTGGCCTTTGTAACTTTAACAAACTGAGTCCTAAAATGGGGAATTCATGTATTTATTCACTTACTCAACAAATAGTTAATGAAAAGCAGGTATTTACCAATCATTGTTCTAAGTGATGGAGATAAAGTAGTAAAAAAGAGATGTAAAATCCCTGCATTGATGAGACTTATTGTGCCGTACAGGGACATTATAAAAGAAATAAAATGACTATCTACACTAATAAAAGAGAAACATGGTAATTAGCGTACGACCGCTACCCTTTTCATTGGCTAATCAATGAGTATATGCAAATTAACTGACAACCAAGATGGCGGCTAATTTGCATATGTCGGCTCCAAGCCACAGACTGAGGCTTTAGGCCTGGGTCAGGGAGGAGCCAGCCAGCGATCCTTAAGCCAGCGATGGTTGATGGCGGTGATGGCAGGGGGAACCGGGGTGGAGCCAGCCAGCGATCTTCCACAGCGGTGGCGGCGGCGGCGGCGGCAGCGGCAGCGGCAGCGGAGGGGAGCTGGGGGTGCCCTGGCCCAGGCCTAAAGCCTTGGCCAGAGGCTTTAGGCTTAGGTGGGGGAGGAGCTAACCAGCGATTGTTGATGGCAGCGGAGGTGGGGAACCAGGGCGGAGCCAGCCAGCAATCAGCTGAGGCAGGAGCTGGGGGTCCCCAGTCCAGGCCTAAAATCTCGGCCAGAGGCTTTAGGCTTGGGCCAGGGAGGAGCCAGCCAGCGATCCTTGATGGCCACGGTGGCTTAGAGCTGAGGGTGCCCTGGCCCAGGGCTAATGACTCGCCAGAGGCGTTAGGCCTGGGCAGGGGCCAAACCAGCAATTGGTGTGAACTACAGAGGAAACACCTTTTCTGACTGCTGATTGGTTAAGCTCCCTGTATGCCACTGGTAATATTCTTAGTAACTTGGGTAATAAGAGTCCAAAAAGTGATCTAGGGTTTTTTTTACCACACTCCTGGAGAAAAAAATGAAGGTCTGCTGCTGGAGGGTTAAGAAATATCATATCCTGTCTTAGCCAGTTTGGCTCAGTGGATAATGCCTCGGCCTGCCCAACACAGATTCTGGGTTCAATTCTGACCAAGGGCATGTACCTAGGTTGCAGGTTCCTCCCTGGCTCCGGCCCAGGTCAGGGCTCATGCAGGAGGGAACCAATCAAAGTGTCCCTCTCACTTTGATGTTTCTCTCTGTCTTTCCCTTTCTCTTCCACATTCTCTAAAAATCAATGGAAACATATCCCCAGGTGAGGATAAAGAAAGAAAGAAATGTCATATCCTATGAAAGACACTTCTTGAAAATGCCTAAAGAAAGTTGTCATTTTTTCATGGTAAAGGGACTGGAGTCCATGTTGATGAAAACACCTTGGTGGCTGTGGTGACTGGCAGTGGCTGCAACAGTGCGGTGATGGTGCTGGTGCCTTCCCCTGATCAGCCTGGTCGACTCCCACAAAGGGAGGCCAGACTGTGGCTTAGGCCCACTCCCCAAGGGGAGCAGGGAGCAGGTAGTAGGACATCCCCTAGGGCTCCCAGTATGTGATAGGGGGCAAGCTGGGCTGAGGGAACCCCCTAGTACTATATAATGTTAGCTCTTAATAAAGATAAGCAGGGTAATGGAGTAAAGAATGAGAAGGGTAATATTTTAGACTTGAGGCCCAGTGCATGAGTCTCAGGGGGGTGCCTCAGCCTGGCCTGTGCCCTCTCGCAGTCCAGGACCCGTTGGGGAATGTCTGCCTACTGGCAGTCAGATATCCCTCTCGCAGTCTGGGGCTCTCGCAGTCCAGGACCCCTTGCTCCTCCTGCCACTGACGCTGCGCTCACCAGCTGTGAGCCCAGCTTCTGGGTGAGCGGTGCTTTCCCTGTGGGAGCGCACTGACCACAAGGGGGCAGCTCCTGCGTTGAGCGTCTTCCCCTGGTGGTCAGTGCACGTCATAGCAACCAGTCATTCTGCCGTTCAGTCAATTTGCATATTAGGGTTTTATTATATAGGATTAGGCTACCCAGGAAGACTTAGAAAAAGGTAAACCTTAGAACAAGAGTTTTGCTCTGTTTTACTTCACAAGGCTCAAGAGCAGACTGATGAACAGTTCCTATTCACTTGGATTAAAGTTTTCCATTCTAAGCTCTCATTTAACTAATTCATTCCTGTTCTTTCTCTACCCTTCCCACATAACTCCATCTTCTATATATATATATATATATATATATATATATATACCAGAGGCCAAAATTTGTGCACTGGAGGGGGGGGGGGGGCGTCCCTCAGTCCAGCCTGCGCCTCTCATAGTCCAGGATCCCTAGGGAGATGTCCACCTAAGCCGTCAGTAGGACATCCCTCTCGCAGTCTGGGACCCCCTCACTCCTTACTGCCTGCCTGCTGGCTGCTCCTTACCACTCAGTTCACTGGTCGGTCGTTAGTGCTGCTGCAGAGGCGGGAGAGGCTCCCATCACCGCCGCTGCACTCACTAGCTGTGAGCCCGGCTTCTGGTTGAACGGCACTTCCCCTGTGGGAGCGCACTGACCACCAGGGGGAAGCTCCTGAGTTGAGCGTCTGCCCCCTGGTGGTCAGTGCACATTATAGTGACCAGTCGTTCCAGTCGTTCTGCCCTAATGGTCACTTAAGCTTTTATTATATAGATAAGCCTAATATGCAAAGTGTCCCCTTGAGAGTTTGACTGAGAGACCGGGAGTTTGATTGCTCACCTTGATTGCCGACCAGGCCTAGGGACCCTACCTGTGCACAAATTTTGTGCACCAGGCCTCTAGTACTTTGTAAGATACTCTAAATCCTCAACCTATGTTAGTATCTGTATACTTTTCCATTTGCATACACTATGTAATTCCGTACTTCTGGAGGTAACTGTGCATATATTTGGGTATACAAGAGTAAGAATGTGTACCTAAACATGCAGGCAAGAAAGTGGACATAACATTCACACATGCATTAGGCATCAGAGGTAAGGAAATAATGAGGTGTTTAAAACAACTATGCTAAGCATTTCTAAATATTCCTAAAATAATTCTTTGTTAAAATTGAATTATCATTGCAGACCAAAACAGAATTGGGACCAGAGTTCAGAAACGTTCCTCTGGGTGAGCTGTGGCTATTCTGTAATCTATGAGCAAATCACTCAACATATACAGACACATAATTAAATATTTCAACACTATTGTCAACTGACTGTATTAGGCACTTAAACACCTCTAGTTAAAAATACAATAATTATAATAGGTGCGTTAATTTTATACTGATTCTACTCAATGCAGCTTTAATAGAGTCTGTTTAAAATAGACAGCTATTACTTACTATATGTATGAGTACTTTCACTTTTTAAAATTAAGTACATACTTAAATATTGACAAGTTAGTTCCCCTTCTTTCCTTAATACTATCTTTCTTCCATGCCTTATCTACTGAATTTCTCTTCAATTTCAATATGAATTTAAAAATGATTGCTCAAACTCATGAATTTATATATGCAAAACAGAACTTTATAAAACATTGAACAAAAAGATTGCTAGATCAATGTAACTTTTTACCTTTCGATCATGACTAATAAAATCTAGTTAGGGTCAAAATAAAACTGAAGTTCTTTTTACCTATACTTAAGGAGTATGCACTGAGAACTGTTCAGTCTCAATTAGATAAAGGAGTCTTTTCAAAGTGCGTTATCAGCTTCAATAATTAAAAGCTCTCCTGCTAACTATTCAGTGAGAGTTTTCTTTATAGCTCTGCTTTGCAGTGTCAGTTCTTCCATCTCTTCCTTTGAAAAGTCTAATTAAAGTAGGAAACCTTTTTCTTTTTCTATTCACTTTGTTTTTGCCATATTGGACATAGATACGAAAATAGCTAATTAAATTACAATGTTGGCTCCTTTTTCATTCTTGTTCTGTTGGGACTTTATGAGAGAGTAGGAGGCAGTATATTCTCCCAGTTTTAGTTTTTGAAATTGATTTCTTATTGTCACTTTTGTAGTGTTAAATTTCTTTGGGGTCAGTGAATGTAATAGGGGTAGCTTTCTCTCTGATTCTCGTATTGATGCTGTAATAGGTTTTTAGAATAATTGGTTAGCGAAGAATTGAAACTGAACACTTCAGAGCCTTTGCCTTCCCCTGGTAAGCATAGTTTAAGCACTGTTACATTATCTTTTAAAAATATATTTGCTGTAGTGTTAAAAGAAATTTGAATAAACAAAATTTGTCATTTTTCTACCTAAATGAAACAATTATTTTGATTTTTGTGTGTCTATTTCCATCTAAAATTACAAACATATATACTTAAGATCATAATTTTATGCTGTTTCTGGTTTGCAGTTTTTTGGTTCCTTATTCCAATTATAAATTCTAGCCAGTAAGTGTCTCTGAAAAGGTGACTTATGTCTTCTATTATATCAAGTTCTGGGATAAAGAATCCTAAAAAGTTATTTTGATGGTTAGATTGAAGGGCAGCTAAAAGGTTAAAACAATTCAACCATAATTCATTGAGCACATTCTGGGCATTGCAACTTGCACTCTTGAGGGAATTATAATTACAGAATAAGAGATAGATATATGCAAGAGACTGTATAATATAAGAAAGAATATGATGGCTGTTAAAATAGATTACAACGTATTTCAGAAATACAATGCTTTGTAGTTGAACCATGAAACTGTAAGATTTCAAGTAAAATACATATAGATGCATGCTTGTATGTTTGCATGTGTATGCATTTCCAGGGGGAAAGCTTCATGAATAAAGTTATAGAGACAAAAATGACATTTTCAATCATGTTTGGACATGGAGAAGGAAGAGAGACATATTAGAACTTTACCAATGATTCAATATCAGTTGAGGAACTGCTCAAACAGTCAGACCTCTGAAAATAACTATTTTAAATAAAATAACAACTGTTGAGAACTACTCCATGCTCAAGCAAAGTTCCAGTAATTTAATGATCAGAAATCTTACGTTGATACATTTTAAGAAAAGCCAAGGGTACCTTCCTCTATGGAATAGTTTGCTTTAGTGTCATTCTAAGCTCGATGAGAGCAGGGACCTCTTTACTTTTGTTTATTTATGTATCCAAAGCACTTAGAACAGTACCTGGTAGAGAGGGGGTACTCAATAAATATTTGTTGGGCAAATTTTGAAATTCCACACACAATTTTCATTTCAACCTATGCCTGATGGTCAATCAACAGACATTAACACAGCAGGTCATGGTCATGTATTGAATTCTTAAAAATAGATCTATCAGAGTCAGTGCATTCCAGAGGATAAAACACAAAACTGGAAGTCAGGACACATATCCTACTGATAATAACCAGCTGTAAAACAATAGTCCAGTCACTTCATCTCCATTTGACTAACATCCTTTCTGCTTCTCAAATTCTATGACTTTATTCTCAGCCTCACTCATAACTCTTACATATTCATAGAAGGTTACCCAAGCTTTTCGTGCATCATATTGACCTTGTGCTAAAGTTAAATCATAGCTGGTCATGGACAAATAAATGAGGAAATATAAAAATTCATTAAAATTTTAGATGATAATCCCTAATATATAAAAACCCAGGGTCCATAACGACTGAAGGCTCGACCGACCAGAAGTCAGTCCCTGCAGTCAGTGCTGGGTTGCCGTGGCGACCCAGCACTGACTGCCCGCTGCTGCGGGTGCAGTGACCGAGCACTGACTGCCAAGGGGGCTGTGGATCAGGCCCGAAGAGAGGCCCAAAGAGAGAGGCAGGGTCTGATCCGCAGCCTCCGTGGCAGCTGTTGATCAGCTGTTGCCTCTCTTTCTCTCGAGACTTCTCCAGCAGCTATGCCTCTGTTTCTCTCCGGGCCTCCGCCTGGGCTGCTGATCAGCCCACCTCTCTGATCAGGCCTGGAGATAGGCCCAGAGATGCTGACTGGCATAGAAACCAATCAGAACCAAATCTGGGTGAACTGTAAAGAGCCAATGGCTGCCTAGGAGGCAGAGCTTTTGACGCTGACTGGCATAGAAACTGACCATTCAGAACCAAATCTGGGTGAAGTGCAAGGAGCCAATGGCTGCCTAGGAGGTGGAGCTTTTGATGCTGACTGACATAGAAACCAACTAATCAGAACCTAATCTGGGGGAACTGCAATGGCAGAACCTAAGGTGGGGGCTGAGAAGGGGTTTTAAGGGCAACAGCTGTTTGGTGTAAGTTGTAAGAAAGTGGTTCAAGTTTTTAATGACCGGTTTGGCAGTATAGTGCATATGGCTGGCTATCAGTCCAGATATAGGGATTATGTATTTTTGTCTGCCAAGAGCATCTCCTCCTGTTGAAAAAGGCTTTTTCCCCCCCATTTAAGCAATCCTATCCTATATAATCTATACTAATAAAAGGGTAATATGCAAATAGACCGGGTGGACCAGCCATCTTCCGGACGTCCGACTTCCTTCCAGACAAAGCCATGGTCTTGGGGGCCAAGGCAGAGAGGGCATTGGGGACGAGATCAGGCCAGCAGGGGAGGGCCATTGGGGGTGAGATCAGGCCAGCAGGGGAGGGCAGTTGGGGGCAATCAGGCAGGCAGAGGTAGTTAGGGGAAATCAGGCCAACAGGGGAGGGCAGTTGGAGATGAGATCAGGCCGGCAGGGGAGAGCAGTTGGGGGAGAGATCAAGCCAGCAGAGGAGGGCAGTTGGGGGTGATATCAGGCTGGCAGGGGAGGGCAGTTGGGGGCAACCAGGCTGGCAGGGGAGGTCAGTTGGGGGCGAGATCAGGCTGGCAGGGGAGGGCAGTTAGGGGTGATCAAGCAGGCAGGCAGAGGCAGTTAGGGGTGATCAAGCAGGCAGGCAGGTGAGTGGTTAGGAGCCAGCGGTCCCAGATTGAGAGAGGGATGTCTGACTGCCTATGGAATCAGGCCTAAATCGGTGGTCTGACATCCCCCAAGGGGTCCCCGATTAGAGAGGGTGCAGGCTGGGCTGAGGGAACCTTCCTTCCGTGCACGAATTTCGGGCCACTAGTATGTATATAAGGTTGAGAAACATATGATCATTCCATTCAAGTACATCATATTTTTCTTTCCCAGAGTTTTCAGCTTTGATAATGCATTGCAAATATTTCAGATTATCATATGCACTTAAAGGGAGGAGAATGGGCCTTTTTTTCCTCCCTATAGATCTAGATAAATTCTTTTGATACTGGGTTAAACCTACTCAACCCAATCTTATAAGTTTGACAAGATAAACAGAATTTAATGCAAATTTATGTGGATTAAGTAGCTGGGAGATTTTAACAAGTTATTTTTTTCCTAGTCTTTCTCCCTTTCCTTTTCTTCCTTAGAACAAAACCAAAAGACAGTAGAATTTATATCAATCCAAGATATCTTTCTTAAATGTGAAAAACTGTTGAATTCTCCAAAGCCAGTCTTTTTTATAAATAAAGCAATTTTTTTCCTTGCCCATATCACAGCTATTCAGGTATCTTGGATTTTCATTCTCCATTCATAGCAGGGCTATTTCCATTCACAAGGCAGTATTATTGCAAATCTTCAGATGATGAAAAATTATGAAGAATAAGATCCACAGGGTAATTCAGGTTCTACCATGAGACCTACAGTTATACCACACATTTAACAGACACAAGTAGTAATAATGATGATGTCATACCCATCTACCACTAGACCTAAAAACAAATATTAGGTGTGATGCCCTCCACTTGACCCTAATAATCTGGGTAAGATTTACAAAAGCCAGGTTACTAACCCACATACACTGTTCAGTATGCATGAGCAGTCAGTTTCAGCAGCCAGAAAAATCGTCTTTTCCTGGACATTTCTGCACAGCCTGTTTGGCTCCCTGATGTTTCCTATTCACTCCCAGCTGTTCTTTCTCTCCCGCATTCAAAACTGCAGATTTCTCTCCCTGGTCTGGGCTGCTGTCTCTACTCCCCAAACCACATGTTTGACTTCCTACCAGTCTACATTATTTTTTGGTGAAGTCTGTTTTACCATAGGGTCATTAAAGATCAAATTTCTTAGAGATTCTGAATATGACATTTGATTTTAATGATATAAGGGAACAAAGTCAAATAGTTGTTTTGGAGAGTTAGATCCCATCAAAAATGACTGCAAGAAGATGACAAAAGATACATAAAAAGCTTTCTGTTGCAGGCAGTCTGATCCCTAGTAGCAGCCCTCTATCTTAGCCTAAATAATGGGCAGCCTCAATCAACTTTTGGAGCAATATTAATGAGGATAGGGAACAATGAATTGTATCACTCAAGTCCTCAGATGGTCTAAAAACTTTATATTAATCTCCCCTGCCAAAAGTTTAGACCAAACATGCTAAAGGCCTGTATAATTTGCTAATTTAATTTTTCTCCTTTTATTTCCTCGATTCATCCTCTGAACAACATAATTAGTGAAATGATCAGGAAGCAAATGCAGAACAACAGGGAGGGAAATGGTCACAGACACTTATTGGGCACTTTCTATGCAACAGGCACTGTACAGAGAACTGAGAATGCATTGGAATTAGGCATCTGGTACCTCACAAACATCATTAAATGGAAACTGCTTGCAAATGCCAGCTCTGAACATTTTTCTTTAGGATATTGTTTAGTCACATAAGAATCAGCCAAATGTGACCTTTTTCTCTGTTGCTGAAAGTCAAAGGGGCAAAAAAAGAGGAAATTTAACAACTTCATAATAATCTCTTAAGACACAGAGTTCCACTTAAACATAAGTTACTTCAAAAACCTCCATGGCTGCCGAGATAAATGATAGCTTTGATGGGTTTACAGGCCTCTTTGAGAGCTTTGTGTTTACAGACCATAGCAAGAGCAACATAATTGTTTTGTGTGTTGTTTTTTATCCCCCTGAACTGTCTGTGGGATTTACAGGGTGAACATAAGATGTAATGTTTGCATCCAGAGATTTGCCAGTAAAGCAAACTTCAAGTTCTTTACTATTCCCCATATTTTAAAGTTCAGATTATTGTGATTATACTCCATTATTTATTGGAGTCTTACAAAAAGCCCAAGACTGTTTTCAATGATTGGTAACAGTTGAACTTTGATGAGACTTAAACTTTCTACTGTGTAATATTTCAGAGGTCTTTCTCAGTAGATTTTACAGGTTTGGTGGTATTTCTGAACCTAACAAAATGATTATTGTAGCTCTTAGAATTAGCACAGTCAAACAAACACACACACACACACACACACACACACACACACACACAATATAACCCAAAAAAATGTTAGGTAATAGATGGATCAAAAGTATCAATAAAAATTAAAGACCATTTTCATAAATGTAATTCTCTGGATTGGATGGTTGGAACTTGGTCACTGGGCTATCTGGAAGTAATCACTATGCACTAAAAATTTTTACATCTTAGGAAAATCTATTTTAACAACTGACAAACATTCAGATGTAGTAAAGAGATAGTTTTAGTTCTAGGGTCTGGAGTCAGGAAACATGGATTAAAATTCTAACTGCATCCCTGGTGAGATATTGATCTCACCAAGCCTTTTATCCCTCAGTTTCTTTTTCTGTAATATGGGGACAATAATGATAAATATTCTGTATGGTTGCTGTGAGTACTTAGTGAGATAATGTATGTAAAATACTTACCTAGCAGAGTAAATCAAATTGTAAAAGGCTCAATAAAAGTTAATCATAATGACTCGAAAAAGGATGCCTTCATCTGTTTCCCCATAGTGTTTCATACTATAGCTGATAGAACATTCATCATATGGTGCAACAGTTAGTCACTGACATGTGAAGAACTCCTGAATAGAGACCATGGTTTAAGAATCTTAGTATTGGCAGAAGCATCACATAAGAGTGACTTAATAATTTTTGAGAAATGGATAAATGAATTATTAAATGGTAAAGTCATTTCTTCCAATATCATTGAAGATTAATATTGCAAATATTTAACAACTGTATTTTATAGGCACAGAGAAATTTGAATGAAGGCATAAACCAACAAAAAATGCAGAACAATCTAAGCAGAATAGTGTATGGACCAATTAGCATGGACATTAGTTATAAACAATTAGTTGGGGTCATACTGACTACATATTAGACCTAGGTGTAGCCCGAATCATTCAATTCCATTCAAGATATTTATTCTCCAAAAAAAATGTGTAACTACATATACTGAGATATGTTAGCCAGACTTATTATGGTGATCATTTTATAATATATACAAATATTGAGTCATTATATATATTTGTATACCTGAAACTAATATGTCAATTCTATCTCAATTAAAATATATTTATTTTCAATAACTTTTAGGAACATTAGTGTTTCCCAGGGAATATAAAAATACTTCAATAACTATTTGAGTATGTTCAGTTATTTGTCTGGTGGATCAATGTAAAACAACAGCAAATATGTATACCTGCCCTCTATGTGTCAAAAACGCCATAATACCAAATGTTCCTAGTTGAACAAGATATAAATCTTGTCTTCTAGGAATCATAGACTATAGAGTATTGTCAACTTTTATTTTATCAACTAAAAAAAGACTGGCAACCAATTAAATGCTGACCACCTTCACAATGTCTGTGGTTTGACCTTTTGAAAGGAAAGTCCATTTTAAAAACTTACTACCACCACTTCCAAGACTCTATCAACAGATAAGTATTCCCTCCACTAGAATAGCCTCGTTGCTGAAGGCAGTTATGGCAGTAAAAGGAGTTACTGTTGAAATGTAAATGATGAAGATATGGTATAAATTTAAAAGAACCAAAATGGATACTACAGAAGTTTCACGATCATCCAAATTCACTTTGTTTGCAAACTTCTATACTATTTTAAAAGGACAGATATTCCTGGCTTTAAAACTTTCTGTGCTATTTCCAAGAAACCATATCTGCTAGGGAAATCTTCAAGGAGATTCTGGATTGCCATCTTCTGGAGGTGGGCAAATGGGGAGGAATGTAGACTAGGTAGCTAGCCTCCCTTTCTTATATGGTCTATGATGTATATATTGGGTAGTAGGTACACAGTGGTTAAATATTATGCTTTTTCACTTAAATACACGTTGCACATATTTTTGTAGGCACCAAATATTCTATATAAAAATTATTTTTTGAGCCTTAGCTGGTTTGGCTCAGTGAATAGAGCATTGTCATGTGGACCAAAGAGTCCCAGGTGCGATTCCAGTCAAGGGCACATACCTTGGTTGCAGGTTCCTCCCCCGCCCAGGCCCTGGCCATGGCATGTGCAGGAGACAACCAACTCATGTGTTTCTCTCACATCCATGTTTCTCTCTGTCTTTCCCTCTCTCTCCCACTCTCCCTAAAAATCAATGAAAAAATATCCTCAGGTGAGGATTAACAAATATATATATACAACTTACTTGTCCTACATTATATATCTGATATCTAATAGACAATTAAACCATTAAAATAATCCAATACTATATTATTTCTCCATAACCCAGACTAGGTTGTCTATTGATCCTTTAATCAAAACCTTGTAATTACCTGGAGAGAGACTGTGGGCAGAGGAAAGAAGAAACAGGGGAACCAGTGAGAAGAAAAGCGGAGGGAGAATTGGTTCTGTTTTCTTGTGGGGGTGAGGGGAGGAGTCATCACTGCAGGATGTTCTAGGGTTCCCGTAAGAAGTCTGAGAGCTAAAGCAGAGGGCATTTATACAGTAAGAAGCTTAAAGATCGCCCTAACCAGTTTGGCTCAGCAGATAGAGTGTGGGCCTGCGGACTGAAGGGTCCCAGGTTCGATTCTGGTCAAGGGAATGTACCTGGGGTGCGGGCACATCCCCAGTAGGGGGCGTGCAAGAGGCAGCTGAATCGATGTTTCTCATCGATGTTTCTAACTCTGTATCCCTCTCCCTCTCCCTTCCTCTCTGTAAAAAATCAATAAAATATATTTTTTTAAAAAAAGCTTAAAGATCTGCTGAGTAAATATCAAGATCTATTCATAGATTTCAATATAGGGGCTGCAGATCCAAGATGGGATAAGACTGAAAACCTGTAGGTTCAGGCTAAAATTTAGAAAAGAAATGAAGAAGACCTCTGGATTTCCAGGTATTGCCAGGAACACAGCAATTCTATAACCCAACTGTGCTCTCTTTACTCTTCAATACCATTTCTGCTGCCTGGGACACACCTCCCTCCTCCCCCACCCTTCCTTGCTAACTCCTACTAATACCACTTCCTCAGAGAAGCATTGTGTGAGGCAGCAAACTAAGCTAGGGGCTTCCTTTGTACTCTATAGCACTCTGCACTCTGCACTTTGATGTCTGGCATTCAACACATGAATAAGTAAATGTTCATGTTTATCTTCTGTCTCTGCAATTGCACTTGTGCAATTTCCAAGACAGCAGGGGACTCTGCTTTCTTATTCACTCCTGTATCTCAAGAACCCAATACAGAGCCTGGAACGTAGGAAGCACTCAGGAAATGTTTACTAAATATATGAATGATGAATGAGTGAATAAGTATAGAAATGAATGAGCTGCCTCTGGAATATCTAAGCAGATATATCTCATAGACAGAATTATCATTCTGAGCTCAGAAGAGAGAATAGGGCTGGCAATAAAGATTGAGGAGTCACCAGGTTACAAGGGGTAATGAAATTCATAGGCGAGAATAAATCTCCTAAGAGTAAAAACGCACAAGACTGAAGACAGACAAGAGATATGGATCCCCTGGAAGTAATTCAGAAAACTTTGTCAGGAAGTACGGCGCACTCTCGGTAGGTAGAGATTAGAGCTCAGATTGTTTTAGTCAAACAGGCTGGCTTTAATCCCAGCTCCAGTTCTGACTGTGCGAACCAGGTAAGTGTCTGGAGCTCAGCGAGCTGGGAAGAGATGAGCTGCCGGGAGCAGCGGGTTGAAGCCAATAATGAAAGTAACAGTGAAGTAGGCAAGCCTTTAAAATCGCTTCCTTTAAGAGTATAAGCAAGGGACTAAACTGGAAAAACTCGTACCCTCCCTTCCCCACCCTGTTCCCACACCCCACCCGCCTCAGGGAATGGCACACGGGTGGAGGAGCAGAGGGATCAGCACAGACACGGGGTCCTCTTCCTGCTGAGGGAGCCAATACAAGGCTCCCGTAGTTGCATGGACCTGGGGCTGGGGAGAGAAAACCGCTAGGAGTTGAAAAGCTCTGAGTAGTGAATCAGAGGAGGGAAGGTGTCCTCCACTCCTAACCTCCCCCAAAAGGAGGTTTCCAGCAGATGAGCCTGAGAAAGGCCTCCACTGAAGGCCCACACGAGGCACCTGGGCTGATAACGCAAAGCAGCATGAGCCAGAGGGGCTGAGGCCTTGACTGCAGCTCCCTTCACAGACCACACGTACAGGCTGTGCAGCGAGTCTGGGTGTGGAGGGCAGCTGGCCTCTGTGAGGCCCGCCAGGCACCGCCTTGGTGATGCCTGTGGTGGGCCCTGAAATCACGCATGGTGCTTGGCCAGCAGCCAGACTCCCCAGTAAGTTACCTGAACTCTAAATCTCAGTTTCCTGCCCTACGCCTACCTCATGGGTTGTTGCAAACACTTAGCTCTATGCCTGACATACAGGCGGTGCTCCATAAACAAGCACGCCACCGGGGCCAGGTAGAGGGGAGCAGGTGCCACAGGGCCAGGCAGAGGGGAGGACGCCGCGGGGCTGAGAGAGAAGAGGCCAGGAGGGTCGCCACTGAAATGACCTGCCGCAGTCAGTGGCTGAGTCATTAGTGACCTCAGGAGAGTGGTTTCCAGGGAGTCGGGATGATGAAAATTGGAGTGCAAAGAGTTATCAGCAAATGTGAGGGAAGGGAGACGAGACAGCAGGTGTCACCCAGCCTGTGAGGAGCCGGGTGACAGTGCGGACCTGTGCGCAGCGGAGGGAGACTCTGGAGGCTGAGCAGCTGCCACCTGATTTGTAAGGTTTCTGTCGCTGAATGCCCTTATGCCGCCCCTATGAAACCCTGTGGGTTTTAAAGCTGAGCGAGTACATTGTTGGGGAGCAGGGGGAGACTGTGGCAGGGCAGGGAGAGAAAAGGCCGGGGATGAGGGGGAAGCCTTCTGAGGGGCCCCCTGCGTGGAGCCCAGCGGAGATGTGAGCGCAGGGCCTGCCTTGTGCAGACTGCTTCAGGTGTGCCCAGTCCTCCCCCTCAGGATCCCTCGTTTATCCTTCATCCTGCAGAAAGCACTTCCCGCTGCCCCGCCCCCTTTCTCTACCTCCGCCAGCTTTTATCCTAGAAGCCCGGGCTGTGACAGTCCTCCCTGTGGCTGGCGTCTCTGTAGCCAGCGCTGCCTCTGCTCAGCACACTGAGTATCACAGATTCATGCTGCAGGCGGAATCCAGCAGGGGGGCTGATCTCTTCTCTCCTCCCCTAACCCGCAATACATGCTACACAATCTATTGCGTGTTTATGCCTTCTAAGACTAGAGACAAACCGTTGTTCAGAGAAAGCAGCTGTTATTCTGAAGAGGCAAAAACAAAACAAACAAAAAACATGACATTCCTAATATGGGCCTAAGACCAAATGAAGAAAGCATGCATATCATAGAGTGTCCATGGAGGAAGTGAACCCACAGCACAGTGAGGCCCGAGTAAGGGGATTTGTTATACTCTTTATGTGAGAGGAATATTTCCAGGGCTCTTAGGAACATTTCGTACAAAGGCTTTTCCTTGTACTAAAATACTGAAAAACACATGAAGCTCATTAGCTCTTCAAGGAGTAGCTCAGATCACCCAGAGTTTGGCCCCAGAAAATGTAATCATCAGCTCCGTCAGTTTACGCCTGCTGCCCATTCCTTTCCTGTTTCTGTAGTAGACTACCGTTTTCTGCCTCTGCTGTTTACAGGAATACATTTTATTTCAAAAGCAAGATTTTTCTTGGCACTCAACTCACCCATGACTTTATCGTTGAATTTTTTGTTGTTGTTGTTGTTGTTGTAACTCAACTCTTTGTGTGGCTAAATGGCCAAGGCTCTTTTATGTTGCTGTTCTTATTTTCCCCCCATCAAGCATTCTGACCGCTGCTGTCAAAATCTGATAATAAATGAAGATTTCTCCCACAGTGGACCTCTTATAACCATGGCAACTCCATCACCGGCTAATGGCCACATTGCAAAAATGCTTTTGAAAAGGACAGCTTCTCGCACTGCTGTGGTACAAATGTCCTTTTCTTACCTTTTCTCCATAATGATGCTAAGAAAACAACACATCGCAAGCAAACATTTGCTTTGTCGTGCACATGTGGGGCCACTTTTATAAAAAATCAAGAAAGTAGAAGAGAAACCAGAAATAAAAGAGAAAGGCCCGTTTGAATGTATAGCACTACAGTGGGGAAACAGGCTGGTGGCTTAGCAGCATTAACAATGCAGTATACAGATGATGTATCATAGAATTGTACGCTTGAAACCTATATAATTTTATTAACCAACGTCATCCCAATAAATCTACTTTTTAAAAGGGGGGAAAAAAACCTAACATATTTTTACTCTTATACAACTGAAATTCATGTGGTTATTGCTTCTTAAAAATTTGCCAGTTTTTGTTGCTGTTTCTGCACCCCACCATCAACCAGGGAGGTTTTCTAGAATGTTTGTGTAG
Organism: Myotis lucifugus; assembly: GCF_000147115.1. Taxonomy (NCBI): domain Eukaryota; kingdom Metazoa; phylum Chordata; class Mammalia; order Chiroptera; family Vespertilionidae; genus Myotis; species Myotis lucifugus. The sequence goes on from NW_005871060.1 coordinate 13,289,188, forward strand.
GTTCCGTAGTATCTGTCTCTCTGAACAGTCAGTCACTTTCAGGTAATGCAGCTATGTGCATGTATGTACAAGGACTGCTGTATCTCATTCCTGTAAGATGGACACATAGAGTTTTTTACAAGCCCTTGCATGAACCCCAGTGCAGAATCAGCATGTGGGTCCTTCAGCCGCGTTGCATGCATCCCCACAGTGCCAAAACCACACCTTCCTGCCTGAGCCTTCTGTCAGACCTCACGGATGCCCTGGCTTTCTTGTTCAGAACGTAGGCCAGAACAAGTTTCTAATGTAGCCATTTTCCCTGAGGGCCTGTTTCTGGAGAGGCCTGCCTATTAAAACACAGGAGGGTGCTCTCCACTTTAATGTCCTGTTATGGAAATGACAGACATTCAAATAGATCTCTCTATCTCTCTGTCTACCTACCTACCTACCTACCTGTTTGTAAATAGAGGGGGTCCCCCCAAAAATGTATACATATTTTAACAGCTGATAGCTCAATTTTGAAAATGAAATATATTTTAATAAACACTGCCTTCATGATTATTCAAAGTGTGTGTATACAATTTTGGGGGACACCCTATATATATATCTATAGAAAGGGACTTTTCCAAATTTCAAAAGAACTCAGAGCTTGAATTATTTTTCTTTTCCATTTTCTTGCAACTATTAATAGTGATCGGTAAGTAACCATAGATTAGAATTCAGCATCAGGATTCAAATATGGGTGTGTTGATGCCATCTACACTGACATCAGGTGCATTTCATCCAAGTAAATAATCATCTCCCTCTGAAGTCTTCCGAATTAAGTCGTTTATGTAGGGCCGACATAAGAATGGGGATGTCCCAGGCCACAGAGCAAGCAGCAAAGCTAGTTTTCATGAACCATTATTACCATTTGAAGTTTACCTTGCCCAAAACCATTCTTTTACTCTTCCCAAAGGTATTCTTTCTCTATAAAAGTCCTTTAATTATGTAGGTGGGATGAAGAGTCAAGACCTCCGTAGATTTGCATCAAAACTCTGCTTCTTTCTGCTGAGAAACTGGGCAAGTTGCTCAAACTAACTTAATTGTCAAGATACTAATTTGTAAAACCAGACCATTAACAGTTCTCCCTCAGAGGAAGCTGGAAGAATAGTTGACTTAACACATATGAGAGCACCCAGCCCTATAACTGAAGGAAACTAAATTCTTCATGAATGGTTTTCCTCTTTTTTTCCTATCATTCCTGACTCTCACTTTCTCCTTTTCCTTCGAAGCACTACTCATGAGCTGAGACTCATATTTCTGATTTGCTCATCTGTTTTTAGAGCCATTTTCATAATTATATAGTCATTTGCTATCTGGTAAGGTAAGACAAGTGAACTGTAGACACGGCAAGATTGCCAGTGGTATTTTTTTCTTTAATCAAATCAAATGTTATAAAATGTGATAATATATATTAGATCACTACCATAAATACCCCATAGTTTCACATCAATTAAATTTAAAATCACAAAACATTGTGTTTCTCTTTTGAACTGTCTCACCAATTTCCAGTAGAGGAATGGTCTTGGAGAATCCCTGACCTTGTTTATCTCAGTGATGGGAGTGTATCAGGCTAGTAAAACACAAATTGTAACAAGATGCCAGGAGGTTCTTCAGGAAAAGGGTATTTTAAATCTTTTTAAAGGCAAACTTCAGAGAAAGGTTCACCAGAAAACATTGCAAACCATTAATTTTTGCTTTGACACAAAACCTTCGTCCTTTAGAAGGTACCAGAATAAATTTGAAGCTTTTAATAAAATATTTTGTGTGGCTACAAAAGCCACACTACACATAAATAAATAAGTCTTTGCTACCAACTCATTTTGAACTGTACTCGTCCAAGTACAATTGCTGCAATATGCAGGGGTGCATATAACTTGGAGATACCAGTAAAGCCAGAAATACTCCTGCCTGTCAAGAAATACATGAAATACTCCTGCCTGTCATCTTGAGACCAAGATGCATTGTCACATGGCAAGCAAATGTTGTCAAATCAGAATTCATAGCTGCTGGCTTAATCAAAGGCAAAGCCTGGGCGATGAGTTGTGAAGGCAAATATAAAAGAAGACCAAAGGAAAGGGAATGTTGTTCTCTAAGAAAATCAAATCACTCTACAAAGACACCATTTCACTAAGTACACATTTGACTACACAAAGGAGTCACTGTGTTCACCCAGTGTTTCCCAATAGTCATGGGCCTTAGTTATTCAAATAGAATTTTGACCTTTCTGCCATTAACTCAATCTCCAATACTTTAGGCACACTAAAGAAATGATATGTATATAACCAACAATTTACCTTCTGTGTAAATCTTTATTTTTTTATTCAGAGGTCAGATCTTCTTTAGGAAAAAGAAATAAAATCACCAACTATTTATTTAAGTCCTTTCCATATAGGACTCCATTGTAAATAGAAAAACTGATTTTGCCTCTTTCAGAAATGTACTTTTCTCTACATTAATCAGTATAACCCATGTTCTTTATAAAAATGATGGAACTGTTCCCGGCTCAAATTATGATCTATAATAATAAAAGGGTAATATGCTAATTAGACCAGTCGAAGCTGGGGCCAGAGGGAAGCCAGCCGGGGTCCTGGTGCCTGTGGGCAGCTAGAGGGAAGCAAGCCTGGATCCTGGGTGCCACAAAGAAGCCGGTGCTGGCAGCCGGGGAAAGAATGCCTACTCTTGCATGAATTTCATGCATCGGGCCTCTAGTTTAAATTATAAGGCATTAAATGATAGATTCCCTTAAAGAATGTAAGCACATTTTCTTCAGAGCAATGTTGTCATTACCTATCAATAAAATTGTATTAACTCATTTGGTAGAAGCAAGTTCGAGATGACCACATGACCACTATAAAATTAGTTATGTGTTCTAAGGTAAGTATTAAGGAACAGTAAATGTTTCTTTTTCTTTATTTCTTTTTTGTTGTTCATGAGGCATCCACTAATATATGCCAAACATTTTGTGTACTGTGCATGGAGAGAACTAATTCAGCAGAGAATGGGAAAGAGAAAGAGTAGAAAAGTTATTTTTCAATTTGGTATTATCTAAGTGCTGAGATCATATTTCTGTGTTGTTGTTGTTTTTAAATGATGAAAGGCATTACTTGTCTAAGGGAAATTTCTGTTTGCTAAAAACATACAATTATACTTCCAAAATTTATACTTCCAAAATGTACCTTTCTAAGAGGTTCCTGAGGGCCCCTGTTTTGGCCAAAATAACACATGACCAAGTTTAGCACAAAGTAGATACTCAATAAATACTGAGTGTATCAGTGAACATGACCTAATAAAAATGTTTCTTATTTTTCAAGACCTAATATAACACTACTCATATAATTCTTGTACCAAGCTCAGGAGATGTGCTTCATTATGATCTTCATCTTACAAGTGAGGAAATTAGAGCAAAGAGAAGTTGTTTGTCCAAAGCCACACAACAGTGACAATAGTGAAGCCAGATTTTGAGCCAGGAATTCTGATTCCTGAGTCCATGCATTTATCCCCATTAACCATGTTGTCTCTGTATGATGTTTTGCAGGAGTTAATCCTGCTCAAATTGCAGTTTGATTTATCTATATCAGGCTCCTTAGATTTGTATTGAGACAGTCTAATGGGGCCTCTAAAATAACAATAGACTCTCCCCTTCCACTAATCCTCTCTGCCAATGTAAAGGATTCAGCCCTACCTGCTTTTTTAGTAGTTTGAATTTTGTACTAAATATAAGAAAAATAAAAGCCTGACAGGAAGGCATAGCTCTAATTTTTAAATAGTGTTAAGGGTAAGCCTGCAAGTTGTTTTTTTATTATTGCCTAAATTGGTTCAATAAAAATATCAGTGAGTCCAAAAACTGAGACTGTGGATGAACTTTGATTTAAGAACTTAAAAGATCCACCAGAACATCATCAATGAGGTAATGAATAGAGCTTTGGAGTCAGACAAACTTAGGGTTATATCCTTACCCTGCCATTTACCATCTTGGTTGGCGTTTGGCATGTTATTAATCTCTCTGCACCTAATGATCCTTAGCTGTAAAATGGAGTTAATAATGTGATTTCCTGGGGTTATTTAAAGAATTGTATACATGGGGTCAGAGTAAAGGCTCAAAAAATGGTATTTCCTTTCGTTTTATAATGATGCTATTATGACTAAAATTATATTTGTAAGTAAAATGGGGGCTTCATGACAAGTTAATCTCCATCTGCAAATTTCTGCAAAGAACTTTTTTAGGATACAAAAGATTTTCTGAAAAGTGACTTTCTGTGACTTTCAACATAGATATGTATGTTCTCCCTCTCTATATGCATCTGTACGGGACAGAGTGGTTGTCATTTTCCTATCTTCTACATCTTAAATCTCTACCACTGGGTTTTAATTATACAAATGGCATCATCAACCAGAAGGTCACATTTAAAAATGTTTCAATTTCCATTAGCATATTAAATATTCAGTAAACATTTCAGATTATTTAGTTCAGTAAATAATGAATGTCACCCTGCAAAGGCACTTTTATTAATGTATCCCCAATTGGCCCTATTTTTGAAAGATTTTTTCTCTCAGGAAAACTGACTTTATCCAGTAATACTTAATTTAGTTCTAGTTTTCTTTTATTGAAATCATATATAAAGATATAGTCAAGTTTTTATCAGTATGAAACCACTATGTTCCCACACTTTGTTGATACAATTCCAACAAAAAGAAAAGAAACTTAACACACTTGCTCATCTTTATAGTCTGCTTATAAGTTAATTGTTGTAGACTATTTAATGTTCATCAATATTTCACTTATATTCCTTATGGAGGATCATATATCCGAGTCCTGTTAACCTCAGGTGTGGCCATATGACTTACTTTAACCAAAAATATGAACAGACTTGATCATGTCAATTCCAGGTGGAAGCTTTACGAGAAGAGCCTTGAGCTGAAACCAGAAGGATTAGTAGATGTTAGCCAAGCAAAGAGTGGAGAGAACCTATTCTAGACAGAGGAAACAAACAGCGGGTGGTAAGCCTTTGGAAAGAGATTGTAAAATTCATACCTTTATGTCGGTGTAATTTAAGTGTAGGAACACAGTTTGAGAAGGATAAGACTACAATGAGGGACACAGCTGCAGTGATTGGAAGGGAGGGCAGATCACTCAAGCTTGTTGGTCCAATCAAGGATTTCATCTTTTATACCAAGTGCAGTGTGAAGCCATGTAAAGTTATAAGTATGGAAATGACATGATAAGATTTAGATTTGTAAGAAGTTCTCAGGATTTTTGAAATGAGCTAATTGGTAAGGGAGATCATGTAAACTTTTAGACCAGATGAAAAGCTAATGTGATAATCCAGGCTGGAATTGAGAGTGGCTTGACCCACAGCAATGGCTATGGAGATACAAGAAGTGGATGGATGTTAAATACATATAGGGGCATAATTAATAGATGCTGAATAGATTTCTATCTAATAGATTCATGGTAGAATGTGAAGGTGGAAGAAGGAGAAGGAATGAAGGATTACTTTGTGGTCCCCAATAAAACGACTGGGTGAAGGAAGACTTTGTTTATTGGCAAAGGGACAACTTGCAGAGGTGCTCAATTGGAGAAGAAGATCAAATATATTTAGACTGAGGACATAATGTGGAAAGCCCAATGGGCATTTGGTGCTTAGAGAAGCAACCTGGACAGGTGACATAAATGTGTGATTTATCAACATGTCTATGGTACGTAAAGCTATAAGAATGAATGAGATTATTTATCAAGAGAGTATAGAAGGGGAACAGAAAAGCACCTAGGACCCAGGTCTGAGTAACTCTAACATTTAATCCAAGAGGGAAAAAGAAACATGACAGGAAAACTGAAAACAACAGAAAGTCTTAATAATAATGAAGTAGTTGCTTCCCACTAGAGAGCATTTGAGTCTTTATCTTTAAAGATACAGGATGGGTATATTTTCCTAAAGGAGAGAAACCATCCTAGGTTCTGCATCTGGGCCAGTGGAGCAGTGGCCTCAGGGGGGAGTAGAGGGGAGAAAGGACACAGTTCCTCAGTAGGGCTCCCGGAAACTTAGGCTACTTCACAGTTGTTATTTAAGACTGAGACATTCCTTTTTGGCCATGATGCTTCCTCTGTAAAAAGGACATTTACTGTCACTCTGCATGTTTGCATTTAACCCATGAGTATGCTTACTAGTAAACTCTGTTTCTCTCCTTCTAGAAACTACACAGCAATTTGGGTCACTGCCACAAAGTAGGTACAACTTCTTCAACAACAGCCTCGTGGTTCAAAAAGCAATCTCTGTATAGAAATCATCTTGCTTTTTCCTCCTCATGCCACATAGAGGCAGGTGCTCTCCCCTTCTTCAAACTTCCTGCACAGCCTATAGTTGCTGATTGGCCCTCTCAACGGGGGTGTAAAAATTTCTAAAGGGGGAAAAAACTTGTGATTTCCCCATTTTTAACGGGTAACAAGTTAGACACATTGTTTCAGGCCTGGTCACTCATCTGTCCCTCACTTAATACATGCTTGAGTACATATTTTGAAGGAATTTTGACTTCCCCAAAACAATGCCACCTCTCCTGCCCCACCCAGCTAAAATGGCAGCACCTTGTAACAAATTTATTTGAGTAAACTTACCCCTAGCAAATATACTAGGATTGCCTCCAATCCTGGTCTATGTGAGGCTGCACAAAAGTCTCTATTTTTGCCTTAGCTGTATTGACTCTTCTCTCTGCCATATTCTGCCCTAGCCTCTTTGCCCTAATGAGGAGCCTCTAATGGTATGAATCATAATGCCTACTAAACTCCAAGAGCTTAACAAATATTAGTTCCTTTTCTTCTGCTCCTCCGCAAGCCTGGATCTCAGTTTTTTTGTTAACCTAATTACTTTCCTAATTCTGAGTTAGGTATTAATGGTGATATAAAGGCCATTTTGATATTCACTATTTGATGTAACAGTTATAACAACTCTATAAAATTCAGCTTCATGAAATCCATCCTATCCCTTTGGTCAGGCAGGAATTTTCATGAAAGGCAGGTTTTAAGTTGTTAACTTGATTGAGGCTTTGTTGATTGAAACACTTCAGAGCTCAGGGCTGCAGCCCCGCTTCCAATAAGCTAGGCAGAACCCCGGGGAGCTGCGGGGACCTGTCCACCGTCTGCATTCTGATTAGACCAAGTTGTCTAACCCATACAGAGCAGCTGTTTCCTTTGGCCACTTCTATTGGCCCAATCACTTATCTTTAACAAAATGACGTTTAGAGATGTTACTCGGTCTGGCTGCTGAAGTTGCTATAATCCCAGCCTCAGATCTTTTGAGACAAAGTGTATAGATACCGATGCTTATTACTTATGTACCATCAGACAACTGGCTATCTCATTGTCCACAGAACTATAAGACTTAATCGAAAATGATGCTTGAACTTTCTTCTTAAAATCTAAACTCACTAAACAATTAAAAATTTAAATTAAAAACATCTAAACTCACAATTTTCACAGAGTCATCATACATATATTCCTAATAGGATACAGTGAAAATCTACTTTGCTATTTAGTATAATGGGAGGAGGCGGGGGGGAAGAAATTTAAATTCTAAGGCCTGAATTCAAGTCTTGGAGCCATCCTTTCATATTTTAGTGATATTAAATTTTCTGAGCTTTAGTTCTCTTTTCTCCTCTGTACTACTTACATGAAAGGAGTGGTTATGAAACCGGATTATGATAATATATTTGAAAATAATAAAAATTATTATTCATCTAATTGTTGATAATTTAGAGATTATATAAATTCAACAAACAATTTCTATACATTAAGGCTGATTTTAGTTCTCTTCTCAACCACACTTTGCCAGAAAGGAAGAGAATGATCTAGATCAGTGATTTTATACCTGACTGGTTTTACCTGAAAACCTTTAAAATATTTAGAGATATTCTCAGGCTCAGCTTACCAAGGTTTTGATTCAATGGACGTAGATATAGGCCCAGAAGACTATCTTTAAAAAGCTTCTCAAGTAAATTGCTAAAGCTTTTTAGAAAGAAGTTGGCAATGGATGTTAACATTTTACCCTTAGGCCTGGTAAAATTACTTCTAGAAATGTACCCAGCCAATACAATTGAGCAAGTGGAAAAGGATATACCTACAAGGATTTTTACTGAAGCTTTGTTTATATTTTTTTAAAAAACACATTTGGAAGTTTATCAGGAGGAGATTATTCAAATAAATGATGGCATATCTATATGTTTGAATGAAATGCTGACACTGACAAATGTTCATGGCATACATTATTCTTAAGTTTTAAAAAAATTATACAACAGTTTTATGATATGATCTTAGTGAAATAGAAAAAAATGCTTATAATTTATATATTCATGAGTGGGTATATAAAAGACACGTGTTTAACTATTAATAGTGACCAAACCTGAGAAATAAGTTTGAGAAAGAGAAAAGAGGAAATGTGGAACTTTTACTTTTTAATTTATACACAGGTTGTTGTTTTTCTTACAGCATAAATATATTACTTTAAAAAAAAATCCCCAAGTGATTCTGATGAGCAGGCATGTCCAGAAAACTGCTGGTTAAGAAGCATGTTAACCTTCTCTCTCTGCCCTCGTTTATTATTTACTTATTTTTAAAGCTAATATTCATGGTCCTCTACATTTGTCATTGTCAATTTCATCACTTGCAACCTTTCTGAATGTCCCCCACATACATCCCACATACTAATTCATTCATTCACCCAGGCTAGGAATATGTACTGAATGCTTATGCCCAGTAAGTGTCAAATGCTATTCCAGTCACTGGCACAAACAAGAGACAAGTCCCACCCTCATGGAGTGAGTATCCTAACTTCTCTGAGCCTCGGTCCCTTAATTTGTAAAATGAATATATTATTAGTAACTTTCTCATAGGGTTTTCTGAAGATGAACTAAAGGTTGTGTGTAAAGCACTTACATATGGTCTAGTTCATAGAAGTACTCAGTAATCCTAACCTGCAGTAACTTTTATTGTTGTTATCATTGTCATCATTTTATCATGACCAACTGCTTGATTCAGTGTGAATTTTTTAGGGGAACAAAAACCTACAAACCAGTTTGTCCACATGTACAAAAACTAACTCAAAATGGATCAAAGACCCAAATATAAGATCTGAAACAATAAATTACATAGAGGAAAACATAGGTACTAAACTTATGGACCTTGGTCATGGAGAAGATTTTATGAATTTGACCCCAAGGGCAAGGGAAGTAAAGGCAAAAATAAATGAATGGGACTATATCAAACTAAAAAGCTTCTGCACAGCAAAAGAAACTGACAACAGAACAAAAAGGCAGCCAACCAAGTGGAGATGAGATGATATTTGCAAACACCATCTCCAACAAAGGGGTTAATATCCAAAATATATAAAGAACTCATACAACTCAACACCAAACAAATAATCCAGTTAAAAAAAATGGACAGAGGACCTAAGTAGACATTTCTCCCAGGAAGACATACAAAGGGCCAACAGATATGTGAGAAGATGCTCAAATTCACTGGCTATTAGGGAAATGAAAATCAAAACTACAGTGAGATACCAGCTCACACCTATCAGCATGGCTATTTATCAACAAGACAGATAATAACAAGTGTCGGGAAAGGTTGTGAAGAAAGAGGAACCTCCATTCACTGCTGGTGGGAATGTAAGTATAGCCACTATGGAAAACAGAGGCCATGGTTTATGGCCTCTAATTCTTCAAAAAATTAAGAATAAAGTTATCATATGATCCAACAATCCCTCTTCTGGGCATCTACCTGAAATTTTTGAAAATGTTTATTCCCAGAGATATATGCACCCTTTGTTCATTGAAGTATTATTCATGGTGGCCAACAAGTGGAAACAATGGTATCTTTCGATAGATGATTGGATAAAGAAGATGTGGTGCATATATACTATGGAATACTATTCAGCCATAAGAAAAGATTAAATACTGCCATTTGTGACAACATGGATGAGAATATCATACTAAGCGAAATAAGTCAGCAAAAAAAGCTAAAAACCATATGATTTCACTTGTATGTGGGATATAAAGTTGAAACACATAGACACAGACAACAGTATGGTGGTTGTCAGAGGGAAGGGAGGTGGCAGGTAGTGAAGGGTAAAGGAAGCCAAATATATAGTGACAGAAGATGATTTGACTTTGTCTCATGGGCACAGAATGCAATATACAGATCATGTATCATAGAAATGTACACTGGAAACCTATATCATCTTATTAGCCAATGTCACCTAAATTTAATTTTTTAAAAAGCCTGCAAAAAGTAAATTTCATCTTTAAAATGTTATTGTTGACCTTGTAAATAATATGAAGTGCATCTGCTTTGCTAAATCACAGCAGATTTTAGCAGACTTAGAGAAAAAGTGACTAGAAGTCAATTCAATAAGAGGGGAAGTGTTGCCTCCTAGTTATTTAACACATCCCTAAGCCACAAAATTCTAACTTCCTCGGTTTGACAAAGTAGATTACACAGCAGAGGCTGGTGCACATTTATAAAAATACATGACATTTTGTTTGTCAGTGAGGATGAGGGATTTCTTTTGGAGATAAGACATCCAAAGGGCTGTGGGTGGCCCTTTAATCGTAATAGCAGATACTCCTATGAGTGGAAATTACAGTTGATGAAGCTCAGGAAATGAACTTCCTTTATACACTTGATCTTAAAAAGCAAAATATGGGCTAAGCCAGCTTTTCTTTCCTGTTGACTCAGAAGCTAAATATAGAGCCAGGTTTAACTATCCAATTTAAATGTATTGTTTAAAAAGGAAAACAATTACATTTGTAATTAAAATGAAGATGAAAATTGCAATAGATTTAGCCATGGCATGCTTCTTTTCCTTTTTCTATGCTGTTGTTGCTGACAGAGCTAACTTTTTTCAACAAAGGGGAGAAAACATGAAAGGATGATTATTAGTGGACCTCCTGGGGTGGTCCCCAGTTAGCCTCAGCCTGTGTTTGCAGCAGGGGCTTGATTGTCTGATTCCAACAGCTCTAAAGAAACTCCCAGGTAAATAGAACTACTGCAGTTAGTAGTGTAACAATGAGCAACAGGTGATTTTGTGCCCAAAGAACCAGAAAATTCTTCGTGTGTGTGTGTGTGTGTGTGTGTGTATAATCTCCTTGGTATATTCTAAATGCTCATTTTTAAAATTGAGAAAGTGTAAAAAGCAAGCATATCCTCAAGTTTCTGAATCATAAAAATTATTTTGTGGTGGAAAGAGGAAGTTACTAAATATTCGCTTCACAGATATGTACCTACAAATAACTCCCACATGTAGCTCTTCTCTCAGCTGCAACAATATGCCTAGTGCTTGCACTAGGAAATAGCTACACAAATGAATACAATGCAATTGCTGCCCTTAAAGTGTTACAGAATTTACCAGGCAACAGGAAAACATACAACGGGCACTCACTCGGAAGATCAGGAGCAACACTTTATTACAGGAAGCACCGAATACAGGTGCTGAATGGCCGGGGAGGGGTGGGAGGCGGGGGGGTGGGGGTGGTTTATCCCCTTAGTTTCTTTGTCTCAGCCCCTGTGGGTTGGAATGGGGGAAATGAGATGACACCCAAAGGCCTGGCCTGGCTGGTGCCAGTGCTGCCAACCCCCTCTGGGGATTGTGTATGGTTCATGGTTTATGGTTTATGGCCTCTGTAAAATGGAAGTACTCAGGGAAACAGGTTTTTGCAAGGCTAGCTAGGACACAAGCGGAAAGGGGGTTGAAGCTAGAAGCATATGCATTGGAGTGCAGGTTGGGGTGCTCAGGCTGCCTTCACAAAAGAAGAGTATTGCTGTTCCGGTCACATAAAGCTATGGCATAAGAGTGCTGTACTGCATGCCTTATTTATGATTCCTTAGCTGGGTTGCTCTGGTGACTTGCTTAAATGTCCAAGACAGTATAGTTAACTCTCCCAACATGAACAGGCCAACACACGGTTTTTCTACAAATTCTTGAACTTTGGGTTTTACATTTGGGTTGCAATCTTCTTCAGGAACAATTGTGTCAGGGAATGTTTTCACTCAGGTTTGGTCTCAGCAGGACTACCGAGATGTGAGAAAATACAAAACATTCACCAAAAAATAAAGACTTAGAGCATTTTGGTAGTCATGTACAGTTTTATTTTATGTTTGGTGTGAATATGATTTAAGTCAATCAATATGGTATATTGCAATATGTCACTTTTAACTAACATTCTTTTCAGACCATTTTTGTTAGAGTGAGGCTATTTCACTTGCTTTGTGATATGATGAAAATGGACTTGTAGGCCTGGTGGTTGTGTCCACTGTAATTATTTTAATTGTTCAGTTGTGTTTCTCACTTAAAAATTCCCTAAGAAATTAATTCTCTTTAATAAATGCAAAGTTTGGCAAGTATTAACAAGAAGTCACAGGTATTTTACAAAGGGTTGGAAGAGAATATTTTTCCCTCTTACCTTATTTGTGGGTATGTGTGCATATTATATAAGACAAGAGTCTAATATTTTCAAACTAAATCTAGCAAAAGGTACATAATACTTATTTTAAAAAATTGTGGCCTGGCAACCATTAGAACTGGCCATAACACTTTTTAGAAAGATTCACCCAAAGTTCTGTTACTCCACTGAAATAAAATTGGAAGCAATTGTTCAAAAGTACATGTAATTTAATTGGAAGTCAAAGGTTCCTCTATCCATAACTTTCTTCTTCCATGCTGCTTTGTTTAGTTTAACTCTGAGAACAATTTCTAGAGTCAGACAACTATTCTGAAACATATATGTGTCTCTTTCTGACCCCTGAAATTATATGAATGAGTCAAATACCATAAATATAGACTCCACAAATAACTCCATGTGTAGCTCTTCTCTTAGCGGTAATATTACATTTGTGTGAATATTTTATTATTGCCAATCTCCACCAATGGATTAAATGCTTGGTGAGGGCAGGGACCATCTCCTGTTGCTTATCATTGCTCTCCAATACCAGCTTAATTCCTGGAACATAGTAGCTGCTCATAATTGTTTGTTAAATGAACTTTATGCCATGTAGAGCACTTTAAAAAAGAGTGGGTAATCATTCCTTGCCTTAGTTTTACACTTTTTATAAAGATTAATCACCTTATGTATACTAAAACTGCTGTACATATCTTCTGTCAAGCGGAATTAAATATATATATACTAGAGGCCCGGTACACAAAAATTTGTGCACTGGGGGGTGGGGGGGGGTCCCTCAGCCTGGCCTGTGCCCATTGCAGTCCAGAATCTGGCAGCCAGGGAGCCCTCGAGGGATGTCCGACTAAATGCTTAGGCCCCAAGGGAGCTGTGATGAGGAAGCTGGGGTGACAGAGGAGTCACGCTGTCCCGTCCCGCCTCCCTGGGTCGGGTCGCAGACAGGGAGCTGTGATGAGGAAGCTGGGGTGACAGAGGAGCCACGCTGTCCCGTCCCGCCTCCCTGGGTCGGGTCGCAGACGGGATGCCTGCTGCCCCGGGTTTCAGATAGCAGGCCCAGCTGGCAGCAGGGCAGGCGGGATGGCGCTGTCCTGCCCTGCCTGCAGTATGCAAATTAGCTGCCATCTTTGTTGGTGGTTAATTTGCATATCATGCTGATTAGCCAATGGGAAGTGTAGCAAAGGTATGGTCAATTACCATGTTTGTCTATTATTAAATAGGATATATATATATATATATATATATATATATATATATACTGTTCTAAGTCATTCAGAAAAATAATATTCTAAAAATCAAAGTGGCTGTGGCCAGCTGGATCAGTTGGTTGGAGCATCATCCCATACACCAAAAGGCGAGTTCAATTCCCAGTCAGCGCAAATGCCCAGGTTTCAGGTTCAATCCCCAGTTAGGGCACATGCAGGGGTGAGCAACCAATCTATGTTTCTCCCTCTCTCTCCTTTTCTTTCTCTAAAATCAATTTAAATTTTTTAATCACAGTGAATTTGTTATATTATCAAGTGCATAATTAAATGTTATTAGCTGATATTTGAAATCATTATCTTAAAGATATTCAAAAATTAAGACATCTTATTAATTCTCACAGTGTCACCATAAGGTAGGTACTATTTTTTTAAGTTGCAGAGCAAATGTTTTCTACTCAAAAGAAAAGGCTATTTGGTTATATTGGTTTGGGGATTAGTTAGGTTTTTTGGCCTATATGATGTTTAGCAACTTAAGGAAATTTTGATAAATGTTTTAAAAAAATAATAAGTATAAAAAAAGTTACAACCAAAAGTGCCATTTATTTACCATCAGGAATAGATGAGCTAGTCAATCACGATTACACAGAAAACAGGTTTCCGTTTATTCTGAAGTTTAACTGACAGAGACAGTGTTTAGAGATGCTGTGTGGATCTGTCTATAGTAAGCCATCCTCTAACAACTTGGTCAGTGACGAACAGAGAGAGCAGCGTGGGCATCCATCCTGAAAACCTCATATATTCTGTGTGGCCAGCAGTTCATTTGTTTGTGGGGGGTTTTAGTGTAAATTATTACTCCCTGGGAACAGTAACATCAATGGAATGTTTTTTACCCAGAAAGATTCCGGGAGACTTCACAAACTGAAAGGCAGAAAAGAATTTTGGAACAAGAACCTCTCTGCATGATGCAGATGGTTCCCCGGGGAGTTCTGAGAAGGCCAGTTGTAATTAGCTGGAACGTGTCTTTGGACAGAAATCTAGAGTCACTTCTGCCAGTGAGAAAAATGTCTAAAGGCACTAAATGATTATAGGAATCTAAACCAAGGTTTTGTTTAAAGGCGTGTACAGAAGACTGAAGGCATACTTCCCTCAAAATGCCCCATGATTGTTTTGTTTTGTCTTTCATTTCTATTGTCTAACCCCTCAAAATAGCTTCAACGTGTGCCAAGTGATCCATTCTACTTCTTGCAAGGTCTTGCATGATGTGGGGCCGGACATAGGGGAGGAGGGAAGGAGGAGCACTGAATTCCTTTTCTTGTTTTGTTGTGGGAGTTTCTTCATGTTAAAGAAATGGCCCAAAAGAAAACATAGATCATTGTGACAAACGTGTTGTGTTCATATTTCCTTGTAGTAGCCAAGAATTTTTGCCAAGTAATAAATATTAAGTAAACCAGAGCTACCATTGGGCAAGTACAGGTAGACTTCAGCTATAGTCACATTTGGGCTCAACTCAAAGTATTACTGCCCTTGCCAGTTTGGCTCAGAGGATAGAGCGTGGGCCCATGGACTGAAGGGTCCGGGTTTGATTCTGGTCAAGGACACATACCTCTGTTGCAGGTTGGAGCACATGTAAGAGGCAACCGTGTGTGTGTGTGTGTGTGTGTGTGTGTGTGTGTATAAGGGGGTGGAGCAGAGAAACAGATTGGCGAGATTTTAAAAACCATTTCAGTCTTGTTTTATTTTGTAACTTTAAATTTTCTCTTTGGTGTTTTCAAAATGTATTAGTTTCCTGATACCTGGGCTTTTAGAAGATTGACTGAATTAGAAGACATCAAAGTTGCAAAGTGTAAGAGAATTTTGTTGTTTACAGAACGAGGCATGGATTAGGAAGGAGGGAGAAGTCTGTTTGGGATAATTTTTCAAGGGGAAAATGAAAATTTAGTGACTATTGGAAAACAATCCAAATTAAAACCCATGCTTCATAGAGCTGGCCTGTCCGTCATCTGTCTTTTTTCTCAATCTTGGAAGCGGGTAGACAAGGAACAGAGGTAGTAGCACTGAGCCTCTCCAACTGATGAAGGGTGCCGAGAGCCAGACTCCAGCTACTATCTCACCACGGCCACACTTCTGTGGTTAACCTTCTCCTGAAAGGCTTATGCCCCCTTTCTCTCCGCCTCAGTAACTTAAAGCCTCCCTTCAAATAGCCACCTCCTTTATAACACATTCTTCAATCACTTTGCCAATGTGACCTCACCCTCCAGAACTAAGTAATGATTCTTTAATGAACCTCTGCAATGTGTGGGCTTTCTGTTCTCCTTCTCCTTGCCAGAAATAAAAAAATAAACAATAAAAGAAACACTCTTTAGAAGTGTGATCTCACACAAATCGCTCCACTTCCCTGATCCTGGGTTTCCACATATATAAAATGGAAATTAAATCAGTAACAACCTCATTGGTGTGGTTTCAAGAATTACATAAGTGAATCCCTGTAAAGTGGATAATGCAGGTGAAGAAATAGGTGCTCAGGAAATGTGACAAATGGTTAGCAATCATTATTGTCTGCTGCCACCTGTGAGCACATATTATATAGTTTTCCTTCCTTAGTTTTGCCTTTCATTTAGCATATTGATGGAATGCATCCTATGTGCAAACGACTATGATAAGTATTGCAGAACACACAGAATTCCCTAAGACACCATCACCTGACCTAAGGAGCCGGCAATCCTTTGTTGAGGTAAAACAAATCAGTCATTAGAAAATTATAAGCAAGCTTCTGGAGAGAGTACAAAGGATAGATAAACCAGCCTGATTCTCAGAATCTTCTGGGGAGAGTGATGCTTAAAAATATAGATTCCCAATCTAATGAACAAAACAAACTGATCCAGAGACATAGAAGCATGGAACAGACTAACAAATTTCAGAGGGAAGGTGGGGATGGGGAGGGGGAGAGACTAACTGGGGAACTATATGCATATAGGCATAGCCCATGGACACAGACAATAGCGTGGTGAAGGCCTGGGAAGGGTGGGTGCAGGGTGGAGGGGGTCAATGGGAAAAAAAACAAAGGGGACTTCTGCAATACTTTCAACAATAAAGATAAAGTTATATATGATACACACACACACACATACATGATACACACACACACACACACACATACACACACACATATATACTAGAAGCCTGGTGCATGAATTCGTGCACCAGTGGGGTCACTTGGCCTAGTTTGCAGGATCAGGCCAAAATCGCCTCTCCAACATCCCCTGAGGGGTCCCAAATTGAGAGAGGGTGCAGGCCAGGCTGAGGGACCCCACCAGTGCACGATCAGGGTCAGGAAGGGATGTGGGAGGTTGGCCAGCCAGGGAGGGACCTCAGGAGGGCTCCAGGGCATGTCCAGCCCATCTTGCTCATTCCAAATTGGCCGAACCCCAGCAGCAAGCTAACCTACCAGTTGGAGTATCTGCCCCCTGGTGGTTAGTGCACGTCATAGCAAGCAGTTGAGTGGCCTTGCATATCATTAGCATATTATGCTCTGATTGTTTGAACGGATGACCAGATACTTAACATATTAGGCTTTTATTATATAGGATATAGTTCCAAATACCAACCCATAATTAATAAATTAGAATCTCTGGTTTATAGCCAAGGATATTCAAGTGATTCTGATGATCCTACAAGTGGCTAATACCTAGAATAGTCACATGTAATTGGGTATAAAGACTTTCTGTTAAAATTTAACCTTGACCAAGAATAGGGACACTCTTTGTAAAAGTTAGGATGGAAGGAAGAGAGAGTGATGTCTCTTAAAAGAGATGAGGGAGTTTCTACCCAGTGGCTTAATCTGCTTGATAATGTAGGAAGTAAGATCTGCTGCTAAGAATGAGACAGGGGGGAGTGCAATTCAGGGCTGGAGAAAATGTAGAAAAGGTTGGAAGGGTTGCTATGGGAAATGTCACAATAATAACTAGAGGTGGATTAACCTCTAGAGTCCATTATGCTGCAATATTTCTATCTGTAATTCCCAAGTCAAGTTTATGCTTAAGCCAGGGTCATTCTCAAGTCGTCAAAAACTCATATAAGCGAAAATGCACTGACATTGTCAAAACATGTAAATTTTTAATATTACTGACAACAAGATCAAGTATTGTGAATTCTGAGTATCAGTAGACAACCTTGTTTCTTTGGTCTGGGATAAAATTTAAAACTTGATCTCATGAAATGTCTAAAAGTCAGATTCTCATAAATAACAAAAAAACCTACTCATTGTGCTCTCTGTTGATCTGTGGCTGCCTTCAGAATGTATGAGCTCCCCTAGGGTGAGAATCAGCCTTCATAATTAAACCTATGTTGGTGTTGCTTTTCATGTATTTTTCTTCTTGGTGAGTGAACTATTGTATTCCTCTCATTTTTCCACATCAAGTTCTCAGTGCTGTAATGGGTCTCCCACAGTTCCAGGCAGTTATTGGTTCTTGTGGGGGGAGGTCCTATGGCATTATTGATGGCAGCCTTCCTGGGAAGGACAGTGATTTACTGTGCTGCTTCCTGTGCAGCTTTGGATTTGCTGCACAGTGACAGGGCCTTCGGTGCCACCCTCAGTCTCCACTTGACAAGATTTCTAGAGAGTGAGCTAGTTCTATTGAAATGAAGTGTCCTCACCCCAAATTGTATTCTGTCCCTCAAACTAAACCCAGGTCGGTGAAAGGTTAGTGAGAACATGTTTAAGAGCTTAGTAAATGATGACACTGAAATTGAGGCTCTCCCGGCTGTCTTCACAAGGCCTCTGACCCTGGTTTGGCCTCCTAAAAGCTTCATGCTGTCATCCTCACTACCTCCCTGCTTCCCTAGGCTTTTCACAGCTGGCTGCTTCCTCACCCACAATCTCAATACTTCACGTGCTAATACTTTGTTTATGTTTTGGCTGAACTGTCAGAATGGACACTTGACCTTAGACAGCACTGTGGATTTGGATTGATTCATTGTCTATGTCAGCTTTTAGTTCTGAAAAGAGAAATTGGAAACCTATTGCAAGTCGACTCTAGTATGTCATCATGGGTACCCCATCTTAGTCTTTATAATAATTAAAATAATAGCTACCTGGTACTGAGAATTTGATGTATGTCAGATATCATGCTGAGTACTCTTCATACACAATACAATTTAATATTGTTATTATCTCATCCTATAGATTAGAGAAACTGAAGCTCAGAAGGGTTATATTACTTTGCTGGTATACATTCAAAAAGTAATGAAACCCGGATTCCACAGAAGTTAGTCTAAGTCTAGTACTCATTCTCTTAACTGATATCCTGTCTTTTCCAAAAATCTCAGTCCTTACGTTACTTCCCCGCCTTCATATTTCCTAAACCTTTCTCTGGCCCTCACTATCATTCTTTGACTTCTCCTTGATCACCACTTATCATGCCTTTGCCTTCCATCCACCTGCATAATTGCAAATAGTTTTGTGAGTAGAATTCATATCATCCATTTATTTTTTGCCCACTAACCTACCTAGTACATTGTAGTTATACCTTTTGACCCTTTGCAGCCTCAGTTTCTATATGGATCATATCCTGCTTTATCACAAGTGAAAGTGATAAGACTGACATGGGATGGGAGAAGGTGATGGGAGAGGAATCGAATAGTCACCAATGATTCACAGAGGGCTGCTGGGACTTACTGGGCCCTGCCATCTACATGACCTCCCTGGGCATTGTTTGCCATACTTCCCTTCTGCAGGCCGACAGGCAGCCTTTGCTCAGAGCGGAAAGAAAATGGAATCCAAATGTTAAAAACTATTTTAAAAATTCAGAAACCAAAGAACTCTGCCCAACAGTCTTAGGTGATGATTAGTGACATTGAGCAACATCCTCTTTCCTTTTTCTTCTGTAGTCTACCTGAGCTGTTCACCCCGATACCAACTTATCTTGTTCATGCATCTTAGACTGATTCATATATAAGAAAGATACAGGGAGATCTCCAGAGGTCTGTCTCATCGCTGAGACTCACTGAGAGGTGCCTAATGGCACAAGGAATCTAGAAGCAATTCTTACATGTTAATTCCTTCTGATGCATGTTGCAGAATATACCTCACTACAAGAACTGGATAAGGACATAACTCTTCTTTTCCATTATGACTACAGGAAAATCACTTCAAAGGACATTCACTCTAATCTCATAGAGCTTAGCCCCTCCTAGAAAGTAAACCAACAAGGGGAATGATACCTATGACGTGGATCTGTTTCTCACATTACCCTGTTGCCATGATAACATGCCCATTGGTTATATATGGTAGCTATTACTTGCAGGGATCTATATGGAATGAATTTTTACCTGGTGATCCTTTATCAGAGGATTTTATACTTTTTACTCATCTAGAAACAAATCGACAGAGTGTAGTGTCCAGTATTGCTTACCACCATATACAAGGTAAAATTCTTCACAATTTACCAATATTCTGAGCAATTTAGTTACTGAAAAATATAGCAGGCTATTCAAACATGGGTAAATTGCACTTTCACAATTATTCATCAAAGCTTTTATAAATATTTTAGGTTCCCACTTAGATAGGTTGCTTTCATTTCTAATTCACCAAGACTTGGAACAGATTTGAAAGGCTGATTATGCCATCTTTGGGGTAGAGAAATAGCAGGCTTCGCAAATGCCTCCATTTCATACATACACATACTAGTGTATGGTATTACCAGACCTATTTCTGCAAAAAGAAACCAGCCACATGGTCCTTTTGACAATTGTTATCAGGACTAAATGACACTCAATTTTTATCAAGCCTCTTCTCAGAGTTACTGAAGCCTCCCATAATATCATCAAGTAAGTAAACATTGCCGTGCATATAGCTCTTGCTATTATCATGGAAAAATAACAAGCAGCTCTCACGAACTTGCACAGGAGCTGTGGGAGTCAACATCTCTTTCATAACAACAGCATATCTGTGCCATTTCATTTTGTCTGGACACATCGGTACATGGAAAAATAAGACTATTCCCTTTATATTTATTGGTAATTTTTTTTTCTAATAACAGCTGAAAACTTCCCTCCAGTAAAGCAGTTAGTCCTGCTGCTTGAAGAAAATAGACACATTATCTGAGGTAATAGATAAGTCTCATTAAGAAGATGGAATAGACTAATTCCCAGCATATCTCCCATGCGTGGGAAAACTAAATTGTGGAATAGAGCAGTAGCACATCAATTATCCTTTCTGCGTGGAATTAGATGAGTCTCGCTGCTACTTTGTAACACATTATGTAATTTTTTATAAATAACCATTTATATTAGAGTACCTCAGTTTGCTGCCTCATAAACAAAAAGATAGCCAATAATACTTCTATTCCAAATAAGACTTATTCCTGAAACTACTTAAGGAATCCATGTAGCCTATCTAAAATGTGTGTTCCTACTTATTAACATACAGCCAAAGAGTGGGTGTTTAGTATTAGCCTAAAAGCAAATGATACACATGTGATGATACTAAGTTTTTAATGAAGATTGACTCCTACCAACTAAAGTACAGATAACTAATACCATTCAAAGTAAAGGTTTTGGAATTTTGTGTTAAATAATAATTTGTAATTAGTTGTGTTTGTTTTGTTTTGTTTGTTTGTTTGTTTTAGTCATTTCTCAGGTTTGTCATCAGGTTACCACATGTGAAGTACTTGGAAACAATTTTTTTCTTAAGTAGTTTAAGTATCTCCCCCACACTCTTGTCTACACAATTTTTATTAGAAAATGTTTTTTATATGGCTGTGACATCCCCAATATAGAATTTCACATCACAGGAGTTAAATCAATGGAGGTTTATAAAGGAAGACTTTGCTTATTAAAGTAAATGACAAAGTAGAGAACTTGCTTTAAATGTAGGCTGTGTAATAACACTACAAATGCTTTGCTAATTATAAAGTGATATTTTTAAAAAGGAAGATATTTTATATGTATTCTAGTTTTTAAAGGCATCTTAAATTTTTTCATATTTTGAAAAAATTGAATTTATTGAGGTGACGTTGGTTAATAAAATTATGTGGATTTCAAGTGTACAATTCTATATTACATCATCTGTATATTGTGTGGTGTGTTCACCACCCAAAGTCTAAGTCTACTCCTGTCACCATATCTGCCCCCTTTACCCTCTTCTACCTCCCCCCACCTCCCCTTTTCTCTCTGGCAATCACCATAGTGTTATCTGTGTCCATGAGGTTGTTTTTGTTTTTTATGGGTTTTTTGGTTTAATCCCTTCACCTTTTTCACCCAGCCCCCTTACCCACCTCCACTCTGACAGCTGTCAGTCTGTTTTCTGTATGTATGAGTCTGTTTCTATTTCATTGTTAGTTTATTTTATTCATTGGATTCCACATATAAGTGAAATCATGTGGTACTTGCCTTTCTCTGACTCGTTTATTTCACTTAGCATAATACCCTCTAGGTCCATGCATGCTGTTGCAAAAGGTACAATTTCCTTCTTTTTTACAGCCAAGTAGTATTTCATTGTGTAAATGTACCACAGCTTTTTTATCCACTCATCTACTGGTAGGCACTTGGGCTGCTTCCAAATCTTGGCTATTGTAAATTGTGCTGCAATGAACATAAGGATGCATATATTCTTTTGAGTCAATATATCGAGTTCCTTCAGATATATTCCCAGAAGTGTAATCGCTGGGTCAAAAGGCAGTTCAATTGTTAATTTTTAGAGGAAACTACATGCTTTTTCCACAGTGGCTGCACCAATATGCATTCCCACCAGCAGTGCACATGGGTTCCTGTTCCTCCACATCCTCGCAACACTTGCTGTTTGTTGATTTATTGGCGATAGCCATACTGACAGGTGTGTGGTGAGATCTCATTGTGGCTTTAATTTACATTTTTCTGATGATTAGTGACATTGAGCACCTTTTCATATGTCTGTGGCCATTTCTATGTCTTTTTTGGAAAAGTGTCTCTTCAGATCCTTTGCCCATTTTTTAATTAAAATGTTTGTTTTAATGGTGTTGAGTTGTTTGAGTTTCTTCTAAATTTTGGATATTAACCCCTTATCAGATATAGCATTGGCAAATATGTTCCTCCCTTCAGTTGGTTGTCTTTTCATTTTGTTGATGATTTTCTTTGCTGTGCAAAAACATTTTAGCTCTATGTAGTACCATTTGTTTCTTTTTTCTTTTATTTCCCTTGCCTGAGGTGATATATCAGAAAAAGATTGCTTCGAGAAATGTCTGAGATTCTACTTCCTATGTTTTCTTCTAGGATTTTTATGGTTCAAGTCTTACATTTAAGTTTTTAATCCATTTTGAGTTTATTCTTGTATATGGTGTAAGGAGGTGGTCTAGTTTAACATTTTTGCGTGTATCTGTCCAATTCTCCCAACACCATTTATTGAGTAGACTGTTTTTACCCCATTGCATGTTCTTGCCTCTTTGGCAAATATTAACTGATGATAAAAGCATGGGTTTATTTCTGGACTCTTTATGCTGTTGCATTGACTTATATGTCTGTTTTTATGCCAGTACCATGCTGTTTTGGTTAATATGGCCTTGTAGTATAGTTTGATATCAGATAGTGTAGTATCTCCAACTTTGTCTTTTTTTCCTCAAGATAGCTGAGGCTATTTGTGGTCTTTTGTGGTTTCATAGGAATTTTTGGAATATTTGTTCTAGTTCTATGAAATACATCATTGGTATTTTGATAGGAATGACATTGAATCTATAGATTGCTTTGAGTAGTATGGACATTTTAATGATGTTAATTCATCTACCCGTGATTATGGTATATGCTTCCACTTATTTGTATCTTCCTCAGTTTCTTTCCTCAGTATCTTATAATTTTCTGAGTACAAGTCCTTTACATCTTTATTTAAATTTATTCCTAGGGATCTTATTCCATTGTTGCAATTGTAAATGGGATTGTTTTCTTAGTTTATCTGTCTGATAGTTTATTATTAGTGTATAAAAATGCCACTGATTTCTTAATATTAATTGTATGTCCTGCTACTTTACTGAGTTCATTTATCAGTTCAAGTACTTTTTAGTGGAGTCTTTAGGTTTTCTATATATAGTATCATGTCATTGCAAATAATGGCAATTTTGACTTCTTCCTTTCCAATTTGGTTGCCTTTTATTTCTTCTTGTTGTCGATGGCCATGGCTAGGACTCCAGTACTACGTTGAATAAGAGTGGTGAAAGCAGATATTCCTGTCTTGTTCCTGATCTTAAGGGATACACTTGTAGTTTTTGCCCATTGAGTATAATGTTGGTTTGTCATATATGGCCTTTATTATGTTGAGTTATGTCCCTCTATTTCCACTTTGCTGAGAGTTTTTATGATAACTGGGTGCTGAATTTTATCAAATGCTTTTTCTGCATCTATTGATCATGTGATATTTTAATCCTTCATTTTGTTTATGTGGTGTATCACATTTATTGATTTGTGAATATTGTATCATCTTTGAATGCCTGGAATAAATCCCACTTGATCATGGTGTATGATTTTTTAATGTATTGCTGGATCATGGTGTATGATCTTTTTAATGTATTGCTTGATGTTTTCTTGAGGATTTTAGCATCTATGTTCATCAAGGATATTGGCCTATACTCTTCTTTCTTTGTAGTGCCTCTATCTGGTTTTGGAATTAGGAGAATGCTGGCCTCATAAAATGAGTTTGGGAGTCTTCTCTCCTCTTGAATTTTTTTGAATAGTTTGAGAATAATTGCTGTTAGTTCTGTTTACTGGAAGTTTTTTATTACTGCTTCAGTTCATTAGTTGTAATCACACTATTCAGACTTTGTGATGCTTCCTGATTCAGTTTTGGAAGATTGTATATTTCTAGGAATTTATCAATTTCATTCAGGTTGTCTAACTTTTTGGCATATGGTTGATTGTAACATTTTCTTACAATCTGTTGTATTTCTGTGATGTCAGTTGTTACTTGTCTTTTATTTCTGAATTCATTTATCTAGGTGCTCTCTTTTTCTTTATGAGTTTGGTTAAAAGTTTGTCAATCTTGTTTTTCTTTTCAAAGAAACATCTTGGTTTTATTGATATTTTCTATTGATTTTTAGTCTCTATGTCATTTATCTCCTATCTAATCTTTATTATTAACATCTTAAATATTGATAGGGGGAAGAAAAACCATAAATACTACAGTTTCTGAGTCTGAAATCAATTCTATCCCAAACATAATTTAGAGGAAGTAAGAAGTAAGTCAAAAGAGAATTCCAGAGTTAGAAAAGTGCTGAATAGAAAAGTTACTCCTAACTGATAACCATACTCTGAAATCATGATACTTGCTGCTGCACTATATGCTTCACAACCCATATGAATTAGTGTACTTGGGCTGCTATAATAAAATACCACAGACAGTGTTGCTTAAACATCAGAAATTTATTTCTCACAGTTCTGAAGACCACAGGTCCAAAATCAAAGTGCCAACAAGGTAGGTTTCATTATGAGGTCTATTAGACAACACTTATTCCTAAAGGTTATCCCTAAACTGCCCCTAGTTCCAAAACCAAGATTTGGTGACCCTTTTTCACGGTGCCTTTCATTGTGCTGCCCCTTTAAGAACACATAATCACACTGCAGTGGAATTACACAGTAGACTAATTTCAAATAATCATCCAAGAAACAGTTTTGGGTGGTTTTTTCCCCCTTTATAGAAACATAGCATGTTCAAATGAATGATGGAAAGAAGTTAGAAAGTACATTTACTTTTTTAAATGTCTTAATTGAAGAGACTGTGATTATTTTTCTATGGTTCTAGTCACTTTGAGAAAAATGCTCTTTACTAAAAAATTTGAAATACTTGTCCAATAGAGTTGGAATAATGCTCAACATAATGTAAAACACATAAAAAAGTTAGAATATAATTATAAAATTCTTTAGACTTTCCATCTGTGAAAATATGGGTAAAACAGTGGTATTGTTGAACTAAAGTTGTACTATTATCAAAGATCTAACTCTTGGCTGAAATTTTTAATTACACTGAACTTATCTACTATCTTTAATACAAATATGCCTTGAGTTTTTTAAAGCAGAAATCAATACACAACCTCTGATTAGATGCTATTTGCATTGTAAAAGAATTCTCATTATTAACGTATCTACTACTATAACAGCTCTTAGAATAATGAATTCCTTCCATATATTTAAATTTTTATTCAACCTATAAAACTTTTGATGTTTATGCAAATGATCATGAGAAGGTTTGTTCATTCAAAAGTTTCCTTTTCCTTGTCTCTCTCCTACTATGCCAAAGATACATATCACAATCTTTATTGACTTACACACAGCTCATACTTCAACATCCTACTTATTTTAAGGTTTCTTTGTCAGGCTCAAAGATATTAAAATATTCATAAGGTGTGTATAAAGCACTAAGCAAAATAAGTTTGACTCTATGACGCTTTTTTATAAACATGCATTTGAAAGGTCTGCATAAGAAGATTTTGTATTGCCTGAATAGTGACTATAAGCAGAGCTGATCACTACCAGTTTCTCACTGCAGAATGAAGGAATTTTTCCCCTTTGCCCTATAACCCAAATATCACACTGAGCTTAAGGATGAAGCTGACATTTCAAAAGATCACCAAAAGTGTTCTCTTTCCAATTGCAATTATGCCCTCTATCTCAGTGGGAGCCGTTGCTGGGGTCTTTTCAGCTCTCCAGCATCTTTCTGGCTTGCTTTCATTATCCTGATTATCTATTCATTTGCTGCCCAGCACTCATTTTATGAAAGATCATGTCTGCCATTGCTATAATGAGTGCTTGACTTTTACTGCCAGCATAAACACATAAAATATATAATAATTAAAGTTCACTAGTCACCAAAGTCTTGAGATCCGTCATGTTGCTAATTTGATTTTTCAGGCAATTGCTTTTCTGTGAACAAGGCTGATTTTGCCCCCTTGAGCTGTGCAAGACTTGTGGTGGAAGGAGATGACTCTGACCGAGAGAGATCAATTTGCATTTGCATCATTTATTTCAACTTTAAGGTTCATCTTCAGCCAAATAACATCTATAAAGTATGATGATTCTTAGAGCCAACAAAAAATTCTCATCAATATTTGAACATAAAAATTGTTTTAAGTGTTAAAGATTAAAAATGCACAGTTTTCAAAATAGCTATGGTGGTTAATAAATATTGTGGGCTATTGCTTAAACTCTAAGGAAAATTTCATTGGGATAACTGGAAGTCTGCAAAACACAGAATAAAACTTCACAATGTTTACTCACATTTTGAACACACTGCCTTGGTATATATATATATAAACTAGGGGCCTAGTTCACGAATTCGGGCACCTTAAAAGGAACTGTGGGCCACGAGGCTGCGGTAGGCACAGGGTCGGGTCTCGGCCCATCCTCCGTGTCCCCGCCTGGCCCCTCCTGCCACAGCCCCCAGTCCTCTGTCTGCCAGCAGCCCCGCTCCCATTTGCCACTCCCACGTGCTGACAGTGCCATCTCTGCTCGCACCCGCTGAGGGCACAAAGCAATTGGGGCTGGTGCAAGCAGCAGGTGTGAGTGGCAGCTTCTGCCCCGATTGCCCCTCAGGAGCAGGGGGAGGTGGAGAAACCCCCAGGGGCAATCAGGGCCGGCAGCTGCTGCTTGCACCTGCTGATGGCACTGAGCAATTGGAGCCAGCACCGGGCATTGGGAGTGGGTACGAGCAGCACCTCCGGCGCCAGCTGTGGGTGCGAGCAGGGCCAGCGCCAGCAGCGGGTGCAAGTGTGGCCAGCGCCAGCAGCAAGTGCAAGTGCCGGGCAGGACTGCGGCGCATGGGAGCAAAGAATTTTCAGTAACAACCAGAGGCTCGCCCTGATGACAGCAACTCATGCCCCACCTTGCTCTGGCACCCCCACTCACCTGCTCCACCATCCCGCCATGGCCGACACACACCATGTTCTGTGCACACCCCCTGGTGGTCAGTGCACATCATAGTGACCGGTTGTTCGGTTGTTCGGTTGTTCCGGTTGTTCCACTGTTTGGTCTATTTGCATATTAGCCTTTTATTATATAGGTTATACACTGAGTGGCCAGATTATTATGACCACCTGAAGTTTGTAGGCAAATTAGCTATATAATTTCGCGCTGAAGTTGCTAGAGGGCCAGACCTTTATAAATAGGGAAGCAGGTTGTTTAACACAACAGAAGCGCCTTTTTTCTGACAATATGGGTAAACAGCCTTTGAATGTGGGATATATTTGAAAGTGAGTGGCCAGATTATTATGACCACCCCATCAATACTTCTTTGGGCCACCTTTTGCCTTCAATACTGCGGCGATTCTTCTTGGCATTGACTCCATGAGATGTTGAAAGGTGATGCAAGGAATCTGACACCATGCCTGATGAATAGCACTGTCCAGTTCTGTGAGATTTGATGGTTGTGGAACCAGCTGCCTTCATCTCACAAATGCTCAATTGGATTGGGATCTAGTGATGGTGGGGGCCATCTAAGCAAGGCAAAGTCTCCCTCGTGTTCTTGAAACCACTCCTGCACAATACGAGCACCGTGGCATGGCACATTGTCTTGTTGGAGAAGCCATCTCCATTGGGATATGCCATCAACATGATAGGATGAACTTGATCAGCAACTATACTTAGGTATGTTGTGCTATTCAGACGTTGTTCCACATGAATTAAAGGGCCCAAATCATGCCAGAAAAACATGCCCCAAACCATAACATTTCCCCCACCAGCTTGAAGGGTTGTACTCATGCACATGGGGTGCATGCTTTCATGCTGTTTCCGCCAAATTCTCACTCTGCCATCTGCATGATGCAACTGGAAACGTGATTCATCAGACCACATGACTTTTTTCCAATGCTTGACTGTCCAATCCTTGTGTTCCTGTGCAAATTGGAGACATTTTATCTTGGTAATTGCAGACAGCAAAGGTGTTCAAACAGGCCTTCGGCTTCCATATCCCATACGATGCAGTGTACAGCTAATTTGCCTACAAATGTCAGGTGGTCATAATAATCTGGCCACTCAGATATATATATCCCACATTCAAAGGCTGTTTAATCACGTGATTTACCCATATCTTCAGGAAAAAAATCACTTCTACTGTCGTGGTAAACAACCTGTTTCCCTATTTATAATGGTCTGGCCCTCTAGCAACTTCAGTGCAAAATTATAGCTAATTTGCCTACAAACTTCAGGTGGTCATAATAATCTGGCCACTCAGTGTGTGTGTGTGTGTGTGTGTGTGTGTGTGTGTGTGTGTGTATAAAATTTTATTTACTGTATTTCTCTATGTTGCTTTCTTTTTTAATCACATTTATTGGGGTGACATTGGTTAATAAGATTATATAGTTTTCAAGTATACAATTCTGTGATACATCACCTGTATATTGCACTATGTTTTTACTGCCCGGAGTCAAATCTCCTTTCATCACCATATATTTTACCCCTTTTTCTATCTCCCCCTCACCCGCTTCTCCTCTGGTAACCAACATATTATTGTCTGTCTTGTTTTGATAAAATTGGCAAAGACCCCTAAGTTCCTCACGATAATGAATTCATCTAACGTTTAATAGCAAAGAGATTAATGAACTCATGAGATATTCATATGGCTCTCTGGGGATATCAGGATGTGCTACATGAAGTGTAATGTTTGTAAATGGGTACAAAGGAATGCATGTTACTCAAGGAACTGGAGTAGTCAAAACCTCAGTTAATAATGTAACAGTAAATAAGGAGACAGCTTCCATTTATAGTGGTTTTCTTTAGGGATAATAAAGCTCTTGGAATATTCAAAAAATAAAAAAGCACAGAAGCCAGAAGACCTGGATATGAAAACTGGCTGGATCATGTACCAGCCTTGTGGACTTGGGAAATTTTCATCTCTTATCTTCAAATTCCTCAGCTTTAAAACGAAAACGTAATAACATCAGCCTTCTTAAAGTCTTTCACAAGAATAAGGAGTAGTGGGGAGAGAACAATGAATCATTTAATCAATCAATATAATTCCTCCCTCCCAAGGATGTGGTAAGAAGCAAATGAGATTATATGCAATGCTCTTGATGAGTGCTTTATAAACATTGTGGTATTATGCATGCATTTATTGTTTTCCTTTGGAAAATAGTCATCTGGATAAAGGTTACAGTTCATTTCCCACACACAGAAAAATGGATGCCTTAGGAAGCTATTACTTGCTGCCTAAGGACATGGACACTGTTTTCTTAATAAGAAAACCAGATCTGACCAATTAAAGATGTTATCAAATTATCTTTTTCAAATTTGAAAGTGAGATATCAGGTTCACAGCAATACAGGAAACTTCTCTTTTTATGCGGGTTTCTGACATGCAGCCGTCTTCAGTAACTGAGCTTATAATTAAGTCCAGCCCTGTTGATTTGGCCCTGTAGTGGGGACCAGGGCAGGTCACCTCACCTCCACGGGCAGGAGTTAAATATGATCTCATCCCCCATTTCCTTCCAGCACTAACGTGCTGTCATTCTCATTAATCGTCCATAGTAATTTTTACCAACCCTGAAAAACTTCTAATTGATTCACAGTACTTCTAGTCACACATAATTAAAAGCATTGATATTTTTTATTAAAAGAGATGCCACCTTTTCTGCCTCTGTTAATTGTCTTACCCGTTCTTAATAAATCATAATCACTTCCCTGGAATGTTTTTAGCATTATCATATCTGTTCATATCCCTTTGATTCCAAGATAAAGCTTCCATTGCCTGGAAAGTGACTCAGCAAATGCAAGACAGGCCTCAGAAATAAGTCCTAGCTGATCATGAATTATTGAGGCAGTCACTTTTTGGGAACATGGGCAGTCCCAGTCTCAAGATTATATGTGTAGATGTATAATCCAGATAATCAGAAAACCAGGGAAGTCCAAAATTCAAATGAATGATTATGCTGTCATTGTTAATATAGAGTATGTACATAAAATTCTTTCCCTACATGGTAAGTTACAAAATCAACACATGATTTAAAGGCACACACAACAATAGGCATTCCTACATATTAATTCTTTTATACACATAGTCAAAAGCACTGGAACAAGAGTCAAAATCTCTAGGGTTTTTTTAATTAAATAAATTTGACATGTAACATTGTGTAAGTCTAAGGTGTACAGTGTATTACTTTGACACATTTACATATTGTAATAAGATTGCCGATGTAGCAATGTTTATCACATTACATATAGCACAGAATTATTGTCTATATTCATTATTCTGTACATTAGCTCTCTATGGCTCATTTACTACTCGTTACCAGTTTGTACCTTTAAACACCATCACTCTTATCCCCCACCCCCATCTCCTGGTAACCATTATTTTATTTGCTGGTATTTTACAGGGTTAACTTTTTTTTTAATTCCACAAATAAGTGATATCATACAGTACTTGTCTTTCTCTGTCTGACTTATCTCCCTTAGCATAAGGTCCTCAACATTCATTCTTTTATCACAAATGGAAGGATAGCCTTCTTGCTCATGACTGAATAATATTTCATGTGTGTAGGTCCCACATGTATTTTTTTATCCTTCCATTGAAGGACATTTGGGTTGTTTCCATATCTTGGCTATTGTGAATAATGTTGCAATAAACATGAGAGTACATGAATTTCATGGAAATCCTGTTTCCATTTCCTTTGAATATATACCCAGAAGTGGAATGCCTGAATCATATGGTAGATATTTTTTAATTTTTTGAGGAACCTCCATATTGTTTTCTATAGTTGTTGGACCAATTTACATTCTCACCAACAATGTATAAGGTTTTTCTTTTACCATAGCTTCACCAACACCTGTTGTCTCTTACCTTCTTGATGATAGCCATTCAAACAGGTCTGAGCTGACATCTCATTGTGGTTTTGATTTGCATTTCCCTGATAATTAGTGATATTGAGCATCTTTTCATGTATCTTTTAGCCATTTTGATGTCCTTTTTGGAAAAAATGTCTATTTAGTTCTGTCCATTTCTTAATTGAATTGTTTGGATTTTTTTGTTATTAATTTGACTGAGCTCTTTATATATTTTATATATTTTAGATATTAACCCTTACCCAATATATGGTTTGCAATAACTTTCTAGCCTTCTGTAGGTTGTCTTTTCATTTTGTTAAATGTTTCTATTGCTGTGCAAAAGCTTTTACATTTGATATAATCCCATTTATTGATTTCTGCTTTTGTTGTTTGTACTTTTGGCATCATGTTCTAAAATCATTGCTAAAACCAATATTGATGGGCTTCTTCCCTACATTTTTTCTAGGAGTTATGTGGAATCAGATCTCATGTTTAAGTCTTTATTCACTTTGAATTATTTTCATGAGTGGTGTGAGATAGGAGTTTAATTTTATTGTACTGCATGTGTTTCTCCAGTTTTCCTAGCACCATTTGTTTAAGAGACTACCCTTCCCTCATTGGGTATTCTTGGCTCCCTTGTGAAATATTAATTGACCCTATACACTAAGATTTAATTCTGGAATTTCTAATCTGGTCCATTGGCATCTGTGTCTATTTTTGTGCCAGTATCATACTATTCTTATTACCATGACTTTATAGTATATCCAGAAGTGTGATACCTTCGGCTTTGTCCATTTTTCTCAGGATTGCTTGATTATTTGTGGTCTTTTGTGGTCCCACTCACAAATTTTGGATTGTTTCTTCTATTTCAGTGAAGAATGCCAGGAATTGTGTTGAACCTATAAATGGCTTTGGGTAGAATGGCCATTTTAACAATATTAATTCTTCTGATTCATGAACATGGGGTGTCTTTCCATTTGTGTTTTTTTTAATTTCTTTCAGCAAAATCTTAGTTTTCATTGTATAGATCTTTCACTTCCTTGGCTAAATTTATTCCAAAGCATTTTACTGTTTTTGATGCTATTGTGAATGGGATAGTTTTCTGTATTCTTTTCAGAGGCTTCATCATTATTGTAAAGAAATGCATTTGAATTCTATATGTTAATTTTGTATCCTGCCACTCTACTAAAACAATTGATTAATTCCAACAGTTTTTGACTGACTCTTTAGGATTTTCTCTGTATGAGAGCATATCATCAGCAAATAGCACTTTTTCCTTTTTGATTTGGATACCTTTTTTTCTCTCTGTATTGCCTATTTGCTCTAGCTAACATATCCTGTACTGTATTGAATAAGAGTGGTGAGAGTAGGCATTCTGTCCTGTTCCTAATCTTAGAGGAAACACATTCAATTTTTCTCCATCAAATATAAGGTTAGCTGTGCAGTTGTTGTATATGGGCTTTATTATGTTAGGTATGTTCCCTCTATACCCAATCTATTAAGGGTTTTTGTCATGAAAGGATGTATTATTTTGTCAAATGCTTTTTCTGAATCTGTTGAGATAATCATGTGATTTTTTAAAATATATTTTTTATTGATTTCACAGAGGAAGGTAGAGGGAGGGAGAGAAACATCAATGATGAGAGAGAATCATTGATAGGCTGCCTACTGTATGCCCCACACTGGGGATCAAGCCCGCAACCCAGGTATGTGCCCTGACCAGGAATTGAACCGTGACCTCTTGGTTCATAGGTCACTGAGCCACACCAGCCAGGCAATCATGTGATTTTTATCTTTCATTTTATTGATGTGATTGATGTATTACATTTATTGATCTTCATATATTGAACCATCCTTGCATCCCAGGGATAAATCAAACTTGGTCATGGTGCATAATCCTTTTATTGTGTTCTTCAATTTGGTTTGCTAATATTTTCTTGAGAATTTTTGCATCTATATTCATCAGGTATATTGGTCTATAATTTTCTTCTGGTATCTTTATCTGGTTTTGGTATCAAAGTAATGCTGGCTTCATAGAATGAGTTTGAAAGTATTCCCTCCTCCTTGATATATTAGAAAAGTTTGAGGAGGATTGGTGTTAATTCTGTTTTAAATGTTTGTAGAGTCCTCCAGTGAGGCCATCTGGTCCTGGAGTTTTCTGTATTGGGAGTTGTTGTTTTTTTATTACTGCAAAATCTCTAGTTTTAAAACAAACTCTGATACTCTCTAATGATGTGACTTTGCCTAAGTCACTTAAGCCCTCTGAACTTCAATATATCAGTGAAATGGAAAGTTGTTGACATCATAGAGGTATTTAATGAGAGATGGAGGTCTAAAACAGGTTAGCAACTACAGCCAGCAGGCCAAATTTGGCTCAGTCCAGTTTTCCTAACTACAAAGGCAGAGTTTTCCTAAATGCAACAGACACTGTGTGGCCCACAAAATCTAAAATATAGACTATCTGAAGCTTAACACAAAAACTGCTAGTTTCTGGTCTAAAAGATCATTTGTGAACTTATTTGAAACACCACAATCATCTATATGATTTTAGTCCATCTTGGTTGATTAGATTTAAGAAACTGGCATTGGACTCACCTAACTGAAAGAATTAGTTTAAAAACCAATTTTAACAAAAGAAATAGCTTCTAATAGTCTCTCTTATGCTATTTGGTATTACTGAGGCATCAGATGTTATCAATAAATATTTGTTGTATTTAATACTACCGATTATTAAGAGATTTCACTTAAGAAAAAATACCGAAGTGCGTTAATGTTGTTACACCACTTACTAGCCATGATAGCTGTCCTTAATTGTCTTGAGTAGCTGTCCCTTGACTGTAAAATAGTACCTATCTTATAGGCTTGTAATTTATTAAATTAGGTTATCTGTATTGACTGATTTTTAACAATGAGAATATATACAGGTTTTACCTTTTATTTTCCTTTTTATTGAATTTATTGGGGTGACACTGGTTAACAGTTTCAGGTGCACAATTCCACCACACATCATCTGTACTCTCTATTGTGTGTTCACCACCCCAATTCAAGTCTCCCTGCATCACCATTTATCCCCCCCCAAGACCCTCCTCCAAGTACCCCCGACCAAGGTTTGAGCCCGCCCACAGCCTCAGGGTGGGCTGCCAGCAGCAGGGGGGTAGCTTGAGCCAGGAGATGCCACTAGCGGCCAGAAGGCGCCTCTAAATTACGCTGCTCTTCCAGGCTCCCAGGGACCGCCGATGGGATGCAGGGGCGGGCACAAGTGGCTCCCAACTTGTTTGGCCAAGATGGCGTGGGGGGAGCACCGGCGGTGCATGCCAGGGCTTTCTGCGGGTCGGGTCGGCTCTGCAGGACATTGGGAAGAGCATCTACACCACCCGCGATGTGGTCAGCGAGCTGTGGGACAAGGCCGCGTGCAGGCGGCTCCCCGTCTTGCCCTGCGTGCTGCGTTTCAAGGAGCCCCGCCCGGAGTACCTGTAGTTTTTCAAAAGAAAACTAGAAGCTCTCCCAGCCTCTCCGCCACAGATAGCCAGGTACTGCCCTTCCCCTCCAGTGGAAGCAGCGTTTTAGGGGAGTCACACTTGAAACAAGAACCAGACAAGGTTCAGCACCCGAGACTCCTAGAGGAGTTTCTGGTTCCCATCGGCCCTCCAAGCCTAGCCCCCCACGAGAAACAGCAGAGCATGACCACCCGCGGGGGCCCTGAGGACCCCGAATCCAGTCCCTTCCTGTTCTGGAGACACCCTTTGCCGATGCTGATCACGACCTGCAGGCGCTGCTGGTTGATGGTGAGGATGCTCCAAGGGCAGGCGAGAGAGAAGAGAGAGGATTTGAAGGAAAGACCTTCCAATGGCGACGATGCGGGTGGGTAACCCCAGCACCTGAAGCAGCCCTTCGGATTGGAGCAGGCGCGGCTGGAAGTATGTGTGTGTAGGGGCGGGGGGGGGGGGGGCAGTTGTGTGAGACTCTGCCGCGCAGAGTGAGCTGCTTCAGATGCATGCGGCTGCCAGTGCGAGCGGTGAATGGTGTGCGGATCCCCGGAGCCCCCGGAGCTGCATCTTGCGCTACTACGACCTGCTGTTCCCTGGCATCCGACAAGAGCCGTGATCAGTGATCAGTGATCAGTGATCAGTTCACATTGTGGAGACAAGACCCTGAAGACAGTGCCTGTGGCTGTCGGGACCTCGGAGCCCTGCCTCTGCACTGTTCCTGCAGCCCCCAGGTGCTGAGTCCCGAGGCCTCCGGGGTCACTTCCCGCTCCCGACGGGGGCAGAAATGCTGTCAACCTGCAGCTACCTGAGGCCCAGGCCTGGCTCAGCTGCGACTCTCCCCAAGACCAGGCAGAAGGCTCGTGTGTTTGCCGCTGACTACACAGCTGGGATCCAGCCGGTCACCTACCCTGCACGTCCACGTTGGGAATCGGAGGGAGACTGTTGATCCCAGGGCTCCCAGAGAGATGTGTGAAGGAGAGATGACGTGCAAGTTCCACACTAGACGGCTGCTCAGCCCAAAGAGTTCGGGGTCGCATTTCCCCAGCAGGGCGGGCTGCAGCCCATCAGGCCGGATTTGGTGAGCTGCTGCACGCTCCAGCTCCTGCTCCTGCGGAGGGCTGGGTGGGTTTATAGAGGACGAGGTCATGCCTCAGCCTGTGAGCACACAGAAGCTCGATTCCTGCCATGTTGAGGGGAATTTGATGAAAACAGAAAGAACAGTGGCCTGGAGCAAGCCTTCAACATTGAAAGAAGGGAACTTCCAAGTGATACTATCCTCTATAATAAAAGCCTAGGTGGTGTCCAGGGAGGGTCCGGCAGGGGAGGGCAGTTGGGGGTGAACAGGCCTGCACGGGAGGGCAGTTGGGGGCAATCAGGCCAGCAGGGGAGTGGTTAGAGGGTGATCAGGCTGGCAGGCAGAAGTCATCAGGGGCAATCATGCAGGCAGGTGGTTAGGAGCCAGCAGTTCCGGATTGTGAGAGGGATGTCCTAAACCGGCGGTCAGACATCCCCCAAGGGGTCCCAGATTGTAGAGGGTGCAGGCCTGGCTGAGGGACACCCCCCCCTCCCCCAGTGCACAAATTTTGTGCACAAGGCCTCTAGTTTTTCTAATAAATATGGTCGCACCATAGCCAGTTTGGCTCAGTGGACAGAGTGTAGGCCTGTGGACTGGGTCCCTGGTTTGATTCTGGCCAGGGGCACATGCCTGGGTTGCTGGACACATGCCCAGGTTGCTGGCTTGATCCCAGGTAGGGGGTGTGCAGGAGGCAGCCAATCAATTTTTCTCTCTCATCACTGATGTTTCTCTCTCTCTCTCTCTCTCTCTCTCTCTCTCTCTCTCTCTCCCCCTTTCTCTCTGAAACCAATAAAAAATATATATTTTTAAATGTGGTTGCAAGCTAAAAAAAAGAAAGGAAAAAAGGAAGAAAGGAAGGAAGGAAGGAAGGAAGGAAGGAAGGAAGGAAGGAAGGGAGGAATGGAGGAAGGGAGGAAGGGAGGAAGGGAGGAAGGGAGGAAGGGAGGAAAGAAAATCAACCAATACCTGATTCACAGGAAGTTGATAGAATTTATTTTCACAAGTCTGATGTTCAAATAGTGCTATTGGCTATGCCAATCAGAGTGCTTCACTTAATTGGAAACTAAATCTGAATCTTTGATAAGTGTTTTTGCTTCAATCCAATTTACCTACATTTTCCAAGACCGGAATGAAAGAAATGATGAATAAATGAAAGCCTATTGAGCTGATGTTTTTCTGAAAAATCATCTACATGCTATTATTAATTCTTTCTCAGTAACCATGGTGAGGAAATTTTGTGAGAACCCAGCAAATAAATTTAATAATGTGGGCATTCTGGGTCAAAATAGATTTACTCAAAAAGAATTTTTTTCAGTTAGTCCCAAATTTCTTTCTCAGTGATAAGTGACATAAACCATTAATAAGCAGTGAGATTCTGTCATAAATATCTTTAACTTTGTTTACATAAAGCTCATAAGTATGTAATAGATCAATGTTTTTAAGACAGTAACATAATGTATTTTCATCCTCACCGATCCCTAACTCCAAGTTGTCTCAATACTTCTAAATTGAAGAAATGCATGGGGGCCTCAGATCATAGAGTTTCTATCCTTGTACAGTTAAATTTCCCTTTCACGATGCAGGCCAACAAATTTGAAGATATGGGGTGTAAGAAGGATATCCAGGAGAGAAGAGGAAAGCTGCACCACTTCTGGCCAGAGTGTAGGAGATGAGAGATGGGCAGGTAGAGGGGTGTTAGACTGAAATGCCCACCAAGGGTAGAGGGCCTGATGCTTCCCTTCCCATTAGCATCTCTGAGAGCAGGCTCTGTACCAACAGAGAAGACCACAGATGGTTGAGAAACCAGAGCTGCATGGTTAGGGCAAAGCAAATGTTCAATCTTCCTTCCTAGCCTCCCTTGCCCCCATGTGAGGTGCATGCTGAGTTGGAGCACACAGACCACTCTAGGGACCCTCCACCTGAGGTGCTATTAGCATCTGAAGGGCTACAGCATAGTTAGGAGCTGGATGAAGAAAATGGCAGAAGTTCAGAAAGGTAGACAGCACCTCAGAGAGACAAAGGAGGCCAGGTCAGCAGGGAGACGCCCACAAACCCTAAAAGGAGGTAAGGAAGACATTAGCAACCTTAAAGCCTCTGCCACTTCAGCAGCCCAGGCCCGTGGCACCTCAAAGGAGAACTGCCAGAGCAAATCCAAAGACCGGCAAGAGGCCAGGGCTCTCTCTAGCCAAACCCCAATACAGGGGATATACTGTCATCCTCCATAAATCCTGAGGCCATCTTCGAAACGAGCAAGGGAAACAGGGAGGAAGGGCTGAATAATTCTTTCAAGTAAATTGAGCTACAGCTGGAGACATGCTAAATTATTAGATTAGATTAAATTTTAAATCATATTGAGCTAATTTTAGTTTTGTTCTCACTGCTCCGTGGTCCAGTCCTCCTGAGGAAGATCAATTAAGTTTTAAGAGAAAAGCTACCTTTTCTGTGCATACCTAAACCGTCGTGTGAATACATTTGCAATCATGCTACAATTATATTGTTTGGTTTAGAGGAGACATGGTGAGGACAATTTTACTCAGAGTTCACAAATTTCTGAAACTAAAAAGAGATTGTTCTTCTCTAAATACATATTAGAGAGAAATATGCTGAAAGACAGACCTGAGTTCTGACCCCCACTCAACTATTTACTCCGTTAGTCACTAAAGAAAGTCACTTCATCTCTACAACAGTGCTTCCCAACAGATGTGTCTAAGATGATGTACTAGAATATTGATAAAATATTGACCATCCAGCCATCAAGACAGCCAAGGCAGGGCCTGCAGTGGCTGGAGCCCTCGGCCTTTTATCTCTGGCTGCCCTAGTGTGACACATAAATAACTCTGTGTTTTGAATATGATAATTTGGGAGAATTCTTGTCCTAAATGATTCTCACTTATGGAACAGGTGGAGGGGAAGGAGATATAGAACAGATATTTTCAGTCTTTTGTATTCTAGTAGTTCATGCTTCTATGAATGTGAGCAGGAAATCTCAATTACAAGAGTCACAGGAGTTCCTACCTACATGACCTGAAAAAAAAAGAATCTCTGCACTTATTTTTTAAAATTTCTGATTACCTCCCAAATTCTTGGGGCAGGGGGGTCTATTTTACATGCATGTATTTCATTCTATTCATACTGTACAATTGTTATACAATCTAGAAAAAGTACAAAACCCTAATTCATTTTCCAAAACCTGGTCAGAGCTAAGGTGCAAATAAGAAACAGTACAGTAAGTTATAAGAAGTGTTGGGGTGACCTGTACAAATCATACTGCCTGTCACATCATGTGTTTTTTTAATCTTTATTGTTGAAAGTATTACATATGTCTCCTTTTTTTTCCCCTCTGTGACCCCTCCTAGCCTGCACCCACCCCCCACCTCAGGCCTTCACTCCACTATTGTCTGTGTCCATGTTATGCACATATGCATACAAGTTCTTTAGTTAATCTCTTCCCACCCACCTACCCTTCCCCGCCTTCCCTCTGAAATCCATCAGGCTGTTCCATGCTTCTATGTGTCTGGGTCTATTTTGTTTCATCAGTTTATTTCGTTCATTAGACTCCACATCTGAGTGAGATCATGTGATACTTGTCTTTTGCTGGCTAATTTCACTTAGCATAATACTCTCCAAATCCCTCCATGCTGTCTCAAAGGGTAAGATCCTTTTTTACTGCTGCATAGTATTCCATGGGTTAATTACCTGAAAAAAAGAACCTCTGCACTTATTTTTTTTATTTTTTTATATTTTAATACATTTTTATTGATTTCAGAGAGGAAGGGAGAAGAGAAACATCAATGATGAGAGAGAATCATTGATCGGCTGCCTCCTGCATGCCCCCTACTGGGAATCGAGCCCACAACCCAGGCATGTGCCTTGACTGGAATCAAACCTGGGACCCTTCAGTCCGCAGGCCAACACTCTATCCACTGAGCCAAACCAGCTAGAGCTGCACTTATTTTTTTTAAATCTCTGATTACCCCCAAATTCTTTTTCAGCAGAAACAACTAAAAATTCAGGTGTCCTTTTTCTTAGATAACCAGTATCTTTTTTTACAGTTCAACTCAGGAACTTACCTAAGGGTCAGAAAATAAGAATATTAGAAAGGAATGTACAGACTGTTATAGTATTCACAAGCAAAAGCAAAATTACCTATTTGGGATTAGAAATTTGCATCCACCTTTTGGCAAACCATTAACTTGAAAATCAATTTTTAGAGTAGTGATTAAAGGGATGGTA
Organism: Myotis lucifugus; assembly: GCF_000147115.1. NCBI lineage: Eukaryota > Metazoa > Chordata > Mammalia > Chiroptera > Vespertilionidae > Myotis > Myotis lucifugus. The sequence goes on from NW_005871060.1 coordinate 13,329,413, forward strand.
AGTAATCAATAATTAGTGCAATTCTCACCCACAAATGAGGCTATTATCTTCAAAGTAAGTGAAAACCTTTTCAAGATGAATGCCTCAAACCTGTTGAGTATTTTATTTGAATATGAAAGATCTTTTGCTTCCCTGCTCCCTTCCCCTGAAATTGCTCATTTATATCAATAAAGAATGTAATGCATGCTGGATTGATCTACTAGCCATTTTCAAGTTAAAGCTAGGTTTTATGGACTTCTAAGATTTTTCTGTTCATTGAGATTACAAATGTTTTGCTACTTTTGGACAAAAGAAGGAAATGCAATGTTCTTGTCAGCGAATAAATCACTGATTGATTCATCTGGGAATATAGCTGTCTGTTAAGAAGTGTGGACTACAACAGCCCTGGCTGGTGTGTCTCACCAATCACTGAAGGGTCTCCAGCTCCCTAATGGTCAAGGGCACATACCTGGGTTGCAGGTTCCATCCCCACCCTGGTCAGGCGCATGCGGGAGGCAACCAATCGATGTGTCTCTCTCACATCAGTGTTTCTCTCTCTTTCCCTATTCCTCCCTCCCTTCCACTTTCTCTAAAAATCAATGGAAAAAATATCCTCGGGTGAAGATTAACAACACAACAAAGTATGTACCAGAACATCAGAACAGATCCAAAGAAAGAATGGTTGTCACATGTGCTGACAGTAATAGTTCTAGCTTTTGAGTTTGGGTGGCCTACTAAGTGCCAAGCAATGATCAAGATGCGTTTGTGGACTCGTTAACTCTCACCATAGTGACTCTAGATAATAAGTATTACATCACCACTCTGAGGTAAAAATGGCAGGAATTTTTCTGACTACACTCCAAGAAGAGATTTTACACATGCAAGTGTTCATCACAGTCCAATATCCAACATTGTTTCTAATAGGTTAAGTGTTCACAGCACCAAGAAGGTGACACTTGATGCCTTTCAAACCCGCAGGTTAACTATGCCAGCAGTTAACACTTTGCTCTCTATGAGCAAAGACTGCCATCTTGTGGAAGTTGCACATATAACAAAAACAATCATGCTACGGAACTAAACATTTTCATTGCACTCATTAAGAATTTTGCATTGTTGCACACATACACACAGACACACACACACACACACACACACACACACATGCCTATGTTGCTTATAATTAATAAAAAGGCAAAACTTTCCTTTAGGTGTGATTTTAAGTCTCATTTAAAGGTGGCAGTGTTTTGGAACATTTTGGAAAGATAAAATATCTCCTCCTTTATTACAAGGACTCATCCCATTAGTCTTTAACCAGTTAACTGCCACGATATTTTGAATTTAATTTAAAAAGGCCCGCCGCTTGTACCTATAGACGCTTATGGTGTGAAAATGGTTAAGGCAGTGCATTAGGTTGTGTTAAATTTTCTTTACCTAACCTTTAAATGATTTTTGTTAAATAACAAAAAAGAAGGTGTAGTGAAACCTTTTGATGGAATTTCCAGAGCACTAGATGTTTTCGCTAGAATGTATGGCAGAACTCTGGGCTTAGAGAACACTTTCATTCCCCTCCTATACTTCTATTCCATGCTGGCCGGTATCCTGGAATCTGTTGTGGGCCAGTCAGGGCTTGACTGAGGGATCCTATGGCCCACGTGGTCTGTGTACCCCAAAGGTGGAATCTCCCTGCAATGCCTTAGCCACCTGTGCTTCAGTGATGAGCCATGTAAAGGTGTGATGATACTCAAAGGCATGTAGAGATGCCTGTTTCCTATTTGCCCTCATGCATTCCTGCCACCTCGCTCACTAAGTCCACAATTTCTAGGATCAAAAAAATACTTAGCAAAAGACCTTGTACCATTAGAATCAAAGTGGGTGACATGAAGTATGTATTCTTCCAATGGCTTTTTCAAACCAACGTATTTCCAGGTATAGAAATAATAAAGACATATTGTCAGTGATACCAGACACTGCTGGGGAGATGGAGTGGTCAATCATGGGTTCCTGAATGAATGTGAATGAATGAAAGAATAAATTAACATGAATGGAGGGCATTAAAAAGAAATGATGTCACAGTGTTGCCTGGGCCATTCCAGCTGAATGTGCAGTTGTTGTTTAACATAAATTTTGTACCCAAGGAAGCGCCTGGCATGAAATCACTCTTTAAATATTTATTGAATAGATGGGTGAATAGGAGGGAATGGAATAAATTAGAAAACAGCATCAGTGATAAGAAAAAGGTAGAATCTCAGAGCAGGGTCCTTTTACCAAAAACTGTTGAGTATGTTTAATTAACAAATATGTGCTTGTTCTGTGTTAGGCTGTATGGAAGATGGTGAGCATACTGGCATCAACCAAGTAACCACAAATGATCACAAATATTGATAAGTGCCCTGAAGGAAGACTCTCCCACTTCCACAGGCACTAATACAGTGTGGTGGGTGTGGGAGGGTGGGGGAACTTGGGAGCTCATTTTGAGCCCTGATATATTTTCATTAAGCAAATGCTGCTATAGTTTCCTTCTATTCCGACATGTTCCTAGAAACTCACATTTAAGAAAAGGGTTTTTTTAGATATGAACAATTTTTTTTCCAAGATATTCAATGGTATCTAGTCTACCTAGTGTCTTTAGGCAGGCAAATACCTAAAGGGTTTGCTAATGTCATTTGGATAGCACTCATGGACAAGTCAAGCAAGCAGTTTGATGTTGTGATTACACATGTGTGTGATACCTAACACGGTGTCACAAATTCCCACAAGTAGTTGTTCCTTTGAATCAAGGCACTATTTCCCAGTGTATTCCTCCAATCTCCAGTTCTATGGATTATGTTATTGGGGAGAAAAATGAGAAAGGGGGAATGAAAGTCAGACAAGTTTAGGAAATGCTGCATTAAACAACATCATGCAAGTTTTCTTATCTGCAGGTCTTCATATGGCCTTTCATAGGCTGACTTCTCTGTAAATTTCCAAAGGGTGTGTTTTTTTTTAGTTATCGACCATGGAACCCTTTTCTTGCAGAAGCCCTCTAGGTACTAGTGAACCATGGAACACACTTTGAGAAATTCTGTGTTTTCTAAATATAAATGGCTTTGCCTGGGATAGAGCCTGGAATAAAGGTGATCCATTAATATTATGAATCCATTAATATTCCTAATCATTTTAGTAAATTTAATTCATCAAATTAACTGCTGTTTTTAAGAACTTGAGACAGCTCCACTTCCTAAGGAAGAAGTCCAGGTTGTGAGGAGGCTCCTGGAGTGTCAGCAGGGGGCGCTGTGGGTGAGGCTATGGGAATATCCAAAGGTGGATGATGGACATTGGACCAACTCTCCCCGGGGCTTTCTTACTCTTGTTTAACTCAGGTTGAATGTTGGCCCCACCCCCAATATTATATTTTAGCTCATTCTTATGGACCCATGGATGACATGAAACAGGTAAAAAGGTAAAATATCACCGAAAGTGAGTTATTTACTCCCCCCAGATAGGCATAGTTTTCCTTTCTAACATGTTTAAGCAGTCTCTCCCCAAAGAATCCAAGACCCGGGCCAAGAGTATAAATATGGGCCCACATCATTGAAGTCTTAAGTATGTAAAAGTGACAGATCAAGCTAAACACTGTGAGATAAAGTATGTTCTATCCTCTTACGTTGGCAAAGATCCCTTCCGTATCCCTGGGAGGCCAGGTCTGCGTTTCTAATTCATGACTAGTTGGGAGCTCTGCACCGACCAGTGACAGGGTCCGGACTCTGGTCCCCTCCCTCCCACATCCGGCTCTGTCCTGCACAGGAAGGGTCTCACTCACGCACAAAGGTGTGTGCACCTGAGCACGCACAGCCAAGCTCTGTCCACAGTCCCAAACACCCCACACACACCCGTGTGCACCCGTGGCTGTGAGATATGCTCTCAGGAGATAATACATGGGAATGGGCCTTCACGAGCACTCCGAGCTCTTTGGGCAAGAACTTCTAGGGAACCGGAGGCTGGTGCTCACTCTGGACAGGCTCGTGGCTTTGGCCCTGGCGGGGCTCACCCTGTGAGGAGGGGTGTAGCCAGGGGGCACGGGGGCGGGCAGAGCTAGGCAGGTCTCGGCCAGCACCAAAAGAGTATTTGGAATTGAGAATAAAGCCCCTGTGAAAATCACACTTAAGAAAGCTGCAGTCTTTGCAGCTACCCCCAGCCTCTGGGGGAAAGAAAAGAAGAAGAAAAAGGATATTTCTTATTTGAATGTAACTACTTCTGAAAGCCTCCGGTCAACTTTCCTTCCTGTTCTGCGAGGTGAGATGATTTCCCCTTTGGCACTGAAAGGGAAACTAGATCAGTTGTGTGAAAAACCAAAAATGATACATTTTCTCAACTTCAAACTTGTCCCAAGGCTTTCTCCCACACTGTGTTAAATAATAGAAGTCTTTTTAATTGAATTTCTTTGTGTGTAGCATATGCTGGGTGACATTATGCCAGCATCTCGCTCTAAGCGGCAACTCGTTCTTCATAAAAGCATTAAGACCCGGAGCGGCGTTCTGCACGTAGGGAAGGAACACAGGCCGGCAGCAGCTTGAATCCACATAAAATCAGCGCCTCTGAAATGTAATTGTGAAAACACGTTGCGACAAACTGGGAAGTGGGGGAGATACTTAGGATTATAGAATGAAACCAAAAAAAGAAAAAGAAGAAGAGAGGAAGGGAGGAGGAGGGACAGTACCGTGGCACAATTGTCTGCAGAATCAAAGCTGTAACGTGTCCTAGCGTTCTGTCCGCAGGCTCATCTCTATATTCATTTCACCTCGAAAGCCACCCCCCTTTAGAGGGGGGTTATAAGTGGACGTGCTGTGGCCTGAGACAATACCTGTAACACATGATTGTGTTCTCCACCCCTTCAAGGATCCTGGAGCTTCAGCAGAATGGCGACATGGACATCCTGAAGCACAAGTGGTGGCCAAAGAACGGCCAGTGTGACCTGTACTCCTCAGTGGACACAAAGCAGAAAGGAGGTGCCCTGGACATAAAGAGCTTCGCAGGGGTTTTCTGTATCCTGGCTGCTGGGATTGTCCTCTCCTGCTTGATAGCCATGCTGGAGACGTGGTGGAACAAGAGGAAAGGCTCCAGGGTCCCATCCAAAGAGGTACTTGACTGGGAGCTTGGGCTGTGAGCTGGGCCAAGGAGCAGGCTGTGTCTGCGGGGAGGATGATGGCAAGGAAGGGGTTGCGGGGAGGGTCCTTGTTGCTTCTTGTCTTGAAAAGTGGAAATAAATTTGTGAAGCCTAAAAATTGGTAAGGCCAATATCAGTTTCCATTTTAGGACATTCCAGATAGATGAAGAGGAGACTATCTAGTATTTGAAAGACTGATAATGTTATGTGCCTTGACTGGCTTTGAAATTCTCCCAAATCTCAGGATAGAATTTAAGTCAATGATTTGTTAAAGGCTGAGAGTGCCTTGACCAGTTCACAAAGATGCTTATCTTTTTATTGCCATGACTTGTTTAACTTATACCTAAATTATTTGGTGTCTCTAAGATTCTGCCTAAGAAATCCAATATGACAGTAAAATAATTAGAATTTTCTCTTTACCACCAGTGACTGCTGCCCTCTCTCTGTATGTAGACCCAAGAGAAGTGGTTATGTTTTTAGCTCTGATGACCCTAAGTTTAACAAATCCACATCATGGAATCATCTAAAACTTAATATTTCTCCCTTACTCTTGAGTTAGCTCAACTCCAAGTCCACATTAAAATTTTTCCAGAGATCTGAGAGAGTACTCACAGAATTACCCATATTTATCTTAAAGTGGCATATGTGCCCTGTTTTCATAAAAAATTATGGGATTTATAACTATCTTATTTCCACTGGACCAAAAATGTGAAAATGTTTAAAATAATAAAATCATATTCACTAAAGCTTCACAAATTGAAATGAAAACAACCTAAATTTGCTGAGTGATCTGACTTGCTGGATAGCTTCAAGGGAGAGTTTAAACTTTCTATAACTAGGCCTTGGCTAACTGAGGCCTAGAGCAAGTCCTGACAGGATCTGCTTTAATGCACAAATAAAAATGGCTTCTCGCTTGCATACGAATTTTTGCATGTTAATGCAGTCTTTCAAACATATCGTTTTCTAGTCTAAGAATTCCTTCCTACCACTTTATATGCAAAATTGATCAGCACCATTTATAAGGAAAAGCCTGGCTTAGCAAAGATAAATCTTCGCTTCCTACTTGTCTAAGGATCATACATTCTGCATTAGTGAAGGGTGAACTAAAAACGAATCAGGTTTTACTGTCGTATTTTCTTTGTGGAATAAGCTTCTGGTATCTCTACTGACATTGATTCAATGCAAAAGACCACATTAATGCAACATTAGAGCTGAGACTTCATATTCTCAAAAATCTGGAAATTAAGGACTCCCCAAGCTCCTTATATGTTGAATTACTATATATGATATTAAATTTTTGCACTATTATATCTGTTGATGGATGACTACATTATGGTTGCTGTGGGAACCATAAAATTATCTTTCAACCCTCTAAAGTCTCAGTGATAACACTGCATTAATGGATATTTTTATTGGATTTCGAAATGAGAAAGGAGAAGGAAAACACTGATGCACTCAAAATATTTTTCACTCAGGAGCACTATAATAGCACAATAAAAAAAATACATACTCCATTCTAACTCATGACAGCTAATCCAGATCTTATGAACAAATATTTTATTTTATGATTAATAGATGTTTTTAAATCCTTGAAAATTTGATTTCTTGAACCTAGCTATAAATAAGATTGATACAAAGAACAATTTTATTTCTTGCCAGTTTTATTTTTTAAATATTGGGCTTTAACGCTCCCATTTAGTGAAAATCTTAAGGGATTTATCAATTGATTGCAGCTCCAGAAATCTGAGGTTTTACTTTCTTCTCCTTTATTAAGCACCTTTTTACTGAGACTCCATTATCATATCAAAGCATCTTTGATTTAGAGACCGTGTAGCATATACCAGAACCTAAACTAAAACTGCTACTCACATGTGAGGACTTGAAAAGATCTCTAAAAGTCCCGCTGACCTCACAGAATTGCCTCAGGTACTAGGTAGCTTGAGTGTATGAAGTCCCTCAGTTAGAAAGTGATTCTCTTGTGTTGAATGTTACTCTCTCCAAACAATCTTACATATCTTTAGCTAAGGAGAAATAACACTGTAATAGTCACTAGCACTCTAGTGTGAACTAGCATATCAGCATATTGTACCACTTATCTCTAAGAATGGAAAGTTAGAGTTAGGAGTGAGTAGTGGAAAGGAACAAATATCTCACTTGGAATAAAATACCCTGAAATAAGACACCATGGGTAAAGAAGAGGTGGGGGGAGAGGGAGGAATAAGTTGCCAAAACCATACTTTTTATTTGTACAATTTTGCCTGGGTCTGTCGCTGCTCTTATAGAAAGCAATCACCCATCTACTGCTTCCATATTTTGTAGTTGCATGTGGCATATGCTTATTTTAGAACTTTAACTGCAAGAAAAATATTTATTATAGATAACCTTATCTCAGTATCTTATTGGTACCCCCAGAATCTGGGACAGTGCCTGGCTCATATTAGGTGCTCAATAAATACTTGTTAAATGAATAAACCCCAAAGTTCAGTTCATTACATATCATGTTTGCTGAACTACTTTTTTTTTAACCATGGGAGCTAGTACTGATGAGAACCTTATCTTCTTTTTCTTCATCTCCAGGATGACAAGGAAATTGACCTGGAGCACCTCCATAGACGTGTAAATAGCTTGTGCACAGATGACGACAGCCCCCATAAACAGTTTTCCACCTCGTCAATTGACTTGACCCCTCTGGACATTGACACTTTGCCAACACGACAAGCACTGGAGCAAATCAGTGATTTCAGGAACACTCATATTACCACAACCACCTTTATCCCAGAGCAGATCCAGACTCTTAGCCGCACACTGTCAGCTAAAGCTGCCTCTGGTTTCGCTTTTGGCAACGTGCCTGAGCACCGAACTGGCCCTTTTAGGCACAGGGCACCTAATGGGGGCTTTTTCAGGAGTCCTATAAAAACAATGTCATCTATTCCTTATCAACCAACTCCTACCCTGGGGCTCAATCTGGGTAGCGATCCAGACCGAGGCACCTCCATATGAGCATCAAACAAAATCTCTTCACTGTTTCTTTTGTAGGACTCCCTTTGCAAGGAGCAACTGTAATGTTGTGGGACTAACATGGATGTAACATTTTTCTTTTTAATCAGGATTATTAGTAACAATTCTAGCTCTCCCCCCTCCCTCTTCTATTTCTGTCTCTCTCTTTCCCTCTCTTCTGATACATTTCCTTCTGCTATTATTCATTACTCAATTTGTTCCCCCAGAATATAGTATACTAGGATCCAATTAGTCCGCTTTTCATATACTGTACTTCAAGTATAGGAAATGTGCACTGAGAATACTAAAAGTATATATGCAGGATTAATTTTACATAAAGGCCTCTTACGTAACATGTCTCTATTTTTTGAAGATATAATTGCAATAACTTCAGTCTTTTACATTCTTCTGCTGCATCCATACAATGCTCCACTGCTGTTGAGTGTCCTTTAACTGTGGACCAAAGGCAACCCCTGCAGTGTCTATAAAATACTTTAAAAGACCATTCAGGCCACATAATATGAGAATGCAATTTTGTAGGATTACAAAAAAAGCCATTAATATGCCAGTCAAGACTACAGTTAAAATTACTCTTGCACTGCAACAGTGCATATGACCTTTATGTGATTGTACAGTATTAAAAGTTTTTTCTTATGTACAGTAAAGTTTATCATATGGCAGAAGCCTCTATTGTGTTAAATAAATTAGTATCTCATACATATACATATATATGCACCTATATAATGTGTATATATATTGAAAGGCGGCCATTGCTATTGCAATTCATTTAATAAAGCTTTAGTTTTAAAAAAAAAGTATTGTATACAGGAACTATGTATAGTGCAGGGGGTCTTTTCAGTTAGAAAAGGCAGGTTGCTTTAATGTTATTCTGATTCGCATTGTTTGCCAACAGAGAATATTTTATACTTTTGTTATTAAAACATCCAGAGCGATTTACTATTTGTTCCTAGATGTAACTCATTTGAATAGGTTTTGCATTTGTTATTCAGCAGTGCATAAAGCTAACCTTGGTAATAATTTTACTTTTAATTCATTATCTAAATGGGGAAAGCTATTAGCCGAACCACATCCGCAACAGCACATAGAGCTCTATGAGAGTTTAAACGTAGATCATTGAAGGTTGATAAAGTCTCTTCCAAAGCAGCAAGCCAATTAACACAACTGTAGTTGGGGAGAGGTGGGAGCCCTGAAGAAATATTGATGTGGCCTTAATTACCGTCATACGTTATCCTAAAAAAGAAAATATAATAACCATACTGGGCTCTCTACTAAACCCCCTTTTTTATTTGGTTCTATTTGGAGGAGTTACGTATTTTTTACATTAGTGCCAAGTGTATAGAAGGATGACAGCAAAAACAGTGCCTCTTTGTGCACAACCCTTTTAAAGTAGCATTCTTACCTGTTAGAGATGTAAAATGAACTTTGTTTGTAATCCTTAAATTAAAACGTGATAAGTAGGAAGCGAGAACTTATCCTGTGTTCTTAGCAGCCATACACTTATTTTACTCTAATTCATTCTGTGGCTAGGATTGATGTAGGAACCAACCTATGTGAATTGCTTTAGAAGAAATTAAAAGGTATATTCTTAAGGTATATTATATTTTGATGCTAATTCTGTTCTGGGGAGCATCTTGTACTGTCACTGTTTTTGTACTAAATCTTCAAATATTGTCTACTGTGTAAGGCAGAAAAATTTCTTATCATGCAAAAACCATTTTGTTTCCAGGGTAACAAGTACTTAAGTGCATGCACAACTTGTTTTCCCTTGTAACACTCATGATCTCATCCACGACTCTGATTTTAAAACTAAAAAAAAAAAAAAAAAAAAAAAAAGTCTTTACAAAAAGCTATATAGGGACATACCAGATGTTTCAGTGATTTTAGCTATCAAACTGTTAACCATGTACAATATTTAAAATAGGCCTATTTTGATGTATTGCCTATTATACAAATACACAAAACACTTTTTGGAGGCCTCAGTTATGAGTGGCAGAGCTTTCTGTGTATAATTTGTCTAAATAATTTGTCTAATAAAAATGTTTTCTAAACTTGCTCTCATACCATTGAAGTCTTAACTATAAAATTTGAAAATGCTTACTTCCTCACCTATTGAACTGAATTTTTCTAAAAATTTATCTTGAGTTCATTAATGCATAAAACACATTAAGTTTTGATAGCCGAACTTTGCCGAAATGTGTGGCTCTCTAAAAATAATACTAAGTGATGTCCTAAACCAACGAAATACTGCTTTTCTGCTCTCTGAGACTATTTGAACCCACAATATATTTGTTTTTCTTTATGGATATCTCTGTGAGCACTTTTTTGGGACAGATTTATCCTGTTGTGTGTAAACAGTACAGTCACTATAATAGCAAAAAGAAAATCAAAGGTAATTATTATACTTAGAATTTACTTATTAATAATTGTTTTGCTGTTAGAGAAATATTCATCGTGCTGAATCTATTAATTTGAAATTTAATTGTCTCCAAATTATTTCTAATACATTATTGCATTTGAACAATAATTCATCTTGCATTTAAATTGCTCAATGGTTTTCTATCTAAAAATATATTCAATTTAGATTAAAATTTCTGCTATTCTAAAATCCCATTGAAAACGAAGTTTTCAAATGTTGGAACCAGGAGGAACTGTAGACATCTAGACCGTCTTGCCTCATTTTACAAATAAGGGAAATAAGATGCCAGGAAGCTGGGACTGGCCCACAAGTTTGTCAATCTGAGGCTTAAAACTGGGTCTTTTTTTGTTTGTTTGTTTGTTTAACTCTGCCAAGTCCCATTCAGTCACATTCACTGGTCCTCGTGGATTAGAAAGGTAGGGATGGCTCAGGTACATGCCTCCACCCACTCCTCTGGCCCAGCCGAGGCTGTCAGTCTCTAGGAACCTTCCTTCCTGTCTGGGTCCACATGGAGCATCCCATTCACCCGCTCCCCTTAAAGATGGGAAAGTGAACACCTTGGGCTACTTCCCCAAGGTCATGGCTCCTGGCAGCCATCAGTCCAGGTCCTGCTTCTGTCTACTGCTACTTCCTTTAACCATTGTCTGTCCTGGTTCACACCACTTACACCAACTGGGCTATTTCAAAACAAGACAAATACCTTATATTCATGTGCTTCTATTCTTCTCATATAGTCAATGTATTCCTTTGGTGAATCATTAAGAGTTGTCACTTTTAATCACTCAGAACTTATGCACAGGTTTTGATTTAATCATATATTAGAAAATTGTAAGACCTCCTTTCTTCCTCATACATATCAAACTACAGGCAATTTGTCATTTTCTTAATTATGTTATTTCCCATTTCCTTTAGTTTGGGATTGGTTGTGAACTGAATAAATACTTTTAAAAATAGACTTTACTGAATGGTACTTTGCTTCATCAATTAAAAAGAAAAAAAAAGATGAGAAGACCCATTTACCCCCACAAAATGCTTTCTAAGCCATACAATTGGATAACAATCTATCAGTACTTTATAACCAGAATTTTTGGAATAGTGGTACACATTCTGTATTATGAGCATAGTAAATAAAGCAGAACTAAGAACTTCTGTGCTGGTAAACATGGGGTTTATCCTTAAATATACATTTCATGATAATTGATAAAATACAATGGGCTCACTAAAAATTGGCTTTCTTCTGCAGTGTTTTTATTTCTAAAAATAGATTATATTCCCAATCCTGTGATCAGACATTAATAAATGGCTAGCAATTGTGAGCATAGTTATTATTTCAACAAAATTTAGTAGATACCCATCTCCCATGAGATAGCATAAATGAGCTCCCTTGGGTGGAAAAGACTTAATGACATTGAAAAATCGGGAAATAAAAGCTATTTAGATTTGATAGATTTAATTCAGTCCTATTAGTGTTACCAAAAACCTACTATGTGAAAACCACTATGCTAAGCAGTTGCACATGGCATAAATGAAGATATATGTTTCGGAATGGGTCTGGATGTGTTCTACTGTCATCGGAGACTTGTACAGGTGGACTGTCTCCATTGCTAGTGGGGTTCTTATGACAGCTTGAGGAAAAGAATTTTCTAAGGCTCACACAGGAGTATGAGTGATTTTTATTTGCTTAGACTTATCTCCCTCAGTTCCCAAAGTCCCATTTCCCCTAAACTAGTCCTGACAAAATGTGCAGCTGGGGATTGAGCAGAGCCGAAAACAAAGCCAGTAACCACAATGTCGGTTCCATAATGAAGCTGAATCCGCTACAGCATCAGGCTAATTCCAGTCCATCGGTCCACTGTGTGCCATGTGGGAGAGTGTAGAACATGAAAGCCCTGAAAGCCAGGAGTCAGGTGTGAGCAGCAAGAGAACAGGGCTTCTTTGTATTTCAGATTTCGCACCCTTGCAGTGGCCAAGCCTATTCTGGCCAGTGCCCTGTTCTCAGGTATGACTGACAGGCCAACACCCTCTCTACGTCATTCAGACCTTAGTGGGCATGCGTTGATTCTTTTTTTGTTCAGTCCCTTTCCCCAGGATCTGTGGGGAACAGACCTGGGGAGTGTTAAACTGCAGCTTTCTGGCAAAGCTGTACAAATGGCATGCCTGTATTATCTGGCCTTCCCTTTGCTCCTCTCCTATTAATTAATTAATAACCAGGCTATTACAACGGAATCACTACCGCCCAGTTCTTTCCTTGCCCCATATCACCATGCAAGATATAGATGCCATCTTACAGACTTTCTGAGGTGGCAGAATGAGTCACCCAAACCAGTGCAGTCTTCTTTGTGCCCAGACCATCCAACCAACTGCTGCAATCCCTTCTTGTTCTCCAGGGCTAATGGGGTCTGTCCTCTTAGATTCAGATGATCTCCACAAAGAAAACAGAGATTTCCCAAGATGCCCGACCAGGAGGCCAAATTTTCAGAAATGTGAAAATTACCACAAGCCAGAGGCAAACTACTATCTGGCCCTTCCTCCTTATCAATACCTGCACTGCATACCATTCAGAGACTGACTCCTACCCTCAGGCATCCAGTCAGAAGACACAGATAACAACTCATTTTCTATCCCTGTGGGCTAGTTCTGGTAGGGTGCTGCAGTGTTTTTGCTTCAAAGGGACCAATCTCAACCAATCTTGTTCAGGCTACTTTTGAACTTTCATAAACTTTTACTTATATTGCAGCAAAGACTCCTAGCCACCTTTCCTCTCATCTCAGGCATCGGTTACACTGCGACCAATGAGCCTGATGCATGTGTAGTGTTCTCCTGACTGCCCACCATAACAACAGCCTCCACCCCACACACACTTCCAGAAAAATAGAAACTTCATGGTTTTGCTCCATTTTATAGAGTTGCACAGAGGCATACCAGGTACAACAGTTGCAGCAACAAACGATCCAGCCTGCTCTGAAGACAGAAACACACTGAAGGAGCGGTCTCTCACCTGCATTTTCCAAATTCCTACATTTTCAACCTTTTTTGTTTGTTTTGATTCCATGTAATATTAGTAAGTAACAAAGAAAAAAATGTTCAACTTTGAGAAATACTTTTTGTTATCCGAAAGCTCTCCCCTGATCTGTTATTACATACGATTTTGAACCGAGGGTCGCCTTTTGACTTATTTTGCACACTTCCTAGAATTTCTTCACACCGCAATCTGGACACATTGCCCATCCTCTGCTGGAGATAGACGTGGCCCGTCTGACCTTTGTGAGGAGTGAGGGCCTGGTTCCTTCTGGAGAAACCCTGTGGTTCCCGTGGTTCCCACTGCAGGATTAGCAGCGTATTTCAAAAGAAACTCTCTGTGATGTAATAGAAAATGCACAGACGTTTCAGGGCAACATTAATCCTCATTAATTAAAAACTAATTAAGCTTTTATAACAGCTGCTTTAGAAGGAGGAACATATGTCTCAAAATCAAAGAATGACACAACATCAGAACCAAAGAAAGGATGAAAAGCACTGTTTTAATAAATATTTTGCCTGCCACAAGATTTGAAATATGAGAAGGCACACTTTAGTTTTTAAAGTTGTTATATTTTATTTTTAAATTGGTGTTACTGAAATTTTTTAGGAACTAAGTACCCTACATCTGTGGCTGTTTTTAATTTTAAAAATTTGACATCAATAAACAAATCATAGCTTGCTTATTCACTATGCAGAAGATTCATTATAGGGGGATCTTTAAGAATTAGTTTTTCGCCCTACCCGGTTTGTCTCTGTGGATAGAGGAACAGCCGGTAGACTGAAGGGTCCCAGGTTCGATTCCAGCCAAGGGCACATGCCCAGGTTGTGGGCTTGATGCCCAATAGAGGGAGTACAGGAGGCAGCTGATCAATGATTCTCTCTCATCATTGATGTTCCTATCTCTCTCTCCCTCTCCCATCCTGAGATCAATAAAAGTATATTTTTGAAAAATAATTAATTCTTCTAATATAATAAAATAAGATTCAATTTGCAAAAATTTAAATTCTATAAAACTTTTCAGGATCACAGCCATTTCCTGGAGCAAGGATACCTATATCTATTTCACACTAGTTAAATAAGGAGTTGATAGTTAATATTAAGTGCTCTCCAGAATTACATTAAAGTTGACTATCAAATTAATTCTAGCCCTCTATTAATATCGTTTTTGAAATCTGGCTATAAGGTATGTGTGTTTTTTTAAATAAAACACTAAAATTAAGTTGAAAATAGAGGCATCACATGTCCAGCTTATCTAACTCAGTGCTGCATGACTAAGGATTTTAAACCTTATTTTAAACCTTATTGCTCACTCACTCAGTTTTTTCCATGGAAATATCATGGTAAAAGTGACTTCATAAAACATGCCACATGTGTAGTCTCCAAAGTTCTCCAAAGTTTTGGTGTGTCCAATTAACATGGTAAGTTCTATAATATAACTCAATCAGCAATTAATATATTTTAATTAATTCTTTCTTTTTCATCATCATTAAATGAAGTTTTTAATTCTTATTCCATAATAATGATTTTGTGTCTCTTTTTAAAAAATTATTAGTATTTATACCTAAACTAGAGGCCCAGTGCATGAAATTTGTGCACCGGTAGGGTCCCTAGTGGCTGCCAGCTGCCAGCTGCCAGCTAGGACCTCCCTTCCCTGGATGGCCCCGCCCACTGGTCAAACTCCCAGTCGAGCTCCTGGTTGAGGGGACAATTTGCATATTAGGCTTTTATTGTATAGGATTTTAATAAGGCTGCAGAGAGAATATTAGAAACAAAACAATCACACAGGATTAATCAGTGAAACTAATATAATATTGAATGCCAACTGTCATTGAAAAAGATGTTGAAAAAAAGAGATCAATCAGTCCATCAACTAACACTTTCTGAGCACCTACTATGAGCAAGGCACTATGAGATTTCCTAACTGGTGTGCCCAGGCACACTCCTGGGCCTGAAGCGGTTCTGGCACTGAGGCTTTGATCCCCTCTCTCTCAGGGTGGTGGATTTCTGCCCAGAGGCAGTTCTCTGCATATACACCTGGCCTTTCCTCGGAGAGCTTCCAAAGTTAAAGAAACAAAATACCAACATTTGAAAAGTTAAACAAAAACTCATGGTTTAAATAACATAGGAAGATAATAATATGTTATGATTCAGAGTACATTTAATGGTCAAATTGGCGCTATAGAGAAAATATTCTATGAGAAGAGAAGAATGCAGCTGTGTGGCTTGGGGTGGTTTCATGTTTCATGGGATAAGTGGAAAGTTAGCCTGATCACAGAGACTATGGAGAGGTCAGAAGAATGCAAAAGGGCTTCCAAGCAGAGGGTACAATGCCACCAAAGGCACAGGGTGGGAAAGGATGTGCAGAGGAGCAGTAGCCCACGATGTCTGGAATATGAGTCTCATGTCAAGAAATATCAGGAAGTAAGGTTTGGGTGAGATTGAGAAAAGCCTGTAGGCTGAGCTCAGGAGATTACACTCTATCCTGTTCCTTCATCCATTCATGTGTTCATGTATTCAACATAAGTTCACTGAAGTCCCACTACGTTCAAGACACTATTCTAGGCACTAGGGATACACCAGGACACAAGGCAGAAATCCCTGCTTTTCTGGAGACAGAAAATAATCAGGATAAATAAGTGAAGTACATAGTCTATTGGAAGATAAATGCGGTAGGGAAAAATGAGGATGAGGAGCAGGAAGGCCAGAGTGAGAGTGGGGACTTGCTGTTCTAAATAAGGCGGCCAGGGGAAGCCTCACTGATTCGTGGCATTTGACTGAAGCTTTATGGGGAATGAGGGAGTTACCATGTTGTTGTCTTCAAAAGAGCATCCCAGACGTTGGGAAGAGCTAGGACGAAGGCTCTGAGGTGGGAGTGTGTTGGGTATGTCTGAAGAAGGAAGATCAATGTGGCTGGACCAGAATGGGTGATGAGAAAGAGGGTATTAGGAGAGCTCAGAAAGGTAACACAGGACTCACATTATAAGGCTTCATAGAATGCTGCAGGGATTTGAGCTTTAATTCTGCAAGACATGGGAAACCACTGGAGTGTTTCAAGAGAAGTGGAATGGCTGTTACTAAACCCCATGGGTTGACTACAAAGCCAGATATAAATCAGTATTGGGAACATAGATACTCCCACTTTCCCACCCTCCCTTGAGCCTAATTATTTGCTACCATTTGAATGTTATGGGAGAATGGCATGGTGGTACCAGCAGTTGGCCTTGCCTCCTTTTTAACTTTAGCCCTTAAACCGTCAGAGAGAGATTGGAGCTGGGCTGATGTTCCCAGAGGCTCACAACCACAGACGGTATGGAGACCTCCATCGTGGGCAGTGGCGAGCCACTGAAGAACTTGACCAAAGGAGAAACATGCTCTTAAAGAGATTGTTGAAAAAGATGATGCTGGCAGTAACTCAGAATGGAATGGATAAAAGGCCAATTAAAGACTTGTGCTAAGTTTATTCCTAGGTATTTTATTCTTTTAGTTGCAATTACAAAATGGATTATTTGTTCTATTTCTTTTTTTTTTTTTGAAGTGTCATTGTTAGTGTATAAGAATACAGTGGATTTTTGTACATTGATTTTGTGTCCTCAAACTTTACTATACTTGTTTATTGTTTCTAATAGTTGTGTGTGTGTGTGTGTGTGTGTGTGTGTGTGTGGAGTCTGGGATTTTCTATATAAAGAATCATGTCATCTGCAAAAAGTGACACTTTTACTTCTTCCTTCCCAATTTGGAGGCCTTTTATTTCTTTCTCTTGCCTGATTGCTCTTTGACTTTGAATGGTGGACACACAATGCAACATACAGATGGTGTATCACAGAATTGTACACTTGAAGCCTACAGAATCTTATTAAACATTGTCACCCCAATAAATTCAATTTAAAACATAAAAGGCGTGTGCCATAGTTCAGGTATGAGCTGAACCTCTGCAGCAGCCCAAGAAAGGAGAGAAGATACAGATGGTAGATATGTTTTGAAGGAAGAATCAAGAGCACTTGATAGACTGAATATAGAATATAAAAGAGAAAAACAAATCAAAGAGGATTGAATTTGCAAATTCAGATGCTAGGGAGATAGAAATAATTCTACCCAAAAGTGCTAAAGTCAGAAGGATATCTGTCTTGTTAATCTTCCTTTATCTTCTAAGTTGCGGGGGGAGGGGTTGCAGAGGAGAAATTATAGAATTGAAAACTATCTATATTCCTTCATTGGCAGGCTGGGTGATGGATTCTTAACAGGTGGAGGGGACCTGAGGGATGATCAGGAGTCCGTGGCTTTTAAACTGTGCTCCCCAGCTCCTAAGGGATTGAGGTCATGATGGGGATGCAGCGGGGTGAGGGGAGGCCCACTGGGCATCAACGAGAGCAATTCTGCTCTGATCTCTTCACGTATTTCACTTCCAGTTAAGATTTCCCTCACCCTCCAAATAATACATTACTGACAGACGACCAAAACCTCACACAAATGTGTTCTGAGGCAGCCCATTATAGCATTCAACCATTTTAACCATTCGATTCTTCTTCCTTACAGTTGGTCTTTGTATTGGGTTGAAAGTTGCCCCCTCTTGCTTCTTTGAAAGACTACAGAACAAGCTTTATCCCTTTTTCCCACATAACATTTACCATGTTTCCCACACAGCAAATACCCAGAATTGACCGAACTGCCCTGTGACGTAGTGACAGTTACTCAGATCCCATAATTGGGGCTTGAAATAGACCCGATGTTTCCAATGCCCTTAAGGAGAGAATGAGCTGAAGCAAAGTCCCCTTGCATTAAACTCGCTAGAATGACCATGCAGCAGACATACCTGAATAGATATCCAAAAAAATGTTTCTAAATACAGGCTTGTCTTATGAAAGGAACAAACTAAAATTAGCCCAAACATGACAAACACCTGCTGTGCGAACGCCGGTGTACTTGGCACCCTGAGTCAAATCAAATGCCTGTGGAGTGTGTGTGGCCCCGTAACTGCTGTGTGCTCTAGTTCTGAGTCTATTGCAGCTTGCGAGTTCAGAAGGCATCCATGAACACAGTTAAGAGTACCATAAAGGAATGAAAAGATAGGTCTGAAATACTCATCATCACCAGTTCTATTCTTGGACAGTTTAAGAGGTGAGCTTTCACCAAGCAGGTGCCATCGAAAACACTACTTGGCTTTCATTCTGGCTGTTGTCCGCTGGCTCTAACTATCATCAACCAACAGTGAGGTCATGACCGTGGTTTACTTTTAAGAGGTCAAAGATGATTTCTCGATTCTAAGGGGAAAGAAATGGCATATACCAAGTTCTTTAAAAAGGTAGTATGTGCCTTTATGAATTTAGAATAACTTGTGTAAAACCTACTTTTCATATTGTTTGAGTATATAATTCCATGCAATTTACTCTTGCCCCACAACCTCACCTTAAAAATATAAGCCACGAGTCACAAAATCATATACACATACAACTAATCTTTCTTTCCCATAAAACAGAATAGCACACAAATTGTGTACACATCTACACAATGTAAGAATTTCAAAGTAGTTTGCAGAGGCACGTGTTTCTGAATTGCACTTAATAAAACACATGATGTATATCCTAAGTTGGAATTATTCCAAGTGTAGGGAATCTGAAGTAAGTTGCCCATTTCTGCTTCAGTTCCTGTCTTTGCAGGCCAGTATTGATGTTCACCTAAATACGGTGAGCCCGGAGACGGAGGGCATGCAGACCATGTGCAGGCACAGTGCTAGGCTCTGTGCACGTGCTTCACTTCATTCTCATAATATCTCTGTAAGATTGCTAATGCTGGTACTAACTGAACCGTTTAAAAACAAAATCTAAGCCCTAACCGGTTCGGCTCAATGGAGAGAGCGTCGGCCTGCGGACTGAAGGGTCCCAGGTTCAATTCCGGTCAAGGGATGTACCTTGGTTGCGGGCACATCCCCAGTAGGGGGTGTGCAGGAGGCGGCTGGTCGATGTTTCTCTCTCATCGATGTTTCTGGCTCTCTATCCCTCTCCCTTCCTCTCTGTAAAAAATCAATAAAATAGATTAAAAAAATAAAAAATAAAAACAAAATCTAAGACTCTGGAAAGTTAAATAATTGGGCCAAGCTGTTAGCAAGCGGCCAAAACAGAATTCAAACCCACATCGCTCTAACCCAGAAATCCATGTCCTTTCTACCACAACAAACTGCTCCCAGGATAAAAAAGAGTTGGGAGGAAAGTCCCTCATTGCTGCCAGGGGCTTATACATAGACGATGGGGAGTCATAAAAATCGACGGATCCTCACTAGCTGAGTATATTTTTGAGACAGAAACTATAAGTGGTGGATAAAATAGTCATAAAAGATGAATAGAAGTGATGCATGCACTGTGATAGCTCGGCAAAGGTAAACAGACTCTGAGAAACACCCCGCCAGGTGAGTCTACAGCAGGGACCGGCTGCTCAAAGACCAGCAGCCCTGCTGTCATCCGCGTTCTTTATCTCTGCTAATGGTGCCAGCAACCTTTCCAGCCTAATTCCCCTCTTTCTTAGAGTCTCTCTAATGGAAACATTAGAAAAGCAAACCCCCACTGAGTCAACTTACATCCTGCTCTCCTGCCTGACCTGCTTTTCCGAAGCCCTCCTGCGATCGATCAGACAGGTTTCCGCCCACGCTCGCCTCTGCCTGCACCCATTGCAATGCGTCTCCCAGCTTCACTCTTGCTCGGATCACGTCCCTCCTACACATCTTACTACATAATCTACTAAATCACTCCTCGGGTCAGGTGGCTCCACAATTTCATTTTTTCCCTGGTATTTCTGTGGCCCGCTAACTAATGACTGAGAACCTTAGCCAAGATCTCTTCTGGCAAGAAGTACGCAGGCAGCCTTCACAGCGAAGCAACATGTGAGCCAAGGAGGTAGGATTTTGACAATTAGAGATATGAATGTAGACTACAGAAGCAATGTGCAAGGAGGAAATGGGGAAATATAATTGCCAAGTGGAGGACCAGGAATAGGCTATTTGGCTTATGGAGACGGACAGAAGATGAGGCGGGAGAACTGGCTCAATACTGCATTCTCCTATTATATTCTGAGAGTCCATTGTCTACATGTATGAAACAAGATGCTAGGCAGTGCACTACATACAGGCAGGCAAGGCTCTCAAAGCTGTGATGGCAGAGACATTGTGTACGTGCATAACTACAACACAGGGCAAGTATGATGTGCCCCACGAAAGTGATACAACGTGATAGGAATTCAGAGAAAGGAGAGATAATACTCTTCTAGGTGTCTTTTTATTGAAATACAGCAATTTTAAGTGCTATGTGATAAGTACTTAAAAATAGTCCAGAATGTTTTGAGAATTCTGAGAAAAGCACGATCTTTTCTCACCCACAAGGGTAATAAAATGTCTTGGTGGAGAAGACAGTTTGGAAACTGGGCTTAAAAAGGAATATAATTTTCACAGATATCGATTAGGGAAAACATTTTTAAGTAAAGGGAAAGATATGATTCAAGTCACAGAGAAGAAAAAAAGGGTATATTTGAAAAATGATCAAATAATTTGGCTGTAACATATGGCCCGTGAAGAACAGTAAGGACATAACACGACAAAACTATAAAAACCAAATCCAACCACCTACCTAATGTTCAAACCTCGTCTCTTTTACAATCTATTCCATCTTTGAACAGCTGTGAATATTAGAAATATGATGGTGTTTACAGTCTACTGCGGAAGACAGACAATTTAACAGGCAATGACAATAAATTGTGATAAGTGCTATCGTAATGGCAATGCAAGGTGATTTGCAACCCAGAGCAAGGATAGGAAAAGCTCCCCAGCTAGGATTCTAAGCTAGACCTGGAAGATAATTGAGAGTCATCCAGGCAAAAGAAACGGGGATTCGTCAGACCAGGTGGCCAGCATATGCCAGGACCTGAAGCCGGAGGGCAAGATTTGTTCCAGGGACTGAAAGAAGTCAAGCCACACTGGAACTTAGAGGGAAAGAAGAATATTAAAAGAATAAAATGAAGAGGTAGAAAGCAGGCCTTGAAATGCTTCATAAACCACTTTAAAGTATTTGTATTTGTTAAGGAATCAAGTTCCTGGCATCGCTAGGAAACCAGTGAAGAGCTTGGAATGGAATGAATGAATTCTTATTTTAAAGTATCACTCTAGGCCTGGCTGTGTGGCTCAGTCGGTTGGGTATCATCCCGTGCACTGAAAGGTTGCCAGTTTGATTCCTGGTCAGGGCACATGCTGGGGTTTCAGGTTTGATCCCCAGTACAGGGTGTGCAGGAGGCAGTGGATTGATGTTTCCCTCTCACATCCATGTTTCTTTCTCTCTCTCTTTAAAAATCAATTTTAAAAAAACACACTTTAAAATAGAAAGAAGAATCACTCTAACTGCCCTAGAAGAGAGTGTGGAGTGGGACAATAGCTGAGAAAGTAGAGCAGTTAGGAACCGTATGTGACAATAGAGGTATAGTTCTAGTCTCTGGTAGTAACAGCAGAGAAAGAAGGAGGTGGAAATATTCTAGAGACAGTTGTGGTGAGAATGATGTTTGAGTCTAGGCTTGAGCAATTTTCTTAAGTATTTAGTCACTAAATACTGGCAGATGAGGTAGGGCAAAATTATTTAAGAAATAAGTGAGTCTACTTAGCAGAAAATAAAGCCTGGACATAGAACCCCGAAGAAAATCAACATTTGATCAAAGCACAGAAGAGCTAGCCCCAGCTAAGTGGAGCAATTAGTTGAAGCATCGTCCTGTGCACCAAAATGGTTGTGGGTTTGATCCCCAGTTGGGGCAAGTACGGGAGGCAACCAGTGGATATTTCTCTCTCACATTGATGTTTCTCTCTCTCTCTCTCTCTCTCTCTCTCTCTCTCTCTCTCATTAATCCTGGAGAAAGGATTAAAAATAAAATAAAGGACAGAAGACCTAGCTAAAAGAGAATGCAGAAGAAAAAATTATAGGAGTAAGTAGTCTTAGAGTCAGAAAAGAGAGTATTTCAACACACAGTGGTCAATATTTTCAAATGCCACTCAGCAAAGAAAAAGTACCCATTAGAATTAGCAACATGAAGGTACTCAGAACAGTGTTGGCAAGAACAGTGTTGAGGAGAGTGGTGGAGACTGAAGCCAGGCTGCTGCTGGTGAAAGAGTAAGTGCAAGGTCATATACACTGTTCTTCCAAGGAATATGGTGAGGAAAGAGGAGATGAAAGGAGTACTACCTAGAGAATAAAAAATAGGGTCCAAGGAGGCTGTTTGTTTCCAAGAGAGGAGAAACTTGAGCACATTTCAATGAAAATCCTTCCTATTGGAGGGAACCAGTAATGAGGTCAAAATTGAAGTACACTAGCAAGTAGGTATCCAAAATGTAAAAAGGGGTGGGATCCAGGTCACAATTAGTTTTCAATAGGAGAAGGGACACCTTTTATTGTGACTACACAGGCAAGTGTAAAGATGAGCATGAGTGCAAGTAAATTTCTATGTTCAATTGCAGGATGTTTAGTGAGAGCTCTGCTGGATTCTATTTTCTATAAGACGGAGGAAGCAGATCACTGGGGAGGGTCAAGTGTCAGAGATTTTAGAATAAACAGGAGCAACACAGTTGGACTGGTGGCTTTGAGCGCTCAGCTGAGGCTGGAGTCCATGACCTTGCTGTGGCCTGAGCTGCACAATTGTAATCTTTTTCAACCATTCTCAGCAGCTTCTGTGCAGCTCCAGAAAGACTGATAGTTGGACTTAACCTCAGTTGTAGATGTGATGCAAGTATGAAGAAAGAGCTCTGTGACCATGCAATGTGGTACTAAACAGAAGTTAACTTTCATGGGGTGTCCCAGTGGAATATGAACTATAGAGGGAGGCCATATTATTTAGGGTAAATAATGCTACCTGCTACTTAAAAACTTGCCACCCCCACCCCAGCAAACCTCAGTGACTTAACAGAATAGATTATTTTGTGTTCACATAAATTTCAAAGACAAGCAGAAAGTTGTCTTTTGTGTGGTGACTCAGACCCCAGGTTTCTTTGATCTGGCTCTCCTTTGCCCAAGGACTTTGGAGCTCTCCAATGGAACTTCTGTAAGCAGCTGGCAGATGAGGTAGGGCAAAAACATGGAGAATTGTGGGAGTTTTAATGCACCAGATCTAGAAGTAGCGCTCATCACTTCCACCCACATTCCACTGGCGTGTCATGTGGCCACATTGAAACAGTTTGTTTTTTTATGATTTTTTAAAATCTTTATTGTTGAAAGTATTACATATGTCCCCTTTATCCCCCCATTGACCTCTTCTAGCCTGCCCCCATCCCCCGTCTCAGGCCTTCTGTCTGTGTCCATGGGTTATGCATATAACCCTATTGTCTGTGTCCATGGGTTATGCATATACACATACAAATCCTTTCATTAATCTCTTCCCACCCACCTTCCCTTTAAGATTCCACAGTCTGCTCCATGCTTCTATGTCTCTGGATCTATTTTGTTCATCGGTTTATTTTGTTCATTAGATTCTACATATGGATGAGTGAACAGTTTTGATAAGCACTTATGCACAGAGTCAAGGAAGCTCTGTAACAATCTAAACATGAAAGAAGAACAGGCTAAATAAGATACACAAAACAGTCGAAATAAAAAGAAAAGCACATTGATTTTTTCTTCTGAAAAAATTAAAAGAATTTGGTGATTGCTTAGATTAAGGATGATAAACAAGGTTCTGTCTAACACAACATTTTAAAAAATTATGAGGTCAGCCCTAGCCGGTTTGGCTCAGTGGATAGAACGTTGGCCTGCAGACCAAAGGGTCCCGGGTTTGATTCCGGTCAAGAGCATCAACCTTGGTTGCAGGCTCTTCCCTAGCCTGGGCCCTGGTCGGGGTGCATGCAGGAGGCAACCAATCGATGTGCTTCTCTCACACTGATATTTCTCTGTCTTTCTCTCTCTCTTCCACTCTCTCTAAAAATCAATGGAAAAATACCCTCAAGTAAGGATAAAAAAATAAATTAAATTAAAAAATTATGAGGTCAAAATCCAGGGTCAGTGAAGCCTACCCAAACCATCCTATTGAAAGTTACGACCCCTTCTCCCAACATTTCCCCTTACATGGCTCAACTATTTTTCAAAAGACATATTACCTTCCTGCATACTGTGGAATTTGCTTACCATTGTCTTCCCCAGTCCACTATATGTAAGCAAATCGAGGGAAGGTGTTTTCACTATTTTATTCATTGCTTTTTCTTCAGTGCCTTAAACACTAAATAAATGATGCCCCTCTCACCTATGAGGGGGGTCATTGAGTTATTACTGTTTGAATGATTGAATGTCATGAGAATAACACGGTCCATTCTGTAAAGGTCAAGTTGAAATTCGAAACACACACGCATATTTACTAGTTCTGGCTTAGCTGCAGAAAGTGAAGGAGGATTCAAATAACATGACAGAGATTCAAGGCTGGGTGTCTGGAAGAACAGGTGACTCAGTGAGAGTATTTTATACACGGAGTGAATAAGATATTTCATTTCAGAAATATCATATTTGAAATGAAGGTAAAATAAGCAGGTGGATATATAGGGTGGGTCAAAAGTAGGTTAACAGTTGTGAATACATGAAACAGTTTATTCTTGTGTTATTATTTATTTATTATTGTATTATTTTCCATATGAACAACTGTAAACCTACTTTTGACCCACCCTGTATTCAGCAGACATTAAAATGTAAAACCTGGGTTTAGCCAACACATTCAGAATTGAAGTCTCAAGGTAAGAAGATGGAAAGTTATTTAATGACCCACAGAAATTTTTGAGTAGCCAAATTATATGATCTAAATCTAAAAGATATTCAAGGATAATTTATCTAGTGACCGTCTATTGGATAGAATAACAATATCACAAATTAATTCTGTCAAAAATATTCTTAAAAGAAGAATATTTATGGCATTGTTTAAATAAATATCAGTGTACTTATAGAAAGTGTACTATATATACACACAGAAGAAATTTAAAACTTTTCTCACGGTTCTTGGGTTGAAAATGATCAGCAGCTATGCCCTCTTGTGGTGTTTCTGGATAAAAACAGGCCAACAGCTCCCCGAGTCCTGAATTGAACTAGTTACTCTTTGACCACAAGGTGGAAGAACAAATCCTCTTTTTATTATGTTCATCTGTGTCCTTAGAGAAACAAAGAAATACCCTTTTTTCTCCTCACAATCTTTCTCTTCTTCATATCTATCCTATCCTCAAAGTAATAGCTAAAACAAGTGGATATTTGCAAAATCTGGCTCAACAAATACAAATGCCAGATAGATGACCTGAAGTTTTTATAGTTCAAATTTTCAGTAAATAACAAGATAAATCCTTTTAATTGCTATTCTAGATGTTTACATTTTTTGTTTTATCTAAATTAGTTGCTATGAAATTTAATAGGAAATAAGTGAAAATATTAATGCCATATCCACATGTAAAAACATATACAAATATTGAAAATAATGTCCAAGCTCCACACAAACTAATAAATAGGTTTTTAATTTAAAAATGCTAATGTTCCAGGTTTTTTAAATATATTTTATTGATTTTTTTACAGAGAGGAAGGGAGAGGGATAGAGAGCTAGAAATATTGATGAGAGAAAAACATCGATCAGCTGACTCCTGCACACCCCCCATTGGGGATGTGCCCACACCAAGGTACATGCCCTTGACTGGAATCGAACCTGGGATCCTTCAGTCCACACGCTGATGCTCTATCCACTGAGCCAAACCAGTCAGGGCTAATGTTCTAGTTTTGACTTCACTTAATAGAATAGTTAGCCTGATATAGAGCTAATGCTGCCTCCTATTCATATACCAAAAGGTGACTTAGCCAATGACCCCAATGTGATCTTGGTCAAAATCAATTTTCCAGTCCAGCACACAGCACAGAAAAATGTACATTTCTATAACATTTTTGGTGTCATATTTTTCCAATTTTTCTTCATAAAATATTTTCTGAAATTAAAATACCCACATGGTCCCATATTTTTTGATTCCCATTAGAATATTATGGGACCTTTGAATTTTGGAGGCTAATTGTTATATAAGATTTAAATATCCGCAGACTTTCTAAAACTGATAAAATATGAGTTTCAGATGTATCAAAACCTCTAGAGAATTTTATAAAGTTCCAAACACTTTAGCAAGTATCAGAAAGCTGAATAGTGTATCTGATTATAGCCAAAATAATAGTAACAGTGGTTTCCCTTGATTTTTTTTGAACACACTAGTAAAATAAACATGAATGAACTCAATATAATTAATATGATTATTTAGAAGCTCAGATAGAAAATAAGGTAAAATAAAAACAGCCCTTAACTTACAAAAAGTTTAATTTCCAGAAGTTCACTTACAAATCACTTATTTTGAACACATGGTATATTATTCCATAGGGAGTAAAGAAAGGTATATATAATGGTTGCTTTTTAGGCTAGCCTATTATTTTATACTAGAGGCCCGGTGCACAAAAATTTGTGCACTCGGGGGGGAGGGGGGTCCCTCAGCCCGGCCTGTGCCCTCTCGCAGTCTGGGACCCCTCGGGAGATAACGACCTGCTGGCTTAGGCCTGCTCCCAGGTGGCAGAGGGCAGGCCCAATCCCTAGGTGCAGCCCCTGGTTGGGGCTCAGAGCAGGGCCGATTGGGGAGTTGGGGCGCCGCCCCGTGTCATGCACAGAGCAGGGCTGATCAGGAGGTTGCGATGCCACCCTCAGTCACGCTCAGGGTAGGGCCAATTGGAGGGTTGGGGCACCGCTCTCTGTCACACTCAAGGCAGGGTCAATGGGGAGGTTGCGGCGCCACCCCCTTCACGCACAGAGCAGGGCCAATCAGGGGGGTTGGGGCTCCGTACCCTGTCATGCACAGAGCAGGGCCCATCAGAGGGGTTGGGGAGCTCCCCCCTGTCACGACAGAGCAGGGCTCATCAGGGGTTGGGGCTCCCCCTGCACGCACAGAGTAGGC
>NW_005871060.1:13357654-13411300 GCF_000147115.1 Myotis lucifugus
TGCTGAAAGCAGGTATCTGGTTTGTTTGCGTTCTATAATCGAAACACTGTTTCAACTCCAGCTCTGAGATCCCGGCTGGCTGAAAGCAGGTTTCTGGGGTTTTGTTTAGCTTCTATATTTGTAACAATGTTTCAAACTGCAAGCTCAGAGGCCGGCAGCGGCAGGCGGGGAACGTTGGAGTCCTCCGTCACTGAAGCAAGCAAGCCTCATGTTCGCTTCAAGCTGCCTGGCTGCTGGCCGCCATCTTGGCTGGCAGTTAATTTGCATATCGCCCTGATTAGCCAATGGGAAGGGTAGCAGAGTGGCACCAATTTGCATGTTTCTCTTTTATTAGTGTAGACTAGAGGCCTGGTGCACAGATTCATGCACCAGTGGGGTACCTCGGCCTGGCCTGTGCCCTCTCACAACCTGGGACCCCTCGGGGGCTTTCAGAGACCTGATCCATGGATTCGGCCTGATCCGCACAGGCCAGGCTGAGGGACCCCACTGATGCACAAATCCATGCACCAGGCCTCTAGTATGCATATAAGATGTTTGGTTAATCTCTTCCTGTCCTTGCCCCTCCCCACTTCCCTCTGAGATTCCGCAGTCTGTTCCATGTTTCTATGCCTGTGTGTTGAGCATCTGCCCCCTGGTGGTCAGTGTGCATCATAGCTACTGGTCGAAGAGTTGAATGATCAAATGGTCAAAAAGTTGAACGGTCGCTTAGGCTTTTATATTTATAGACTAGAGGCCCGGTGCCCGAAATTCGTGCATGGGGGGGGGGGTGTCCCTCAGCCCAGCCTGCACCCTCTCGTAATCCAGGAACCCATGGGACCGCTGGCTCCTAACTGCTCATCTGCCTGCCTGCCTGATCATCCCTATCTGCTCGCCTGCCTGCCTGATCGACCCTAACCACTTTATCTGCCTGCCTGATTGCCCCAACTGCTCACCTGACTGCCTGATCACCTCTATCTGCTCGCCTGCCTGCCTGATCTACCTTAACCACTTTATCTGCCTGCCTGATTGCCCCAACTGCTCGCCTGACTGCCTGATCGCCCCTAACCACTCTGCCTGCCTGCCTGCCTGATCACCCCTAACTGCCTCTGCCTGCCTATCTGATTGACCCTAACCACTCTGCCTGCCTGGCTGCCTGATCACCCCTAGCTGCTCACCTACCTGCCTGATCACCCCTAACTGCTCGCCTGCCTGCCTGATCACCTGAACCTCTCTGCCTGCCTGCCTGATCACCCCTACCCACTTGCCTGCCTGCCTGATCGCTCCTAACTGCCTCTGCCTCAGCCCCCGCAGCTCCGTCCAGAAGGACATCCAGGAGGTCGTTCAGCTGTCCAGCCTAATTAGCATATTACACTTTTATTATTATAGGTTATTGAAATATCTTTATTAAAATTTTAAAAAATCAATATTGTTACATTAAATATGTTCTGTACAAAAAGAAAATACAATAATATGAAAGAGCATAAAATTTTTAAATATTTTTAGAATACTGGTATCCTGAGAAAATAGATTTAGTGTCATTATCAAGAACATGGAATCTAGAAGCTAGGGTTTAAATCTATCATTTGTCAGACCCTAGACAACTTACTGAATGTCTCTGTGTTTCATTTTCCTCATGCATAAAATTGGAATAGTAATATAACATTGCTCATAGTTTTGTTGAAAGGATATAATATCTTAACATTAAATGCAAAGCATTTTAAACAATTTCTTATTCACAGTATGCTCAAAATAGTGTCACAGTGTTATTCTATATACATTTCTGTTTAATATAATGCAAGAGTTAATAAAAGGTGGAGGTTTCAAGAGTACAAGGTATGGTAAATGCTTACATTTTTATCTTCCAAGCCAATTCTATAAGATCTTTATTGAAAGAGATGTACAAATGAAAATATAGCTATTAACCACTCTGATACTTTGCAATTTTGAACAATCTTGGGAACATTTTCACTATAAAGTAAAAAAGTTTTAAAACATTAAGATTTAGAATTATACATTTTATCCCCCAAAAAAGAAACTTTTAAATTAAATCTTCAATAATAAAAAAGAAAGGTTGCTATCATTAAAGAGATTTTTGTGTTTTTTTTAAGGTTTTAATCCACTAAAAATGTGTTCATTTTCCAAATTAAAATAGAAACAGAAAAAGAGATAGACGCAGTTTCTGGCAGGATAGACATTTGATGTTAGTTGAAGTAGTGATAAATACAAGACTGCACTGAACGAGCCCTTTCTTTTCCTTTCTTCAGTTGCTCTTTGGAGAAAACATTAACTTTTGCTCTCCTCTATTACATTGTGACTCCTTGCTGTCTTCTACAAAGCCAGGTGGTGGCGCTGTGGTACCATTTGTCAAGATTTCGCTTCAAATCCTCCGTCTTTTCTAACCAATAATGTTTTGTGGAGATGCAAACCCTCTTTTGAAAAAGAAATTATTTTAAATATGCTTTATTCTTCTCTTTAGTGATAGGTATGCCAACCATTTAAGTCCTTGAACTGATTTTAATGTTTACTGTCTTTACAAAGATGTATCTAAACTTACAAACCACCCGGCTGGTGTGGCTCAGGGGTTGAGCATGTGCCCAAGAACCAAGAGTCACCCCCCATCCCAGGTCAGGGCACATGCTGAGTTGCAGACTCAATACCCAGGAGGGGGATGTTTCTATCTCTCTAACCCCCCTTCCTCTCTCTCCAAAATCAATAAAAATATATATACAAAATAAAACCTAACTATGGTGACTTACAGTGTACGTTCTAAAAGACTGAGAGCAAGTGGTGGTATTCTGTGTTATTGTTTTCTTAGTTCATCAATATAAAAATAAAAAGAAATGAATATATTTTGTCCACTTTATTTTTTAGATATCCATGATTTATATATAAGGTACATAACACCTCCAAACCATTGCCCAAATCACCAGGTTAAAAAAATTAATAAAAATAAAGGTTTTTCTCAGCCAATGGAAATTGAGTTTCAATCCAGTTCTCTCTCTAACCCTCTCAACTTGGGGAGAATGCTTGTTCCTCCTGAGAGATGTTTTGAGGTTAGTTTGGTGATGTCCACACATTCCGCCAATTAGAACACCCAGCCCTCTCTTACATACTCTGTTGATCTCCTTAAACCACCTTTTCCTGGAAGTCAGGGTTTCATTTGACTTATATTCCAAACATGAAAATTGAAAATTGAGTTGATTGATGCAAAATTATGAATCGGGCCATTTTCTTCCCCATCTACATTACAATCAGTATTTTTCTCTCACCTTTGGCCATCCAGAATAAGAATGACGCTGGGTAACCCTACTACACCCCTGACACTCCTTTATTCTGCATAAAGGGAACATTAGGACAACCTAAATCAATGCAAACATTGGAACTCTAGGCCCCTGTAGACATATTGCAGGTGAGAAAATGAAGCCCAAGAAGGAAGACCCATCAAAAAAAAGCCAATATGGGCCCGGCTGGTGTGGCTCCGTAGCTGAGTGTCAACCCAGGAAACAAGAGGTTGAGTGTCGATACTAATCAGGGCACATACCTGGGTTGCAGGCTCGATTCCCAGTGAGGGGCATGCAGGAGGCAGCCAATGGATGATGTTTCTCTCTCATCGATCCCTCTTCCTCCTCTCTCTCTAAAAATGAATAAAAGCATTTTTAAAAAAATAATAAAAGGCAATATATAGCCCTGGCTGGGTAGCTCAGTTGGTTAGAGGCATCATCTGGATATGCCAAGGTTGTGGGTTCAATCCCCTCAGTCAGGGCACATACAAGAATCACCAATGAATGTATAATAAGTGGAACAACAAATCAATGTTCCTCTCTCTCAAAAATTAATTTTTAAAAAAGACAATGTGCAATGGTATAATCTATACAACAGGGGCATCTGTGACCCAAGGTCAGCCTCAGCACCACCCATGTTATCTTGATGAATGATGGAGGGAGGGGAGAGAAATCCCTGATAGTCTAGGAGGGCCTCAGCTGGAGGTACAACCTATTCCTCTGTCCAATGGCACATCTACTGCCCCCGAGAGGCCCTTTAAAGCCCTGGGCTTCAGCCCTAACCAGTTTGGCTCAGTGGATAGAGTGTCAGCCTGCAGACTGAAGGGTCCTGGTTTTGATTCTGGTCAAGGGCACATGCCCGGGTTGTGGGCTCGACCCCCAGTGTGGGGCCTGCAGGAGGCAGCCAATCAATGATTCTCTCTCATCATTGATGTTTCTATCTCTCTCTCCCTCACCCTTCCTCTCTGAAATCAATAAAAATATGCAATTTTTTAAAAAAGCACTGGGCTTCAGTTTGCATTAACTTTGCCACCTCTTCTAGGTAAATTGTGAAGCAGAGTTTACACAATTGTGCTGCAATCTTCTTTAGCTACATTTTTAAGCTACTTTTCCAAACAAAACTTTAGTTGATTCCCAATATGACAAATAAATTAAAGCAGTATTTTAAACATGAATTTACTTTATAGCTTAAAATTTATGAAGCTTACTTATTCAAAAAGAAAAATAATGAAAACAGATGATGGTTCTAGACCGGCCTGGGCAAACTACGGCCCGTTTGAAATGAATAAAACTAAAAAAAAAAAAAAAAGACCGTACCCTTTTATGTAATGATGTTTACTTTGAATTTATATTAGTTCACACAAACACTCCATCCATGCTTTTGTTCTGGCCCTCCGGTCCAGTTTAAGAACCCATTATGGCCCTCGAGTCAAAAAGTTTGCCCACCCCTGTTCTAGACCAAAGACTGGATATTCACCTTATTTTGGTGTTTTGATGGGCCCACAGACAATGTAGTGCAGTAAGTCCTCAGTGTCATCAATTGCTTCTTGGGGACTGTGACTAAGCAAAATGACGTATAACAAAACCAATTTTACCAAGGGCTGATAAATATAAAGAAGAGTGAAGTTCCTACAGTATATGTTTGGTCCCAAAACATCAGTAAACTTCTAAGTAAAGTTCCCAAATACTTCTAATAGTAAACACATTGAAATAAATGTGAGCTATACATACCTTTAAGGAAGATGAATAGAAACAAGTGAGATAATTATTTCCCAGCTCAAGGTTGCAGCTCAGGGAGCCTTCGCCAGTGGCTATGGGCACCAGGCAAGGCCCACCCTGGACAGAACCCCCTTCCATCACAGGGCACTCAGACAAACACACACTCACCCACCTGGGACAACATGAGCATGCCATTCACCTCACGCGCACATCTCTGGGATGTGTGAGGAGACCGGAGTTTCTGGGAACCATCCACACAGACATTGGGAGAACATGCAAACTCCACACAGACAGTGGCCCCCAGGCAGGAGTTGAATTCTTTTCTCATCAACATTATAGCCAAACGATGTTATTCAAGGACCTTCTGTATAAGAAAATATCTATAACATAGAATTTGAGAGAAAACATTCCTAACCTGATTTGATGATGCTCTACTTAGCTATGAGACCCCCCCCCCAAAAAAAAAATCACACCTGAGTAATTAGATTCTAACCATGAAGATAAAGATTGATCTATATAAGACACTTTAAAAGCTATTGTTCTAAAACTATGTCCTAACTTTTTTGTTGTTGTTGTTGTTGTTGCCTAATTCCATTTTGTTAGGCAATTTCCAATGCTATTATGTGGAGTTTGTCATAAATAAGAGATTTTTTTCAACTCACTTCTATGAGAATTCAGATCTTCGTTTAACATCCTTCGTTTAGCTATAGTTTAACAATGCCTTTTCTCTCTATTACTATTACCCTAGTTCTAATCATCTTCTAAAATTGTAATACTGAGATACACTTAAAAACAAATTATTTGAGAGAACATCCCCCCAAATCCCCCCATGCTACTTAGTACTTTTGTGAACAAGACACGTAACTCAAAAAGATGTTGCTGATGAACAATAAGGTGAGCTGAGCCGGGGCTGCAGCAGCTCCAGGGATGGAGGAGAAAGCAGAGAAAATGCCAGGAACACCCTCCCTTCCCAGCATGCTCTCCTCTCCCCTGAGCACATCTTGGCCTCTCCTCCCTAGCTTTTAAAATAAAATTTAAAAAGAAACGTAGGTGAGAAGAGGGGAAGTGTCAAGAATCCAGCCTTTCCTCCCGGGCCAGTTCTGGGTGATCCTCCTAAACAAACTCCTGAGAATTCTCTTTAAAAGAGGAAGGCTTTCTTATCTCTCCCATTTACAAAGCCTACGATTTACCTGACTGCAGATTGTCTTTAGGGACACTGTGAATACGGTGACAGAATCTAGTTTGCTTCCGTCGTAAATGCTTTTCCAAACTATGAAACCAGACTCCTGGCAGAATCCTGTCAGCGCGCCCCTAACCCTGAGCATAAAGGATAGGTTCCTTTCGGGTGGCAGTGATGCGTCTGTGCAGTTTTATTTCCAGGGAGACAGGGCAGCATTTGCTGCTATGCAGACTGAATAATGTTGGAAGCCAACATCATGTCACATTTTGTGTGCACTTTCCAAAGATCAATCCAAGCGTTACAAATGGGACACAGACCGCCATTGTCCCGGGGACACTTTAATAACCCACACCTACAATATTCAACCTGTTGTTTGCATAGGGACAACGTCGGGACACAAAAACCCACCAGAACGACTTGGGGGAAGGAGCCGTGGCGAGGCAGAGACCCAGGCGCCAGGGCACCTCCACCTTTCATCTTTCGTGGCAAATGAGTCTGTTGGGAGTTTATTTATGCCTGAGGATGGGGGTCGCGCCACTTGCTCGCTTCAAAGCGCTTCGGAGAGCCTGCCTTAAATCTGCCGCTAAGTCACTTTCTTCCTCCCGTTGCACTTTGCAGCAGGCCTGCCAACTTGCAGATAATTTTTGTTTTGTTTTGCATCATGCAGCTCAAATTAAATAACATGGCCACATGCCCTCGGGACTTAAATTGTGCCTGGCCACTTCTCCCCATCCCCCTCCTCGCCTTCCAGTCCCTGGCATCTGCTGTGCTCCTAGGGTATTCTTGGAGAGTGGAGGACTCAGGAGAAACCTCAGGATGCGAACATTGCGGGAGGAAGGTCAGAATAATTTTCATGCTCCCCAATTCCTCATTGTTCAGTACTCCCATAAAACATTTAATTATTGCTATCGCCTTATTTTCTTTGGGAAACAAAATCTAATGGCCTAGTTAGATCAGAACTGATCACTAAGTTCCACAATGACCTTAAAATATCACTAACATTTCTCATGTAAGAAGACATTTTTTAGTATAGAGATTCAAATATTTAAGAATACAATGAGCAGAATCATAAATAGCTAGGAGACATTTAATCCAAAGTATTTTGAACAGTACTAAAGATAGTTTTTCTCATAATGCATTGTTATCTCAGGATATAGTAGCATGTCTGTAAAAGAAGGAAAAATTCAAAAATGAGAGAAATTTTTGAAGAAAAATACTTTGGGGAAATCATAATAAGGCTAAAAGATTTACAGGAACATCATGAAGGAAAGGATTGTGCGTTACTATATAATACGTATCAAAAGGAAAGTATGTACGATTCCTTAATTTCCACTTTAATGACAGGTTTCCACATGTGAAAAATTACAAGAGACAGAAGAAATAAACTGAAAGCTAACACTGTACATTTTGCCAAAAAACATACTCCTGCAATTTGAACTTAAACTTAGTACTTATTTAAATAAGTATCAATAAATCCCTAATAATATAACATTTCAAATTTACCTTTAGAGCTTAATATAATTTTTAATTACAATTACTGTATTTCTTTATAATATTTTCATTATCATTCTTAAAACCAGCAGAGTGATAAAGGTTTCTTCTTCTGTAAATATTACTAATCTTGAGATATGAACATCTGATTTACATAGGAATATGCACATGATGCAGTTAAGAGTCTTAAAAGCAAGTATATTAACAGCACGTAGTTCATGGGAAACCCGGGTGTATGTTACTTTGACTTCCTAAGCTTAGTTTGAGGCAGTGATTGACAGCTGGAAGGGAGAAGAGGCGAGGGTGTGTGTGGAAGGATCCAAGTTTGTTCTCTCTCAGGGGCTCCCAAGACTGAAATAAAGGTGTCGCCTAAGCCACATTCCTTTCTGGAGCCGGAGGTTTTCCAAGTTGACTTGTTGGAGGAACCCAGTTCCTTGCAGTTGTAGGTCGGAGGCCTCTGTTCTCTTGCTGGTCATTATTGGTCAAGGCCACTCCCAGCTCCCACAGGCTGCCCACAGCTCCTTTCCGCTTGGCCATTTCCATAGCTCTCTTAGGCTTCCAATCTCTCCAACTTCTGGAGGGGCCTGGTCCCTTGTAAGGGCTCACCTGACTAGGCCAGGTCCAACCAGATCATCTGGTTTTTGCTTAACTGAAATTTAAGTGATTTAGTAACCCAAGCTTGGGGGTGATATTTCATCATATTCACAGGCCCTGCCTACACTCAGGGGAGGGGGGATTGCCGAGAACTCGTACAGCAGGTGGGAATTTCCAGGGCCCTCCTAGCATTCTACCTACCACACAGAATTACAGACAGGAAAGCCTTCCTGAAGGACAGAAAGTAAGAGAGAGGGAAGGGAGGTCAGAAAAGGCTGCCCTGGAGACTTGCAGGGCAAAGAACGAGCCTTCATGGGAATGTACTTCGAAAGGGTACTGCGTTGCTATTCAAACTCAATGTTATTCATCATTATTAATATAGTAATTATTAGTAATAATTATGTAATATTATAATTCCACCTATATGTCAAAGTACATCCTGATTTTCATAACAAAATACATTGCTACTCCTAATGCATATTTTAAATAGAACATTTTTCGCTAGAAGATCTAGTTTAGTTCCTCCAGGACAGGAAACTGGGGATGTATATGAGCTGTGAGCCCCTGCAGAGAAATGTCTCAATAGCCACTGGTGGGAAGATATGGAGGGGGTTTGTCCTTGGAAAGATGCATAGAAAGCCCCTTACAAAGTAACAATTATAATTTCATCTTGATGGTGACTAGGTTCAAAACCACTTATGCATTTGGGGTGGGTTGCTTTTGAAGTACAAATTTATGTTCTGCTTTCTGCAGTTCTCCCTCCTTCCCACTTCAACCAGGGGAATTTGGCAAAGTGGAAAGGAGAGCTTGCAGGGGTACCTCCTGCCTTTGGTGCAAACTTAAAGTTAGCAAAGAAGGTGATGTCAGGAGACCTGGAGAGGCAACGCTGCCAGAGTCACTCTGAGAGCATTAAGAAGGAAGGGGGACAAAAATTTCCCCCAAAATAAAGGGGGGGGCAGTGGGTTGGGGAGAGGGAGCTGTCAGTGAAAGGGGACCTTGAGAGGGAGCTCCACCGTGCAGGCTGCAGTCTCTCCCAAATAATCCCAACTGTAAAACAGGAACAGAAGCAGCAAAGCCTTTGGACTTGACAGGCACATTCCCCTCTGCCTGGGACGTGCGTGTCTCATTAGAAAACCAGTGTGGACCCAGGCCCCCAGGAACTTCCTAGACATGGTGACAGTGTTCAAGGACCCAGGACCTTGGCACAAACTCCACTGGAGAGCACGTGTGGGGGAGACAGTGAGGAACCTCCCTAATGACTGTGATTGAATTCGCAGGGTCGAGTTTAAATTACACGTGAGCCCTAACCAGTTTGGCTCAGTGGATAGAGCGTCGGCCTTCGGACTGAAGGGTCCCAGGTTCAATTCCGGTCAAGGGCATGTACCTTGGTTGCGGGCATATCCCCAGTGGGGGGTGTGCAGGAGGCAGCTGATCAATGTTTCTCTCTCATCGATGTTTCTAACTCTCTATCCCTCTTCCTTCCTCTCTGTAAAAAATCAATAAAATATATTTTTAATTAATTAATTAATTAATTAATTACACGTGAGTTTGTAGACCATGCATTGTACACATGACATTGACTCCTCATGTAGCAGGTGCAGCGGGAAACTGCAACAAATCCTGTCCTCATTCAGGAAGCAGAATTGCTCTTAAGTCATTGACAACATAGTATAAGGTTTGCAGGTTTAGATGATTTGAAGTATGCCTATCCCTTAGAGACTTGGCTTCCTCTCTGGTCTCAGATGCCACCTCCCACCCTCGGAATGGAGATGGTGTAGAAGCAAGAGAGCTGGACCTGTAAGCCGGAGTCCTGGGTGGATTCGTGTGGCAATCATTTATTAAGCGCTGTTTATTATCCAAGCAGGCTGGGCTTACAAAGACAACTAACACCACTTCCTGCCCTTTATTCCAGAGCAGAGAAAAGGGAGAGAGAGAAAAGCAGGTTATAAGACAGTATGCACAGTGGTTACTCATCATGGCTCAGAAATCAGAAGGCCGGAGTTCAAGTCTCAGCTCTTCCACTGCTTGCTTAGCTGTCCGATCTCAGGCAAATCATTTGGAGATCCTAAACTTAATGGTCTCATTCGTTAAGTAGTTTTTACAATTGTAGAATCTATTAATGATTCCTAACTCATGGTTTTGAGAGAGTGTGTTTGTGAAATTTTATTACTGTGAATAAGTCTTTGCAATGGAATGTCTTAAATACTCTGGTGTTATATTTATGGGCTCTACATGGGTTCCTTCAGTCAACACATCTTTGTTGAGAACCTACTATGCTATTTGATCCGAGTCACAAAAGTCATGTAAGGTCTCCAAGACTGTCTCTTTTGTAAAGTGAGAGGTTTGGAATAGATGATCTCTAAAATCCTTAAAAATTAGTTGTGAGCTCAAGGGGAAACTGTACAAAACACTAGCCCAATGTTCTTTCAAAAAAGATAGAGATTACATCCACATAGAGCTATTGGAGGGGTGAGAAAATAGAAATAAAAGAACAGAAAAAATTAAATTGAGCCAAGCAGCTATTTATTTTTTAAATAAATAATGTTTTTGGAAGCTAGCTAACACATTTTGAATAATTGAAACATTTCACAATTTCAGTAGTGAAAGAGAAATATGTGGTTATCTGGAAAAAGTAATCAATAAAAGTAACCAGTCAGTATTATTTGGGTAGATGTGGAGTCTCAGGTATACCATTTTATTCTTTATGTAATTAAGAATTAAATTTAAAATCCAATTTAATTCAGTCAACTAATTTCTAACCCAATTGCTATGTTTAGTTTCTGTTAAAAAAGGAAATTATTTGAAAAAATTCATAGGTGTCTGTTTTCCCAAGTGGTTCTGTAAACCTGGCTGTAATAATGTTCAGTGAGACACTCAAGAAATCGTATAGAGGGGATAAATGGTGTTGGGGAAATTAAATAAAATAAAAAAAAATTGTGATGTGAAGAACTAAAAAAAATAGAAATCATATTTTAGTCATCAAATAAATGGAAACATTGTTAAGTATAGAACTCATCGATCTATTTCAAATGGCTAAATTTCTCATAAATTTTACATAGTTTTAAACATTAAAAGCACTAGAGTTGGAGTTAATATGACAAGTGTTGGTCTGATACTTGGCATGCCAAATTCCAATGTCATTTTATAGGTCAAAGGTCACACCAGTGCCAAGAAGGCAGAGGTAGAAAGTAACTGTGACTATAGCAAGACAAGATTTCTAGCACCACTGTAATCCATGCTCTGGCAGTTGCTGGGATGTGGTGTGACAGCAGCCATCCTGTGTAAACTCGGAGCCCTGTGCACAGCTCCTGCCGAACCTGTGCCTTTCACTGACCTTTATAAATAGACTAGAGGCCCAGTGCACGGATTCATGCACCGGTGGGGTCTCTCGGTGTGGCCTGTGGGGATCAGGCTGCAGCAGGCAGCTGGGGAGGAGCCTGAGCCCAGGCCTGGCGCCGCTCCCACTCATCCTGGCCTCTCTGCGCCTTGGGCTCGCACCAGTCAGTCCCAATGCTGGTCCTGATTCCTGGATGGGGGAGGTGCAGGCAGCAGAAGTGTCCCCGGGAGAGGCTCACACTGCCCCAGGAGCTGTGAGCCCAGGGTCTGGCACCCATTGGTCAGCTGAGTGGCACTCCTGCTGTGGGAGCACACTGACCACCAGGGGGCAGCTCCTGCATTGAGTGTCTGCCCCCAGTGGTCAGTGCATGTCATAGCGACCGGTCAACCAGTCGCTTAGGGTTTTATGGACATACAGCTGAAAAGAGTGGCAATGTCTGATATGCTCCTGCAAATCTTATTAAATTTAGGATCAAATTGGATCCGGTTTCTAGAAATACTATGTAACATTAAGGAAAGAAATAGGATTCATTTTTGTTGCATCAGAGAGATAAAAATACTTCCTTTGTACTCTTCTATGGGTATTTGTATTGTATCAAAAATTTTATTTAAGTAAAATAGCCCTGTTTAACTTTCCAGATAGCATTTAAGTTAGTATTGTGAATTCCCAGCATTTTCTATTATCAAAGAAGTTTTTCTTATGTTATTTATAGATATTTATACAAATACTCATAAACAGCAACATGGGTACATGTGGAAGGAACTCATGAGGCATTGCTGTTATAAAAGTTATTTTATAGTTATTCCTAATTTCTTAAAATAATCCTCCCATATTATTGTTTGAAAGATGTATTTGACCAGTCTATGTATATAAAGAGCCAGGGGCCATCGCAACTGAATGGACGACCAAACAGGCTGAGTCGGGCGACAAGGCCGGTAGCGGGGTTAGTGAGGGATGACGAAACGACTGAGCACCAGGCTGCCTGGGGCGACCAGGCCGGCAGGGGGGTTAGTGAAGGACGACCAAATGATTGAGCACCAGGCTGCGTGGGGTGACCATGCTGGCAGCGGGGTAGTGAGGGGCTACCAAACAACTAAGCAGCAGGCTGCGTGGGGCGACCAGGCCGGCAGGGGAGCAGTAAGGGGCAACCATGCTGGTGGGGGTCAGGGGCAGTTAGGGCAACTAGGCCAGCGGAGGGGGCAGTTTGGGGTGACTAGGTTGGCAGGGGGGGCAGTTGGGGGAAACCAGGCCAGCAGGCAGAGGTGGTTAGGGGTGATCAGGCTGACAGGGGGGCCAGTAGGGACAATCAGGCAGGCAGGCAGGTGAGCAGTTAGGAGCCAGCGGATTGTGAGAGGGGTGTCTGACTGCCGTCAGTCGGACATCCCCCAAGGGGTCCCGGATTAGAGAGGGTACAAGCTGGGCTGAGGGCACCCCCCTCCCCGTGCATGAATTTCATGCACCCAGGCTCTAGTATTTGAATAACTGAATTATTTCAGAAACCATTTTCTCTCTTTCTTTTAAGCTGTGGATATAAAGACCAAAGTTAAAATGAACTTTAGCAATTAGCTGGTTGATTGGTTTTCTAAGCATAGAATGCCTTAGAAAAATGCTGAATGAATTCAGTGAAACCACTAATTATTTTCCTAGAAGTTCATAGATAATGTCATTAGCACACACACACATAAATAGCACTCAATTCATTTACTAAACTGAATCTACTTTTATTGAAGAAACTCAACTGTTTGTTGGTTAAATTTCTATTTTTTTCTATATCTATTTTTCAGTGAGTAACTTGCTATTTTTCAGTAGGCCTACTAATACACAAACATGAGAGTAAACTCACCTATTTATATAAAAGTAAACAATACACCTAATTAATATAGATTTCTTTTCTAAGTCAAACAGACCAGAAAAATATCAAATTTCTAGTTGTTTGCTTTTTCAGCTGTTTTGGTTTTTAAAAAGGTTTCTTCATGAGACCTGGATAAAAATTGAATGTAACTATTATTTGCACATCTTAAGGGGATAAGTTTGTATGTGTATAAACTTAAACTGCACTTTTTCCTTATTTTCTGTTTTTTATTTTCAGTTTCAAGTTCTAATTCAGTGACATAGTCCTGAAAGATTTGCCTCATAAAGTACAATATGTGAGTAAACAGATATTTTAAATAAAACATAACACTATTTTACTAAGTTTGCTAATTTATGGGAATAGAAATACTGAAATGAGATATAAAATAATTAACTCCTCCTTCGATGTCGACTTTCTATTAGATAGTGGCTTCTAACAGTAGCTTTACAATAGTACAGCAGCATTTCTCTCAACTTTATAAACATGTAAGTGGTTAAAGCGCTGCACTGCCTCCCATCATTGTAATGCACCACTGAGAACCATGTACCATGAAAACCTCAGCAATGCTGATGCCATAACTGCAGTGAGACAGAAACAAATAAATTTATAATTGCAGTGGAAATTTGACTAAACTAACAAATATACAAATGCATGTAGACATGTCTCAGGTTAAATTGCCGTCATGGGCTCAATCCAGGTTAAAAATCTCACCAGCTGCCTATTTTGCAATTAACTTTTATTATACATTTCCTTTCAAATCATATATTGAAACTATATTGCATGTTTGTTCCCCTGTTATGTGT
Organism: Myotis lucifugus; assembly: GCF_000147115.1. Lineage (NCBI taxonomy): Eukaryota > Metazoa > Chordata > Mammalia > Chiroptera > Vespertilionidae > Myotis > Myotis lucifugus. The sequence continues at coordinate 13,371,891 of NW_005871060.1, forward strand.
TTTGATGCCTTTTTTTAAAGAAAGAAAAGCCAGCTTCTGGGCCTGAAGCTTTCTGGCTGCTGCAAAGTGGCTGTTTCAGACCTGTGCGCTTGTGTTTCCGATTCCTGGGAAGTTCGCTTTGGCACAGGGCGTGCCCTGAAACACATCAAAAGAACCAAGTTCTACAAAAGAAAAAAGAAACTCAAGTAGGCTTGAACATACAAAGAGGGAGAAAGAGATGAGAAAGGGGCCAGGCAGAGTGCTGAATACAAAATGAGTTCAACCAACCCCAGGAGCTCTTCATCACTTACATTTATCTTGTTCTGGAGAGGAGCGTCAAAACCAGCCCTGACATAAACCACCCACTGCCATTGACTTTGACTCCGGGTGTGTGTGTGTGTGTGTGTGTGGTGCATTACACATAAAAAGAAGCAGATTTCATGAGGTATCACTGTTACCTCACAAGAATTGAAACAAACAAAAAACATTTAAAAACACAAGTTAACAAAGTACCAAGCAAATAAAGTTAGCATGTTTTCACTTAACTAATCTGTAGTGTTTATATAGAAAGCTTCCAACTGTGCACTGCTTTAACCTCTCCGCTGCAGTATTTGTATTGTACCTCCTGTACTTGCTATCATAAAGCATGTGAGATTTCCCACTTCCACTTGCAATGTCTGTACATCTTTAATATTTCAGGATTGAAATTCATGCTCAGAATTTCTGCAACAAGATATAATCTGTGCGATAAATTAAAAATAATTGAAAATGTAAATGGCCCAAAATACTGAAGGAATAAATGGAAATATTTTCTGATATATACTAATTCCATCTTTGATATTAATACCCCCAAATTCTGACTCTCTGTGTTCCTTAAAGGTATTTCCAATTGATAAGTCCCTTCCAACAAATTTTACCATACCACTGAGTCTTGAATGTCTGCACAAATTTTCTAGAGATAAAAAGTATAATGCCAGGTCTGACTTCACTGTAGTCCAGCAGTGGAATTTTGGTGGTTTGAGGTAAGTAAATTAACAGTGAATGGGAAGAGGTGAACTTGCAGAGAGAGAGAGGGAGAGAGAGGAAGAGAGAGAGAGAGAGAGAGAGAGAGAGAGAGAGAGAGAGAGGGATCAAAACGACTTTTCTTATTAGTAAGATTTAGAAACACTACACAACACGTCAGTACAATTTTTTGTTATATAAAATGACTTACAAATAGTATGTGCTAGATTGTTTCCAATGAATAGGAAGCTATAATCTAATGTGACATTGATTTCCTAACAGATCAATTAAACATTAGTGTGTATCTACCAATATTGTGATATTTATTTTACTTTGTGATCACCTAATTTCTGCTTTACCCTGTTTGTGTCATTTGTGTGTCTCTGGACTACTGGTACACCATTCATTATAATATAATAATTATCATGTGTTGCTTTTATTAATTGCTATTTAATATAAAAACTAAACTTGAAAAAAAAGAGTTTGCAAAAGGTCAGAAGCACATTTAGGTGAGTGGTCAGGTTTTGATAGTCGGCTATGCCAAGCACGGCTCCGACAGTCTCACTTGAACAAAGGGTTTCAGTCCGCCGCAGTCTGGATGAAAGGTAGAATCTCTGGGCCCGATTTACATACAGCGGAATACGCTGCCATTTCTCAGTGATCTTTTAAACTCACTCATGGACATTTCCTCTGTTTCAGTTTTTTTCCATTTTCTTAAGCAAATAAAATCATTAAAAATCTCAAACAACTGAGAGTTCAAGACATTCACGTGCTACTCAGACACATCAGTAACATCAAAATAAAGTCATATGATTTCACTCAAACTTCCATAATGAATTATCCAGCAAGCCTGTCTTCAGAGAGAGCATGAGCGAGAGAAAAAAAACAGAAGTGCTAAAGAAAAATCAATGAGTTGCAATTCTGAATGTTGATAGTCCTGATTCACATTTTTTTTCTGTCATCAAAATCAGCCCCTTTTCAAATAGACCACACAAAGTCACGGTTTACTTTTATGTGGTTGCATTTATTATTATTTTTTTTTGCACAATTTGTTTGTGATTAGCATTCAAACCACTGCAAAGTGGGGAAAGCAGACAGAAGATTATTTTAAAAATTAAAAACAACATTACAAAAAACAAACAAACCATAAAATACTATACCCACCAGGTTGCATCCAGTCTCCAGAGGATGTGTGTGATGTTTCCAGGATGAACAGCCCCTAGAGCAGCGGTTCTCAACCTGTGGGTCGCGACCCCTTCGGCGGTCGAACGACCCTTTCACAGGGGTTGCCTAAGACCATCCTGCATATCAGATATTTACATTACGATTCATAACAGTAGCAACATTACAGTTACGAAGTAGCAACCAAAATAATTTTATGGTTGGGTCACAACATGAGGAACTGTATTTAAAGGGCCAGAAGGTTGAGAACCACTGCCCTAAAGCCTCAGTGATTTGGTCAAAGAGAAAATGAAGAAAAGCACATCTTAGCCTTTGTGTGGCCCTCAGAATCCTGCAGGTCAAAAATTCCCTCTAACTGTAGGCTTTACAAGCCCGAAGGTCCGTCTCTGCCTCCCGCAGCAGCCCTGGAAGTCAGGGTATTCTTATTAGGCAGCAGCTGGCCTTGGGGCAACAACCCCAGGCCCCTGTCTTGGGCATGTCCTCACTAGATGTTTCCTGCTCCCTAAGGTGCCCTGTCCTCACAGAGGAAGTCGCCCTCCACATGGCTGATGGACCTATAGCCTAACCAATATGTTAATTAATACACCATTTGGAAAGCTCATCACTTATTAAATCAAGCTCTAAGCTGTTGACGATATGTTAGTGTTTTCCGATGATCATCTCACAATTCAAATATCCAAAACATCTCTTTTCTTCCACTGTTTCTATCTGTAAAAAGAACAAACATCCATCCCATCTCCAGAGGTGACTGAGCTCTGAGGTGGAAAGGACTCTGCTAATTACTAGCAAGGTGACTCTGGAAATTTTCTGAACTTCTCCAGCCCATTTCCTTATCAGTAAAATAAAAATGATAGTTTCTACCTCATAGAATTACTGTGGGGAATAAATGAAATTGAATTAGAGACTAAACCAAAGTGCCTGATACAACCTTTAACAATCACTCAATAAATTTTAGCTATTATTAAATTTAAGAAAAAAAACACACTTTCACTCATGTTTCTGGATCCTTCATATCAGCCAGCCTCAGAGACCCATCGGCCCTTTTCCCTACTATTCTCCGTGCCTTCGTTTTGGACCCTACCTCCTTGTCACCAGATAGCTTTCACAATAATTTCAATTGATCACCTGGTCGCTTTATTTCTTCAGTCCAACCTATTCATCACTGGCAGTTTGATTTTTCATAAATAATGCTTTCTGTCTACTGCTGTTATAGAAATTTTTTATTTCCTCTTTCCTACTCCTCTGCCTAGTTTTCAAGGGTCTACACCAGTGATGGCGAACCTATGACACACGTGTCAGAGGTGACACCCGAACTCATTTTTTTGGTTGATTTTTCTTTGTTAAATGGCATTTAAATATATAAAATAAATATCAAAAATATAAGTCTTTGTTTTACTATGGTTGAAAATATCAAAAAATTTCTATATGTGACACGGCACCAGAGTTAAGTTAGGGTTTTTCAAAATGCTGACAGGCCGAGCTCAAAAGGTTCGCCATCACTGGTCTACACCTTCCAATTCTGCTCATTATTCCCTGATACAAAATCCAATTTGTTGTAGACCATTTCCTGCCATATAATTTTTTCACTGATTCTCTCACATAGTCAACAAATATTTATTAAGGGCCTACCATGGACAAGATGATAGGGATGCAAATATATTCCTCCCAAGGATATAAAAATGATAAAATATTATTCTCCATGCCATCAATGAGACTATCACAGACAATAAACAATTAATTAACTCATGGTAATTTACCAGGTAAGAACTCTAAAGAAGTATTGGATAAATAAGAGAAAACTGTACTTCTGGAACATTCTGTCCCTGGGTGGGAAGGCTTCCAGATATTAGAAGTATTAGAAGTAAATGATTACAATGTAACAAGGTATTGTTTGCCACATTTCTTCCTGCTTTTAGGAGCCTTAGAACCCTAAAAGTTTGTGTATTCTTGTCCTTAATTAAAATTGCCCACAACTTGTCAAAATTCTAGCCATCCCTACAAAATAAGTCCCACCTTCTCCATGATTTCTTCCTTCATTATTCCAATACTTGACTTTCCTCTGTAGAACTACCAAATCTATTAGTCTTCATTATTTAACTTAGTGCTAAGTTATACGCAGTGTTCAGGTGTTGTTGTTTGTTATTGTTGGTTTTGTTTTTCTTTTTTTGTAATAGATTTATCTCCCTAACTAGATTATGATCCTATTAAAGGCAGAATTCATGTCTTATAAAAGTGCATTTTCTATTTTCCAATGAACCAAGCTTAATTCTAAGACAACTGTAGTAATAAATAATTACTAATTGGTTAATTTGTTTATTTTTATAGGGAAAATATCTATTTTTAGAAATGATTTTTTTCACCTTACTTGATCGTCCAGCATTCCCTAAAACTTGTTCTATGTAGCACCAATTCTACAACATGCTAATGAATATTATTCAAAAGCTTAACTCCATGTTGAAATGGTAACATATTGAGTTAAACACAGTTAAGTAAGATTATTACTGTAAGACTTCCCAGAGCCTTTAAAACTTATATAACTTAAGTTTTCAAGAGAGGTAGATATTATGCAGTGTTTCCCAAATCTGCTTACTGATAAAACCCATTTCTTGGAGTTAGTGTTCACATAGCTCTTTGCGAAATCCTAATGTCTTCTTAAGTCTTTGAAGCTAATTGCTATTTTTAGCTCAGTCAAACCATTTGCCTTGCTGACATATGATTAATTAATTCAATTAACTGGTAAGTGCTATCAATCTACTAACACTATTAAAAACTCTTAGTCCTCTCTAGTTCTATAACACTAGCAAAGTTTTTGATAAGCATAAAACCAGGGCACAAATTCTTCCCAAAAGGACATGGAGGCAAGAATCACTCTGATCCCTTCTGAAGCTGGACAAAATTAAGCTTCATGATGTGTGCCCAGGTTCAAGGCTCCTGCCGTTGATCTAAATGTTTCTGATTCTATTATACATGACTGAATCATGAGGACTACCCCTTAGGCTTCAAGAATAGAGAAGTTCCTTAGTTAAGAGCACATATTTAAATGAGTAAGTTAGAATGCATTTAATAATACCAAATTTGATTAATGATTACAACTTTAGTAGGATTTATCTATTTATCATTAACTATTAGTGCTTTAAAGCTCATGCATGGTCTAAAACTAATTACTTAAGGTCAAGATCTGAGATTTAAGATCTAAGGAAACAGACTCCAAAATATTGTACGAGACCTGATGTCAAGACCAACTTTGATAGAATGCTCCACTAACTCTCCATGTGAGGGCGATGCTGACTTTACTTTCTGGTGAAGATATCCAATGCCTCATCTACTCTAAACTATCAATTTATCCTAATCCAGACCTGGCTGAACTCCAAGGCTCCCCCCGAAACAGGTTCTAGGGAACCAGCAGCCAATATGCTCTGCTTTCTCATGGCTGCCTGGGGTCCAGAAAACCTAGGAAGCCCTTCATGGTAGGTTTGCAACAGTTCTCATCACACTTGGCTTTGTTTAAAAAGGCCCCTTAAAGTGGAGCCAAAGCCTTATAGGTAATGAGAGGACCACGGAAAGCCAAATATTGTCTGACATCAACCTTGGTATAACCTTATACTTTCTTTTCCCACAGGCTTCCTCCCTGCAGAATGAAACTACAACATCTGAAGGAAGTATTCCTTGGCCTTTAAGACCATGTTTGAAACTTGGCACCATTACCTGGAGAAGCCAGGCATCCAGTCATGGCCTGCACCAATCATCACAAGTGGGAGGACCCCTGGATGACCCATAACCTCAACCAGCACCATAGGTGCTGATCTCTTTCCTGCCTATGGACTTCAGGACCCACTAACTAGATTCTGAGCACCCAAAACTGGTGAGCTGATGTACTATATCCTAAGTGTAAAATTCTTACTCACCAGGTCGTGACACCCAAAATCTTGGCTGTAATCTACCCATAGAAGAGCAACATCAGGACTGCTGCTTTCAGCCACCGGCCCTGGTATCACTGGAGCCAGCCTATGAGCCTTGGAGGGATGGCCTACACAGTGGATGTCTTGCCTATATGTTCTGGTTGGGTGCATTCATGCTGCACCGCAACAGCTTTGTCCTCCAGCTTCTACCTGTTCAAGATTTACCACAATCTCAACTACGGGTCTTGGGACTTCTGATGGCTAAGTGTCCAGAAAGATGTGGAGGACCAGGGAGAATGTGCCTTGGCAGAACTGAACCAGAAAAAGACAGAGGCCTCTTCCAACCCTTTTTGGGTCACTGGTGATTGTGACTAATCATCTTTGGAGAATTTTATCATGGAGCTCTCTACATATTACTACATATTACTAAAAAACATTATCTTCATATTTACCAAAATCATCCACTTTTCTCCTTGTCAATGGCCATTCCCTTTACCCCCAGTGATCATCAAATACCTATATTTTGCACGGATCCCTGACTAAGGTAGAGCCACCACATTGAGTAAATTTGTCATTGTAAACAAAGATCACCTGAATCATGAGATTACACCCTGGAATAGCAGTGCCTGTGTATACTCCCCCCCCCCAAAAAAAAAACTTGAGTGTTCCTTATACCCAGCTTCACATTCATCTATAATACCTCTTCCATGCAAATCAATTTCTTACAAGTAAAATATGGAAGCATCCCATGAAACATCCCAACCCCTTGAGAATTCAACCAATTTTTGTTGAGGACATATTATGTGCCCAGCACTGTACTAAATTCTGAGAACACAATGATGAATAAGTCACAGTGCTTGCCCCTAGAAATTTTGTATTCCAACGGGGAAGTCATACAATTAAACAGTGTGTTAAGTGCTACAGCATTGTAATGATGGCCACAAGAATTCCCTCATCTCTGGAGCTCCTCATTGTCCAGGCTGACTCACAGATGACTTTCTAATATGCCAAAGCAACCTGCAAGCAGCAAGCCCAGGGGAACCCCTGCAAGTGGTGATCCCATGGATTCTGGTTACTAATATATTATTTTTAAACCACCTGAATTTTAAACAAGCTAGATGCTCACTTACTAAGCGCCTTCCCCGTTATGGCATCAAACTGGTAGCCCTCAGGTTGTAGTTGCTGAAAGGTGGAATCAAGCTGTGAAGTTGGAAGACATGGCTTCAAGTTTGAGTCCTGGCACTTATCATGACTCTGGGCACATCACTTAAGATCTCTAGTCTTTGGTGTCTTTCTTTGCAAAATAAAAATGAAAACGTTATATACTACACCTACCTCACAGGGTTGTTGTGAGAATCACGTGAAAATGTATGTGAAAGCACTATGTAACTTGGTTATTTTTCAATCACCCCCTTTTCCCTACCAGATGCAGTACTATAGTTTACCAGAAGGACATACCCTTATCCCCAAATGGTACAAAGAAGATTAAGTACATGCATTCCTGGATATCTGGCTTTAGAATGGGAATTATAAAGCCTCAAAGATGACAAGGATATAATCCAGAGGACAGAGGACCAAATTCAAGGCCCCACTGCCACACAGACATTCCACCATTAACACACCATTAGAGCCAGACACCAGTCAGCCCTCTTGGTGGGAAGTTTTCTCCAGGGCCCATTGCAGAGAACCCACTCTTGGCCCCAGAAAACTAACCAGATAGTAATGATTGAAGGAGTTACCTGGAATCACCAGCCACTCCAGGAAAGTGCATGCCTCCCACGATAGAGCAGGACTTGGTTAAAGGAGACACTGGCCCAATTTAAAAAACACAAGCCACTCTGACTGCCTGACCTGTGAGAGTTGGGCCGGCAAGGGAAACTCTTAGACATTCATTTAAAGCAAAGACTTGGTGACACATTTCTTCTTTAAGCACATTTGGTGACGCTCAGGTCAACCTGGCTCTTGCCTTTCTGATTTTGACTTGTCGATTCCCTGTCTGTCCAACAGACCTGTGTTAAGATGTGTTCCTGGCTTACAAGTCATACACACAACACACACACACACACACACACACACACACACACACACACACACACCACTGAGGAATCCACGTGGCAAAGCTCCAGCCTGGTCTTCAATTTTTGGTAATTCACAATGAATTCTGAATTGGCTGGTCTCATTTGAGTTCAGTCTCACTAGAGCACTCTAGCCCAGGTTGGAACACTAACTCTCAGCCCACGGTAGAAATTTAAGTAGAGTTCCTATGGAGTCATTGACATCCAGTGATCATTTATGGAAAAAAAAAAAACAGGAAAAAAAAAACACAATGATTTTGTCTTTCTACTTAGAACACACCAGCTTTTTCAAAACTAAGAGCATATTATTATGGACCTTCAGGAATAGCATAAAGGTTCTATCAAAGATCTCCTGAGTGAAGAGAATGATGATTATGTAGCAAAAAATCAGATGAAATTGGCATCCCATGAGTTTTGGAATAAGATCTTAAGCCAAAATAAAAGATCGCAACTATAATCCATTCCTCAGGTTCCTAGCGCAAGGAAAGAGGTTTATAGGAAAAATATTGACTCGATGCTTAATCCATTTTTAAAATATTTTTAAATGAAATGGAAAATAATCTACAATCTCCTTCTTGCTTAATGTCAGAATAGCTGAACCTAATATACCAACTCAGTGAACAGAGAAATTCCCAAAACTTTTCTTAAGGCTATAATATTAACTGTTCATTTTAATACACTTTAAAAATAAAAAAGTAAAAAACAGTCTTATAGTTTACAGTCATCACTTGCTGTGGGAAGGGAGCCAGAGAGACTCAGAGTACTAGCCACCCAAGGTCAGAGGCACTGAGCCAAAGGACCCAGCAAAGAGCAGGCCCACGCCAGGAAGAAAAGCTGTTGCTGAAATGACAGGCCAAGCATATGAAATAAGATGATCTTCAGGTCATGGTAGCTGAAAAGGAAGAATGGACTGATCCAAGTTGGGAATCAGATTAAGATGTTGGAGTAGGTATCAGGATGAATATAGCTGGGCAGGAGATGGGGTCACCTATGTGCACATGATGTTTGTTTTACCGTAGCCTTGCTTGTGAGCTGTAATATCACATCCTCGTTTCTTTTTCAGAAGCATTGCTGATGTCACTTACATAGCCAGCCCCAAGTAGAAAACCCATCCTTACCCACAGACATACCTTTTTCTTATCTTAGTTGATATAGTTTTCTTTTTTCAGAGATTTTAAATTTTTTCAAAATTTTTTGGTAAATTATTTTATCAATAAAAATTTGTCAATAAATTCTTTTCCTGGTTGAATTCTAATTCCTTCTTTGGTGACTACAAATTGATAATAAAAATTAATTACTTTAATTCATAGTTTGTCTGCCAATGTAATCCCAGGGCTTCTCTTCTCATAGATTACATGTAAGTGAGCTAGAAATGATTACTCTAGTCAAACACCAGGCAAGGATAGCCAAGGAGATGTTTGACAGTGACATACAGTGAATATTCCGTTTTAGCCTCAATCTGCAAATTGTACCTCTTTCTAAAAGTCAGAGGTGATCAACTCTCCCACTGCTACATCAGGACGAAAAGACTGCAGAGTGAAAGACAGACCACAGGGTAGAAAGGAATAATGCAAGCAGCATTTTGCAGAAAGAGGTAGCTGAATGCAAAGACCAGCCTCTTCACATAGCTGGCAGGAGTGCCAGGCTTTTCACAGAGTTCGCATTAGAAGTTCCAGCAATAGATGGAACTGCGCCAGTGCACACAATGGCGGGGAGGGTAAGGGAGCCTCTGAATTGGAAGACTGAACTCTGCACACTTTCAAACAGACTGAGAACTCCACTATTGGCAGCAAGGACTGATCTTTTTTTTAAAGTGATTGTTCTTACTGAACCTGGGAAGGCATGAGTAAGTGTGGGAAATAAAGGAAGTCAGTGGATTACAGCCCTTGGGTTAAGAATGAAGAAGATAATCTAAATGGTACCAAGACAGACAGATCCACCAGTTCCCTCACATGAGAGATGGAAGTCACTAACAGAGGAATATTGCTGTGTGTTCTTTCCGATACGCTGTATATATAGTTATGCTTTGATTAACTGCCTAGTAAATTGCAACTGTTTTTTTTATCTTTTGTGTGAGTTCAGTTTTTCTCTATCAGATCTTTTTATGGTCTTTATAAAGTCCAGAAATTATAAAGAACTGTTTAATGTTAACAGAGTACCTGTTAGTATCTGAATCGGATACTGATGGTTGCTATCAATATTCTAGAATGACCAACCCAAATAAACTGAATATATATAAATTACCCCAAGAAGATGGGTATAGCAGCCCCTAGTATAAATATAATCCTGAATTTCCCATCTTTACTTCCCACAAACAAAACCAAATGTCTGTAAGCTAAAAATCTACACAGAGAGTACTTAGGTTTTACTAGGTCAAAATGTTGCAGCAACTAAATCATTCTTTGAGAAAACTAATAAAACAAAATTAAACTTGAAGGTATTCTTTCTTTCAATTTATGTTGATTGAGTGCCATCCATGTTCCAGACACTGAGTTAAACAATGGACCTAACACAGTGAACAACATTATGGAGTTCACACTCCAGAGTCAGTGAAAGACATTAAACAAATAATTAAACCAATGGATGTGTAATTACCCACTGAGATTAATTCCCTGAAAGAAAAGAATAAGAAAAAAATGAGAGTGTATAACAAGGAAACCTAACCTGGTTTTACTTAGATCTTACAAGGCTTCCAAGAAGTAAAAAGCTTAAGCTAACAGTGAGTACAAGTTTGGGGAATAGAGGTGGGGACTACAGACCATTTCATTCAGAGAGATTAGCAATCATCCTTCAGTAAGAGAAAGCAAAGCTCATCTGAGACTGAGATGCCAATGTGGCTGAATGAACTGAAAACCGGTCCAAGGGAGCCCTGAAAGCAAAGGTAAGAAGGGTAGGAAGTGAGTCATAGAGGTGAGTAGGAACCAACCTACGCAGAGTCTTAGAGGCCTAAAAGACTAAGGAACATGGTCTTCAGCCTAAAAGAATCCAAGAAGCCAAATTTAAGACCTGCAGGTTTTAGCAAGAGTCAACCTACAGATCTTTAGCAAAAGCCGTCTTTAAAAAAAAACATATATATTGATTCCAGAGATGTAGGGAGAGGTAGAGATAGAAACATCAATGATGAGAGAGAATCATTGATCGGCTGCTTCCTGCATGCCCCACACAGGGGCATTGAGCCCACAACCCCAGCATGTGCCCTGACCAGGAATCGAATTGTGACATCCTGGTTCATAGGTCAACCATTGAGCCACACCTGATACTGTCGGGCAAGAGTCAAATTTGTTTGCCTTGTGTTGTGTTATACACATTGAATGCTCAATATATATACTCATTGAGTAAATCCAGGAAACTATTTTTTTTATTTTCCCAGAGAACTATTATTATGTTTTCCTAAATTAAATTGACTACCAGAATCATTACTCAGAAACTCCCACTTAAAGAGGCATTCTGAGATGTACCTTCAAGTGGTGCCAAAAGTGTCAGTATTGCAGCCTTATCAAGTGTATAGTGTACACAGAAATTGTCTTTAAAACAGACACAAAAATTGTCCAATAACAGTTGTACAAATGAAAATATCCTGGAAGCTTCTGTGAGAGTAAATGAAGGAATCATCATTATTTACTACTGTAGAAGAGTGGGAGCTCAATTTAGAATGGAAAGAGGTAATAAAGGATCCTTAGAAATATAGGATGTCCAAATTTGCATGTACACCAATCGCAAAATTAGGTTGCAGACCCTCCTCCAGCAACCCTTTCCTCAACTCTGCCTTCAGAGATATCTGGTGCCTCCAGCAGTTGCATATCTTCAGGGATTTGGGGCAGGAATTGATCTTCTCCCTGGCTTTCCCTGCAGACCAAGGTATAGGCTTTCTCAGTTCTGCTAAGTCGATTATCACCCGTTCATCTGTTTCTATTTTATAAAATTAGTTGACATCTTTCATTTGTTATTGTCTCTTTAGCCATTATCTTTGGGTTTATGCTTTTGGGTCCTTTTTCTGTCATATTAATGATTAAGGAGAGCATCTGTGTGTTTAATCTGAAACAGTTAATTGAAACTCTCTTATTGTTTTAATTTTCATTTCCTGGTTGAATATGTTTTTCATCTTTATGGACCATTTTTACTGCTCCTTCATGAATTACCTACTCTTATCTTTTGGCTGTTTTTCTATCAGGAACTAGTCATTTTCTTATCAGCATTTATAGTTTCTTTTTATATTATGTTTATTAACCCATTGTGTACAAAAATTGTTGCAAATATATTTTCCAGTTTGTCATTTACTTAATTTCTATGATTTTGTACATGAGAAAAGGTTCTTTTTATTTTTATGTATTATAGTTTGTTGAACCCTTATTATTAAAAGTATTAATTTTAAAATATTTAATGAATTATTGAATTATTCAATATTCCAGTGATTTTATGCATAGAATACCCTTACTTCCCCTGATGTCAGTAAAACACTTACTTACATTACCCTCTATATATATTTATAATTTTTATTTAATTTTCAACTCATCTGGAATTTATTTCTTTGTGTAGTACAGAAGAGATTTAAAAATCAATTGAGAAATATAGCACATGTGCTATCAAATATATAAAATATAAGCATATAATTATGAACAATTTAACAAATAATTTAAAAGCAAATACCCGTTTTACCACAATGTGAAACCTTGTCTAAGGATCTAGTTTTGGGAGAACCCAAGCTAAAGTAATTCATACTGGAAGTGGTCTAGGAAGCAGAATCTCCAATGGAATTCTTGAATTGGATCAGTCACTGGCCAGATAGTGAAGAAGACTGCACTGTTAGTGACAAGTGAGTGTGGTAACCCCTGGCAGGCTACAGGGTCACTATTACTAAGAGTCTCATCCGGGTGAATTGGGTCAGGATACAGGAGGAAGGGGATATATTGAATTTAGGCAATATCTCTGCCATTCAAGAGATATGGCAGCAGTGGTTGTCAAAAAGGACTGCAGATGTAGATTCAGTACCATGGATACACCACGGAGAGCAAATGGTGGGCTCAGGTCAGCCAACCATCAACTCAGGACATAACGTCAAATCCAGGAAACCTCTATGACACCACATGTGCTGAAATCAGAGAACAATTTACAGAAAATCAGACCTGAGTGTGAGAGTAGCAGTATTGCAAAGAAAGCAGGCACTGCCCTGGCAAATTTACTATGCTAAGCTCAAGGCCTTGATAAAGAAGAAATGGGAACCTGAGGACAGAATGGAAACATGAGTGCATGTGCTTGGATCCCCATCTTCTGCTGAACCATCTAGGCCTCCTGAAATGGCCCGCTTTCCATTATTTAAGAACTAGAGGCCCAGTGCACGAAAATCATTCACTGACGGGGGAGGGGGGTCCCTCAGCCTGGCCTGCTCCCTCTCACAGTCTGGAAGCCCCTGGGGAATGTCCAACTGTTGGCGTAGACCTGCTTCCCATGGGGAGTGGGCCTAAGCTATTCGTCGGACATCCTTAGTGCCACCACCACTGTGCTTGCCAGCCGTAAGCCCAGGTTCTGGCTGGGGAGCGCACTGACCACCAGGAGGAAGCTCCTGTGTTGAGCATCTGCCCCCTGGTGGTCAGTGCGCATCATAGCGACTGGTCAATTTGCATATTAGCCTTTTATTATACAGTAGGGCCTTGACTTACGAGTTTAATTCGTTCCGTGACGGAGCTCGTAACTCAAATTACTCGTATGTCAAATCAATGTTCACCATTACAATGAATTGAAATGCCATTAATCCTTTCCGGACACCCAAAAAACGAAGTTTTGCAAAATAACTGCAAGCACAAATGCGAGCACAACACTGATGCTTCAACTAAGAGCTAACCGCTTAAAGTGAATGAGTGAGACACGTGATGCTGGGCTGATGTTGTGGCGTTCACTGTGACGTTCGCTGCGCCATCTAGCGGTGGGGTATCTGAAGCTGGCTCGAATCCGAATTTTAGCTCGCAACTCAAAGCAAAAAATCGGCCGAGAGACAGCTCGTATCTCGAAAAACTCGTTAGTCGGGACACTCGTAAGTCAAGGCCCCACTGTATAGGATAGCCCACACCCCTTGCCTGGAGACCATGCAGAGACTTCATGCAAGTAAGCAGCCTCCTAAGACAATTCTTACACCCATCGAGATTTGCCTCACCTTTCTCATACTTTGTAGGCATAGAGCTAGGGTCAAGTTTCAGCATGGGGACCTAGAGAAGTACTGTTCTTATTGTGGAAGTAGGAACTATTTACCAAAAGCTCTGCAATACCTACGGGAACTTCCGTAACTCTGGATTTAATGTCCTAGAAGTCCAAATATTATGCTGGGATGGATTTCTTAAACTCGGGGGAAGCACTGTCCTACAGTAAGTGAGGTGGAAATGCCAGAAGAGCTTTATCAACATCTTTTAAAAGGGGGGAAATGTTTAGAGAGTAGGCTGTGCTTCAACGGATTTAATGCTTAATCTGGAAAAGGCAAGGAAATGGGTTCTCTTCCCTGGTGATTTCAGAAAGAGCATGGCCCACTACCACCTTGATTTTGGCCCAGTGAAACCTCAAACTTCTAACCTCCATAACTGTAAGGTAATATATTTGTATGGTTTTAAGCCACTATGTTTGTTACTATTTGTTATGATGGTCAGTTATGTGTATCAACTGGCTAGACTGTAGTACCCAGTTATTCAGTCAAACCCTAATCTAGGTGTTCTGTAAAGGTATTTTGTAGATGTGAATATCTACAATCGGTTTATAACCCTTTAAGTAAAAGCAATTAGCCTCAATGATGTGGGGCAGCTTCCTGCAATTAGTTGGAGGCCTGCAGAGCAGAAATTGAGGTTTCCCGGAGGAAAAATTCTGCCTTACACCTGCAGCATTAACTCCTGCCTGAGTCTTCAGCCTGCTGGCCTGCTCTACAGATTCCAGACTCGCCATCCCCTACAACCTGGTGAGCCAATTCTTTAAAATACATAAATACATATAGAATTTCCTATTGATTCTGTCTCCCTGGATAACCCTAACCACAACATTTGCTATAATAGCAATAAGAAATGAATACAGGTAGCTAACAAGGTATTGTTTGATCTATGCACCCAGAAAAGACCAAAAGTAGGTAGGCCAAAAATTGATGTCAACCATCAAAATAAAAAATTTACTAATATTATTCTAGTTTCTACACCTGAGCAAATTTGAACCAATCATTGGAAAGGGTTACCAGGTCCCCCTAAAGATCCTTTCAGTCCCTTTGCAAACAGACCTAAACTAGTTTTACCTGGGAAATATATCTGGAAAAGAAATTTACACAGACTGTTAAAGTTTTTGTTGGAAAAAAGATGCGCTGTCACTGTATCAGGAGAACCAAAGTGTCATCACTGATCTTTGATCACTTAAATTGGTATCTGCCATATTTCACCATAGTGGTAGAGTTCATCTTCTTTCATTTGTAATCAATACACATTTTGTAACAAAGTATTTAGCAAACCATCAATATATTATTTATTCTGTTATATTAGTAAGGAGTCATAGATTCCTTTATTTCTCTATGGTAGGTAATTTGTTGCTATCATTACATGTTTTGATGCTAAAAAACTTGTCCTATATTTTGTCGGTGGGAGCTGCTTCAAACAGGCTCCTACGCTCTTTTGACATGTCTCTAACATTGAGAACTTCCTTATTTCTGACACAAGATGTTTTATGTTCATGTTCTGTGTGTGTGTGTTTTTTCTACACCATCCCTGGAATCAACCCATTTTTCTAAGAACCCTTGTTCTTCTTAGTGGGCAATTTTATTTAGAAACTAAACTCTGGGAACCAGATATACTCGTTGCTGATCCCAGGCCCTGAGAATGAAAAGAACTAGAGAATATATATAGGTATAAATATATATAACTACACCACACACACACACACACACACACACACACACACACTACATTTATATCTGTTTATTTCTCTATTTCTCTATTATCTATCTATATATATAAAAGCCTAATATGCAAAGTGTCCCCTTGGGAGTTCGACTGACCTGGAGCTCGATTGCTCACTATGACATGCGCTGACCACCAGAGGGCAGTGCAGAATAAAAGCAGGCCACGGCCGGCAGCCAGCAGCCACTAGGGACCTACCCGTTCACGAATTTCGTGCACTGGGCCTCTAGTTTATACATAAGTCACCAATTGAAATCGAACTCTACAGCTTTCTCCATTCCCATATTTGTAACTCCCTTTCCTGACAATGAACTTCAAATATTTTCTTTGTTCATTAACCCTCCCATAGGTAACTAATCCAGCTGTCCATACACACAGAGGCCCTCCTCTCTCTGCTTAAACTGCTATATCCTACTCTCTGCTGTTGCTGCCACCACCCAGCCCCTACACACACTCATTTCACTTGATATTTGGCATCCCATGCCACAAAACCTATTCTGGGACAACCTACTCACAGGACTGAGGCTCCAACCTCATGCACTGGGCCCTTGTCCCCTCCCACACTCAAATACCTGGCTTCCTCAACCCACCCTAATGGAAGAGAAGGAAAGGGAGGGGAGGGCGAAGAAAAATAGCTTCCTGTTTATTCTAAGGGCAAAAGAAATGTAATTCACCACAAATTACAAAACAATCTTAACTGTCCCTCACATTTTTGGGATACTCTAAATTACTCACCTAAAAATTGAGATTTGTTTTTAAAAAGTAATAATACTAGTGATTATCTATAAAGCTGGAAAATTGGGATCAATATTCCATGTATTCAGCAAATATTTAGCTACAGCCCATACAACTGTTTAAGCTCAGAGGAAAATGAATATTGGGCAGTCAAATTTAAAATATACACGGAAGTCTAGATGATGCAAGCTGAGGAAAACTTGGTCATATTTATTTGATAGTGACATTATGTGGAAGAATTCCAGGAGTAACTTTCAGCTGATACAGTTGGGAAAAGTCAATGTATGAGGAATAAATGTAATATAAACTGCTGATACTTCCAGGCTCTTGCTGTCTAAACTGCCATGCATATGTAGAAGATGATTAATCATTTTTCTGAAAGTCACCTTTTGGTACCTACTCCTATTAGCAATTATTTTTTGAAGTAGCACATTTTACATAGTAGCACTATTTAGAGAAGTAGCTTCATGCGTTGATTCCAATAGTACTCATTCCCATCACATAAAATTGGAGAATTTTACCCCCCCCCAAAAAAAAAGAATTAGTGACTTTTCCTATTCACCTTTTCTTTATTCTCATCAATGGTTTTCAGATTAGGTCTGTTTTTTTTTTCTGGTTTTGCTTTTGTTTCTGTTCTTCTTATTTAACGTATTTATTTAAAGCAGAACCTACTAGTAAATATTCACATAAGAATCTAGCTCTGGGCTTTCTGCCTCTTAAGGCAGGTCCAGGACTGTCTCTATTCTACACAGCAACAAATAGACAAGGATGAAGGAAAAACTGGTAACAAATGATGTACTAGCACTCAATTCTATTATAGCTTTATGCCTTTATAGAGATTGTATCTCTCTTCATAAAGGTATAGAAGGGTAGAAAATAGTATGTAGTATAGAACAGCAATTTTCAACCTTTTTCATCTCATGGCACACATAAACTAATTACTGAAATTCTGCGGCACACCAAAAATTATATTTTTTGCCGAGCTGACAAAAAATAGGAATAATTTTGATTTATTCACACCAGACAGCTATTGTTGTGTTGACTGTTACCATTTTTTTTATTTGACAATCTAAGGGGGAGAAAAGGTTAGTGCCCCTGACTAAATAGTCAGGTATTGCACGTTGTGTTTTGTTTTTTTTCTTTTTAAATATATTTTATTGATTTTTTTTTACAGAGAGGGATAGAGAGTTAGAAACATCTATGAGAGAGAAACATGGATCAGCTGCCTCCTGCACACCCCCTACTGGGGATGTGCCCTTGACCGGAATTGAACCTGGGACCATTCAGTCTGCAGGCTGATGCTCTATCCACTGAGCCAAACTGGTTAGGGCAGGTATTGCATGTTTTAAAAATTCTTGTGGTACACTGTTTGAAAATGACTGGTATAGAATACATATATAATCTCCAATCCAGTCCCAAAGGTTTTTCTGTCCAAGGAGTTCTAAATGGCAGGTTAGATCAAGTCCCTGCGAATACTAGCGAGAACAACTTTCAGTGGATTCTGGGCACGGTGGTGTCTTGTTCCAGAGAGCTCTTCTATTTCTGCGGGTTTTTCTCTTCATCATCTTCTCTGGCGGAAGAGACTCCTATCTGGACCACAGCCACTGCTGGAGAGCTGAACCAGTAGCAGCCGGTTGGGACCCACTCCCGGGCCCTAAGGTCGCTGCCGCGTGCGCCCCAAGGTGGGGCGGTGTGGGGCGCAAGCCGGAGCGTGCCCAGGGCTGGGGTGTTTCTGATTGGCTTTTTTGCTGCGAATACGGAAGACCAGGCTGCTGGGGCCGACGTGGGAGAAAGGTCCCAGCTTGGCGCAGGACCTCCCGGGCTTCGGAGGCGCTCCGGCCCGCTGCGGCGGGGGTAGGGGAAAAGAAGGGGAGTCCTGGGGGAGAGTACATCCCCTGGAAATGTAAGGGAATGGGGAGGGGGAGGCTGTGGTTTCTGGGTGTTGCCAGAGAAGCCACGCGCCGCCGTATTCCACCTGGGGCTCCTGAAGCAGAGGGGTAGGTAACTGCGGACTCTGTACCTTGAAAGTGTTCCGAATGGCCGGGAACGCAGGTGCCTTTCATTCTCCTTTGGGGACACTGCCCTGGCACCCATTTAGTGAGAGGTCCTACTGTGGGTACGGACGCTGTGAAATATCCCCGCCCCAAACTACTCAGAAGAGAGTTTCCTGCAGAAAACATACTAGTTGGCCGCAGGGTGCTAGGAGAAGGGGGCGGAGAGCATTGAGGCATCTGGAATTTGGTACATTCTATAGCTGTGCCACAGTTTTACTTTGATTAAGAAAAAGATTATGCCCGAACCGGTTTGGCTCAGTGGATAGAGCCTCCGCCTGTGGACAGAAGGGTCCCAGGTTCGATTCCGGTCAAGGGCATGTACCTTGGTTGCGGTCACATCCCCAGTAGGGAGTGTGCAGGAGGCAGCTGATTGATGTTTAACTCTCTATCCTTCTCCCTTCCTCTCTGTAAAAAATCAATAAAATATATTTTTTTAAAAAAAGGAAAGAGAAAGCAATAATTTTTCTAAAAGATTACATAAAGCCAATCTAGACAGAGATGAAACTTAAGAAACGTATTCTGAGACGGTTTCGTTTTTAATTCTAACATTGATTTTAAGTGGTCTTCATCATTTAGCAATTACACATCGACCTACCTATGAAAGATTTACATACACATACGTGTAGTATACGTATGCATGTGTCATACATGTATACACTTATATGAGAGATTTTAAATGCTTGGGCACAAACAGTGGGAGCCGCGATCCCAGCTGCGAGGCAGCAAAGGGCAGGAGCGTTTCTCCGCGCCGCGACAGCCCTTCCCGCGACTGGCACGTCCAGCCTCGCCCGGAGCCGTCGGCTGGTCCCCCCGGAGTCGGCTGGGGCTGCCACCCGGAGTCCGCTCCGCGTCGGCTCCTGCACCCCGGCCGCTGGCCCGGTGACACTACATCGGAGTCGGATTACAACCCGCAATTAACATATGAATTCAACGAACCTGAAGACAGGAGGCGGGGGGAAGGGGAGGGGGGGCAAACCCAGAACTGGCGCCCGGGTCCTTCGGGCGCAGGAACTTTTCTCCGGGTGTAAAAACTCTTTGATTGGCTGCTCGCACGCGCCTGCCCGCGCCCTCCATTGGCTGAGTAGACACGCGACCGGCGCGAGGAGGGGGCTGGGAGAGGAGCGGGGGAGCCACTCTGGCGCGTGCCGCTTTTTAAAGGGGCGCAGCGCCTTCAGCAACCGGAGAAGCTTCGTTGCACGCGACCTGGTGTGTGATCTCAGAGTGGGTGGGGGAGGGTCGAGGAGGAAAAAAAATAAGACATTGCAGTAGAGACCCGGGAAGGGTTTTTTTTTTTTTTTGTGGAGCCGGTTTGCCAGTGCCTTCTTCGCCTCCTTCGCCTCCGAGCCTCTGAGCCTCCGAGCCTCCGAGCCTCTGCAGTGCAATGTCCCGCCTGCTGCACGTAGAAGAGTGGGCTGAAGTGAAGGAGTTAGGGGCCCACCATCGCCATCCCCCGCCGCACCACCTCCCGCAGCCGCCACAGCCACCTGCGACCCTGCAGACGAGAGAGCATCCCGTGTACCCGGCCGAGCTGTCCCTCCTGGACGGCACAGACCCACGCGCCTGGCTGGCTCCCACGTTGCAGGGCATCTGCACGGCACGCGCCGCCCAGTACTTGCTGCATTCCCCCGAGCTGGGTGCCTCCGAGGCGGCGGCGCCCCGGGAGGAGATGGACGGCCGGGGGGAGCTGGGGAGGAGAAGCGGCGGCGGCGGAGGCAGTAGCAAGAGCCCGGGCCCCGTGAAAGTGCGGGAACAGCTGTGCAAGCTGAAAGGCGGGGTGATGGTAGATGAGCTGGGCTGCAGCCGCCAGCGCGCCCCTTCCAGCAAACAGGTGAACGGGGTCCAGAAGCAAAGGCGGCTGGCGGCCAACGCCAGGGAGCGACGCAGGATGCACGGGCTGAACCACGCCTTCGACCAGCTGCGCAACGTTATCCCGTCCTTCAACAACGACAAGAAGCTGTCCAAGTACGAGACCCTGCAGATGGCCCAGATCTACATCAACGCCTTGTCCGAGCTCCTGCAAACGCCCAGCGCCGGGGACCAGCCGCCGCCGCCGCCCGCCTCGTGCAAGAGCGACCACCACCACCTCCGCGCCGCCGCCCCCTATGAAGGCGGTGCGGGCACCGCGACCGCCGCGGGGGCACCGCCGGCCTCCGGAGCGGGCCAGCGGCCGACCCCGCCCGGCAGTTGCCGGACTCGCTTCTCCGCCCCGGCCTCGGCGGGAGGGTACTCCGTGCCGCTGGACGCCTTGCACTTCTCGACTTTCGAGGACAGCGCCTTGACGGCGATGATGGCGCAGAAGAACCTGTCGCCGTCGCTGCCCGGGGGCATCCTGCAGCCAGGGCCGGAGGAGAGTAGCAAAACTTCGCCCCGGTCCCACAGAAGCGACGGGGAGTTTTCTCCCCATTCCCATTACAGTGACTCGGACGAGGCCAGTTAGGAAGGTGACAGAAACCCCGAACACAGACAGAGACAAAATCGCCCCTTCCCCGTGCGCGGACAGCCCCGCGGCTAAAGATCCCCGCACCCTTTTAATGTTTGCGCGGCGACGGTCGTTGTTTAGCAACGACTTGGCTTCAGATGGCAGCTACATTTGATGGTTTGCAAAAGCCTCCGCGACTCCAAACTTCCCATCGTCCCATGTTGTTTGATGAAAACCTGTTAAAGTCGTGTTCTTCCCTCCCACCTTCTGCTTCCCCTATAGATAGGGTATAATTAATTATATATATATACCTAGTTCCCTGCTGCCAATACGCTGCTAAAACATCGCATCTTCTCTATCGCTGGTTTGTGTTTAATTTATTTTATGCCCTGGGCATCCATCCCTGTGTGTTGCGCGCGCTCACGTGTGGGAGAGTTAGTATTCCTCAATTGTTTCCCCAAAATGCGTTATGAAACTCAAAGTTAAGACTTCCAAAGTGAGTGACTTTTGACTGTGGAATTGTTCGAAAACGGGGAACTTGGAAGTGTATGTGTTGTATAAACATACCCAGTATGTATATCCGATCGCGAGAAAGTTGGCGTCTTTTAGGAAACTTGGCGCACGCACTTTATCAGCCGCTACTGCAGCGGCTCCGGGACAAACTCAACTGCCAATTGCAGACCAGTTTTGTTTTTTAAACACGGCCACTTATAATCCTTAAGCTTTTTGCAAATTTTTGTTTAAAAAATTAAAATTAAAAAAAAACATACCCAGTAGTGTCAAAAGCATTTGGTCAATTTTATTTTTGCTTTGTTAATGTTAGAACGTATTTATTATTGAGTGTTTGCTACCATTTCTACTTATCTTGATTCATTTTTTACGTTTTCTACTCGAGACCATTTTATTTTAAAATTAGCAGCCATTGCCATTGTTTTATGTATTTCCTTTTGCAAATGATAAAAATAAACTTGAAAATAACTTTTATTTGTCACTTATTCCATTCTAATGTAAGCATGAAAAACAGTTTCAAAATAACCTTGAAGAATTGAGCTCTCTTCTAATAAGTGCCAATTTGTGTGATCTAAGAGTTTTGAAGAACAATTCTGTTATTAACCTCATATCTTCAAGTAAGACCAGAAACCCTAGGGGCGAAAAGCGCTGGTCAATAATTAAATTGTGAGGTAACACTTCTCCCGACTTTGTAAGTGTTGCTCTTGAGTAGTCAGGATCTTTCCAGTCTTCCTCACTCCTAGCCTCAACGACCTCTGCGAGGTTGTGTGCAGGTCTCCTAGAATTTCGCCAGGAGTAGTGAACTTTACTAGGGTTTCCTATTGCCACTTCATAAAAACTAGCCAAGCTGAGAGCTTTTCTTGTTAAGGTCAAATTCACAGCACAAGCCCATTCTTTCTCTCCCTCCCCTTCTCTCTCTCCCTCTCTCTCCTCTCTTCCTTCCTCCTTCCCTCTTTCTGGGGAGGAGGAGGTTTGAAGGCAAAGAGAAAAAGAGAACAATGGAAAAGAACCTGAGGAAAGGGGTTGAGGTTAATCGATTCAAAAATCAGAACCTGCAGTTATCCTAGGAAATTGTTGACCTCCACTCATGTTTTTCCTTACAAGCAATTCTGCTTCTTCCAATGTCATCGTGATGTTTGCGTTTATTTGTCCTTCTGCATTAGTAACTATGTAGAAAACATTTAACTACATTTTTAGTCAGTTGCAGAAACTAAAAGGTGCACTCTCTCACCTCAGGGTTCTCACTAAGTAATAGCCTATTCTGGGTGTCAGGATCATTCACTCTGAAAAAGCTAATACGGGGTGTGTGTGTGTGTGTGTGTGTGTGTGTGTGTGTGTGTGTGTAGAAAGTAGAACTCGAAATACATTTTTGGCAAACTTGAAAGTAGAACGATTTATTAAACTGAAGATGGGCGATGTTCCACCGGATGAACATCACTGAATTAGGGAGGTTGATTTTAAAACGAATCTTTTATATTTTGTTTCTTCATTGGGGGTGGATAACAATTTGCAAGAGCAAGGAAGCAGGACAGAAAGCGAGAGATGGTTGTTTTAATCGCTCCTGCATCCCCTTCTCCGCCGCATCTTGAAGTGAGGAGAGCATCATAAACTGGGTGTAGAGAAAGTAATGCGTGAGGAAGGGAAGTTCTGGTCAAGGGTAGAGAACTGCGGAATAAGCTCCTCACTGACCACCTGGGTATCCATGGGCTTTCAGCTGATGCGTATGATCCAGGGAAGCCAAGGGAAGCCAAGGAAAGCCTGTGCCAGCTCTCTGGGAGAGAGGTGAGCAGCGGCTCCAGGCACTTTCCAGGGGCAGAAACCATGCACCTGTCCCTTAGATAACCTTTTGCCCCCATTGAGTTTGCTGTGCTCACGATAACCATCAGGAATCTTCTGGCTGCTGAATAAATCAAGCGATTGCTTCTAACACATTTCCATTTCACTCTCAAAAAGCAGACTCAACAGGCATGGACATAAGCAACCGTGCAGGATGAACGCAAACATATTTTTATAGTTATTTGGCTTGGTGTGTCTGCATACATGTGGAGGGAGGGAGGAGAGAGAGAGAGAGAGAGAGAGAGAGAGAGAGAGAGAGAGAGAGAGGAGAATGCTTTTACCTGCTATGAATCTGAGTAGGGGAAGGACAGGACTAAGAAAAATAAAGTTGTGATTTTTTTCCTCAAAGAAAACTGTACTTCATTTTCAAGTATCTTTGTGTTCATTTTGTGTTAACCAGAGGAAAAAGACTCTTCCAAAATTATTTCTTTTCACGTGCATATAGAAATTTTAAAACAGAAATGACATCAGAAATGCCTTTGCAATCTTTTATAAATGCCCTGCCCTTGACTGACTGTGGCCAAATTACACGGACGTCGTGTCAATATCCAGAACTGCATCTTAGTACTCCCATCCATGAGGACAATAAACCCACAAAATTTTCTCTGAGAAATTCTGTGGCTAGGAGCTACATCTATGCAAATGTTCAGAGGGTTGTGTGTTTTTTCTTTTGGTACCACAATAACAGCCAGATATTTAACTTTTAAGTGTTAGTGGCATTATATACAAATTGAAGATAATGCCGACTTCACTTAAGGAAGTCACTTGACATTTCCTCTCATGAGAAAAAAAATGATTATCAGATTGGAAATTCTGTATCACACTGATTGAAAGTGTGGATGAATTCTTCAAACCCATCACAGACAGGCACAAAAAGCCAAATCCCTTTGTGGCAAATGAAGTGTTCAAAGTTCAAATGAGGACTTTAACCTCTTTTCTTTACTTCATTCTATTTCTTTCTTCTTATGCTGGCATTTCTTTGAGAGAGATGTACAATCACATTTCCATTTTAAGGTTCTGCTGTGGAGTTTGCATAACAAACGTTTGGCAGCTTGCTCTCTTACACTCCATTAACAAGCTGTAACATATAGCTGCAGGTTGCTATAATCTCATTAATATTTTGGAAACTTGAATATTGAGTATTTCTGAGCACTCATTCCCCATATGCCAGACCACTCCTGCCATGCTGACTGGTTCCTTTCTCTCCATTATTAGCAATTAGCTTCTACCTTCCAAAGTCAGATCCAAGTATCCAAGATACTAGCAAAGGAATCAACTATGTGTGCAAGTTAAGCATGCTTAATATCACCCAAACAAACAAAGAGGCAGCGTTTCTTAAAGTAATGAAGATAGATAAGTCGGGTTAGTCTTCTGCGACACTGCTGGGACTTTCTAGAGTTTTATATACTTTCGGCAGCGTTGCTTTATATTCTGTCTTTGCCTTCTACCCCCCCGCCCCCCCCCCAAACACCACTTTTATTTGTGGAGGGTTTTGGCTCACCACACTTTAGGAAACTTATTTGATTTCACAGAAAGCGGAGGAAGATTATTTTTGGTAACTGACCATTTTAAGCATGTTCTGTTTGGAACATTGCTAACTGGGAGGTCTTGACCAGAAAAAGAGGAGGCATTAATGTTCTTCATGCAGGACCACTGCCTTTATTAGGCCCGTCTATTGACTTTTCGAGATCTAAACCTGAACCAAGTAAGCGATCTTTTATCAAAGGATATCTTGTCATTATTTCTCTTCGTTGTTCATTTGGAAGTTCAAGAAACATGATCAACTTCGTCTTGGATGTTCCAAGTTAGAATTGGAAACGACAGTGCAGACCCACTTGTCTGTGGCAACCTAGACGTGTCCATTGCAATCTGGAGAGACAAGCAAGTGTGCGCTGGTGAGAGTTTAAAGATGACCTCTAGGAGTTGAATTGGTGAGTGGGGGTGGGGGCTGGATACACAGCCACCCTGTAAGTTTCCCTCTTGTTTCTGACTACTTTCGCCAGCCACCCTCATCCTAAACTGACCAGCGTCCCAGAGGCCGACTCCTGAGGTCCCTGCCCTTCCGCTAGGCCCCGAACAAGCAAAGGCTGAGAAGCGGAGAATGGGTTAAATTCTGGGACCCAGCGGAGGAGAGAAGTCGGGGGAAGATAAAGAAAAGGACAGGAACCAAGAAGCGTGGGGGTGGCTCGCCGTAATGTGAGTGTTGCTTAATTAGAGAGCGGCTGACAATAGAGGGGCTGGCGAGGCTCCTGGCCGCGGTGCGGGGCGTCTGGAGCGGAGCACGCGCTGTCAGCTGGTGAGCGCACTCTCCTTTCAGGCCGCTCCCCGGGGAGCTGCGCGGCCACATTTAACACCATCACCACCCCTCCCGGCCTCCTCCACCGCGGCCTCCTCCCCGTCCGCAGCCCTCCTCGGCCCCCCCACGGGCAGAACTCACAGAAGCGAGCCCCTCCGGCCGCCTCCCGCGCCGGCCCGGGCCCCGCTCCTCCCCCAGCTTCGCAGCGGGGGCCGCCACTGCCCACTGCACCGCCCGGCAACGGGCCGGGCCCGGAAAGAACTGCGCAAAGTTAAAGCCAAGCAATGCCCAGGGGAGGGGACGCTGGAGGCGGCGGCGGGAGAGCTGCGGGTCGTGCAGGAAAAGCGAGGCTGGGGGCTGGGGCACCTGAAGCGTGACCCGAGCCGCAGCCCGGGAAGCCAGCGCATCCTCCCGCGCAAGGGGCCTTGAACGCTGCCCGCGACCCGCGCGACTGCCCGGCCGCCGGCGGAGAGCTGGTCGTGGAAGATCCGTTCACCTTTTCTCGCCAAAGTTTCAGTCCTTCAGTCCTTCCCTTGCCCTGACATGTGCGCTGGTGAGAGTTTATTCTCTTTATCTGTGGCCGCTGTCGCAGATCTGAGAGTTTAAATGCTCATTGACCAGAGTGCACCGGCTTTGTCTCCCACGATCCAGAGCTGGGGCACAGGTATATGATTCACGCCCCCCCTCCCCTTCAGCTCCCTAAGTAAAGGAAAGCAGAACGTAGCATTTTGGTGCAAAGATGTTGGGCTTCTTTGCATCCCAGGGTTCCTCTTCTTATTTCAGTCCTGCTTTCTCTGACCTGAAATAAACAAGCAAGTAAAATAGGTTTTCGTTGCCTACTGTGCAGTGAGGCCAGGTCCATGCTACATGTTCATACTTTTCCTCGGGGAAACTAGAAGTTTGCTTCTCGGGGATGAAAAAGGAGATGCTCTCCAATATAAGTCTTGCTTTTTAGCAGTTCTAATTAAAGAGTTAAGAGGTCTGATAAAAAGAAATGGTGTTCTGGTGGCCAGCTGGTCCACAGGCCTCCCTCCTGTCAGAATGATGGAGGAAGGGGCGAGCTAGGAGCCTAGGTGGCTGCCCTGGGATCTCTCAAGCCAACAGATATGTTGCTCTTTTGGGCCACTGACCACTTATTTGTCTCTTCTAGAGACAGTTCTTCACAATCCTTCCTACCTGCTGGCTCCTACAAACTCTTGCTGACTGAGATGTTGGTGGAGGAAGAGTTAGGGTTGGGAGGGATCCTCAACCTTGAGGCAGGAATGAGGTAGCATTGGAGGATGGAATTGGTATCATGTGTGGCCTAACCTTAAAGGCCACAAAACTAGGAGAAATCAGGGGAAAAAAACCCCAAAAACGTAGAGCCACTAGTTGACCAGGAAGATGCAAAGTCAGTTCTTTTCATGTTCAATAACTTGTATCTGCTTCAAGAAACAACCTAACAGAAACGTATTTTTTTTCTTTAAATTTTCTTATAATCAAAGAGCTCTTCATAACCAATGAACATAAGACACCAGGGGGTAGGGGAAGCCGGGGTATTGTCAAGGGTGGGGAAAAAAAAGGACACATATGTAATACCCTTTGTAATGCTTTAAGCAATAAAAAAAAAAATTTAAAAAAAAGAGAAAGAGATCATCCAAAAAAAAAGAGCTCTTGGTTCAGTAGGTCAGAGGAGAATGCCAGAATCTGCACACAGGTTCTCAGGTGAATCTGGTGCAAGTGCAGCCAAGGACTGACTACACTATGAAAAGCAATGATCTGAAGGAGGTCCTGTTCGGTCCTCTTTTTGAAATTGCCCATGAAAATAAACACTGGCTAAATAATGCTCTGTTGCCTCCTTTTATAATACTCGGCCATTTTTCCAAGAAGAGAGACGCAAACAACGTAGCTTCTTGGAGCCCCTAACCCTGACTTGGCTGCTTTCAGGCTATGGGCCTTGGGACAATATGCTCCAGGCCTGAGGTATCTCAACTCTGAAGTGACACCAGCTGCCTTTGGAGGCCTAGAAACATCAGACCAGGAGGTAAAAGAGCTCTACCCTCTGGCCTAGTCAGAGAAGCCAAAATCATAACCAGTGAGTGCTTGTAAACAGCAAGGAGTAAAAATTTTCTTAGGCTCCCCCAGCTCTATGAGAAACAGGGGACAGGCTGTCGCGAAGCCTGCAGTTTAAGGTAGGTAGCCTAAGTCATGTCCCTCCATAATAACTCCAGCATCAATGTATTGCGGCATTGACTTCGATGAAAGAGTCGGCCACCTATAACCTGACTGATGTAGCCATTGTTCCCTTGTGCTGCTGATGATAATCAGAATACAGAAAAAGCAATTTTATGATTTAGAAGGCAATGATCTCATGAAATAAGCGTGACTTCCTTTGGTGAGTAATTCTTTTATTCCTTCCAAAGTCTTGCTCCACTGCCTCTTATTCATATTCCCACATCTCTCCCTTTTCTTCATCAATGAATGGGCAGATACTGGGTACTGATGTCAGAGCAGCACTGAGATTAACCACCATGAGGGATATACAACAATAAAATAGAGCTCCCACCCTTTTAATATTGAGAACTTGGTGGAATCTGAGAATGAAACAGGAAAAAGAAGCTTCATCCCATGGGTGAGAATGGCATTCTTGCTACAAATGGGCCAACCAGCTTTGAAGTCTTATGTTTGTCACTAAATTATTTAATCCATAGTTCCAAGGCACCTTGTTTGTAGCCTTCACTGATTCCCTTAAAAACAGTAGAGATTCCAAGGGGTTTGAAACTCTCAGTGCTAATCTTCAAATCAACCACAGTCCCAGTCTCTTCCTTTAGAGTTTAGAGCAGCGGTTCTCAACCTGTGGGTCACAACCCCTTTGGCGGTCTAATGACCCTTTCACAGGGGTCACCTAAGACCATCCTGCATATCAGATATTTACATGACAATTCATAACAGTAGCAACATTACAGTTATGAAGTAGCAATGAAAATAATTTTATGGTTGGGTCACAACATGAGGAACTGTATTTAAAGGGCCGGAAGGTTGAGAACCACTGGTTTAGAGGATGCTTTTATTTTGCTCCTTAGAAGTTGTTAGTGAGGTTGCAGTCATTAGTTCATGCCGGAAGAAAATGAGAGCGATTCAGCTGCCTGCTAAAGATAATGTAGCTAAAGGTACCCCAGAAACCATGGCCAGGGCAACCCAGGTCTGCTCTGAGTCTAGGCTCAGTATTCTTTCCACAACACTCACCTGCCTCAGGTGCATATTTTCAGCCAGTCACCCTACACCCACCACTCCTTAGTAACTTCTGGGTGATAGAAAGTCCTGAACTCTTGCTTTTTACTTTTTCTCCAGAAAGAGATAATCCATAGATGAGGGTCCATTTCCAGGTGATAGATTCGAATCAACTGGTAAGAATAATTTTCATTTATTGAAATGAAAATTATTTCAATAAAATAATTTTCCTCCTTGATTCATCTGACGTTGTACATGTGTGCCTCTTATTCTATATAGAAATTTCTTTATGATCTCCTCTAGAAAAATCCATCCACGCACTAAATAGTACATGTAGGTTAGAGGGTAAGGCTAAGGAATGTTATATAAAACTGTGCCCTGAAGAGTAACAGCCTCAAAATTGTTGCTCTATCTATGTGTGTAAGAAAATGGGGCTATAAAGCTTATTGTTTCTTTTGGAGGGAGAAGTAAGTTAACATGCTATGTTTGTAGCTGTGGATTCATCCAGCGATGACATACAGTTTTTATTCACCTAGTCATCTGAACTATTGGCTTTTTCCCATAAACCTTTCTCCAAACATTTACCACTGTCTGAGTGGTTCAGTGTCTGTATAGCATCTCTCTGTTTTGAAAAGTTCTGTTCTTTATTTATCATGAACAGTACTCCATTTTATAATACTTCTATTTGTTGTTTTAAGGCAACCTCTTCTATATCATTTGTGACTTAGATGCTTTCTACAACCCCCCTCCCTGTCTCCCACCCCCCTGCCAAGGAGTGAAATGGGAAGTAGGTGGTATTTGAAAAGCAAAATATATTTCTAAGCAAAAAAGGAAAGATTGCAAGCAATTACATAGGCCGCATTTTAGGGCCAAGGATAAACTCTGTACTTGCTGTCATGCCTGGATATTTTCCCACAGCACGTGTGTCCCGCATTGCTCATTCTCCCCGCCTTCACACCAGGATAGCTGCTAAGGATTTAGTTCAGAGCCCTTTTGGCAAGACCTAAACCCACACTGCTTCCTAATATGTCCTGCATTGTGGTACCACTCACCCATCTGGCCAAACTTCCCCTCACTCATTTGGAACATCTACAGGGCTCCTAGTCCTAGAAATGAAGCAAAAGCTGTACCATAGACTCTTTTCTATTTACCTCACTGTGAAAATGACCCTAAAGAGTTCACTGTAGGCAAGGAGGGCACACACACACACACACACACACACACACACACACATTTCCTCTACTGTGTCCATTTTGCTATCAACAAAGAGAGGTATGACCTACCCAGGCCAAGGGCATTGGCTTTGTTCCAATGTGTTCAAGGACTGGAGGGGTCAGGGTGGGAGGCATGGTTATCCAGTCAAAGTCTAAATTAACGAGGAAGGGCAAGGCTTCTCTGGGGCTACAGAAGGGCAGGAGTGATTTAGTGGGGTCCATTTGGGAGCGTGTCTGGAGCACTTTTCCAGGTGCCAGGCATAGCTCTCTCTTGGTGGACCCGCTCCAGCCTCACACTCCTGGGAAATAAAGAAGACAATAATCTATCTTGTTAACTAAAGGTTTTCCTCAAAAATCTGCTTTCATCTCTGAGCTCACTTTCTGGGTGCCCCCCACCCCCACCCCCCAATCCGTCAAGGTCTGGTAAAGATTCATCTTTTTTTCATGCAAAGCTCTACACACTTCACCAGAATTGCTGATGTGTTTTTAAAGGGCCAGTCATCTCTAATTTGACTGTGCCGCTGACCCTATGGCAGGTAGATCGTGCCCATGATGGAGAGAAGCGCGAGTCAAGGTCACTGGGCCTCTGTGTGCTCTGTCACACAATTCCTTGTCTCACTTTCTCTTTCAGTCAGACTCTGAGTTGATTGTAGTCAACACTAGCCCTTCTTAGAAAGGCCTTGTAGAGGGTTAACTTTTCCCTAACCTCCGAACTCCCTAAGGGGAAGCTGGCGCTCCCTCCTCTGCCCCAGTTGCTCTCCTCCCAAGTGACATTGTAACTATTGGTGGAAGTGCTTTTCTGAGAATCAGAGCAAGGTCTTATTCACGTTAGTATCGGCGCTCATAGGCCCCAGTGTGCCCTCCCAGGATCCATCTGGGACCATAACTGCCCTTACACCTGCCCCGGGGAGTTGGCTTCCTCGCTGACACCGTGCCCGGAGACCTGAGAACGCAGTGCCGCTGGGGTCACACCAAGACCCCTGTTTCCTCTGACTTTCCCTCGATCCCCGAGTTTGCTAGCGCGGTGTTCCCTCTGTGTGCCATGTTTCCGGAGCTCTCACCTGCTTCTCATCCATTCTCCTCCACCTCCCTACCATTTCCCCCGAGCTCTCATGCCATCTTTTGGGCCCTTCCCTCACGCCCTCGGTCTTTGTGTTCTAATACTCATTCTTCTGAGCTGGTGGTTTTATTTCGAGTCTTGGCTTCTTTACCAACATCACCTAACCTCATCGGTCTCCATCCCTCGGATTAACTCTCTTCGCCTTGGCCTCTGCCCGCCGCAGTCGGGGCAAGACGCGAACAGCCAGCCACTCCGCAGCCAGGCGACCGGGCAGCACGGCTTCCTCCCGGAGCCCCGGGCGGGGCTGGTGCTGGTTAAAACCTGGCGGAGACTGCGGACTCTGCAGCGCCTCCTGTGGGGGCAGCTGCGGGCATCGCCCCTTGACCCTGGCCCGGACTGCCGCAGAGGCGGGAGGTGCGGTGGCGGCCGAGAGCTGGGGGAACCGGATCTGCTGTCACTGTGAACTGGAGGACTTTTTCCTCCCCTGTTCTTCTTCCCTCCCCTCTCTGTCCCGACAAAAATACCCAGCAGCGTTTCGGTGTCTGCGCTGCCGACGTTCGCCTCCTAATCTCGGTTAATCAACTGGAGATCACTGATGCAGGGCAGCGTCAGCCCATCTGTTTGATCAAGAGTCAGAGATCTCTATTTCTTCTGCGCTCAGGATTCTCCCCCGGGCGGGCACCTTGCTATAGTAACCTTCATTTAATACCCCCGTTATCGCCCGCATCGGAGCTCAGCCACACGCCCTTCGCGGAAGGATCCCTCCTCCAGCTGCAGGACTGGCGGGGCTCCGAGGGATTCGCTCTTCGGGTCCCCTGGACCGCACCCCAAAGATTGTGCTGCTGTCTTCAGTACGCCACCCAGCAATACACTTTCAGGATAATTTCTCTCTAAAAACAACCCTCAGTTCTTTCAGCTTCTTTTTGTCATGTACCCCTTTCAGTTTATTTTCATCCAGGCAATAAAACATATTCTCCCAGAGATGCTGTCTTCAGTCATGGGAATAATTTTGGTCCATCATCCTTGTAAACTGCTTTGCGGGACATTTCCAAAGAACAATAGAGGAAATGAACGATTGAGAACTGTGTTCTGCAGTTTACCAAGGTAATTGATCCTTTCACTGGGCCCTCCTGAATTTTTCAACAGTAAGCTAGTTTCATTTCTGACTGTTTCATCATTGTATGTTTCATGGACAGCAGAACCTTTAAATTATGTTACCCCTTAACTATCCTTCAATAGTTCTAATTACTACTAATCACATAAAGTTAAAAAAATGAATGAATAAGACTTTGGAGAGAGAGAGAGAGAGAGAGAGAGAGAGAGAGATTGCGACTGCAAACCTTGCAAGAGGCAT
The DNA here is from genome assembly GCF_000147115.1 of Myotis lucifugus. Taxonomy (NCBI): domain Eukaryota; kingdom Metazoa; phylum Chordata; class Mammalia; order Chiroptera; family Vespertilionidae; genus Myotis; species Myotis lucifugus. Next base: position 13,404,629 of record NW_005871060.1, read on the forward strand.
TTGTACCTCTATGATTGTGGTTGCTGAGTGTCTGCTCAGGTCTAGAGGTATTCACCAGGACAGCTGGCAAATAGGGGGTTAATCATTACATAAAATGAGGCATCATATCTTTTCAGTTTGGTTTATACAGAAGGGCAGTAAAGATTTATGCTTCAGGAGGAGGATAAAACTTATTTTCAGAGTATGTTGACTCCTTTGAAAGTTTAATTTCTAAGAAAATGTAGACATTGATAACCTATGTGATAGAACAGCCCTAGCTCTCCCTAAAAGAACTCTACTCCTGGTACTTTAATCACCTTTATCTTCTTAGGCTACATGAAAACTTAGGTTTCTGAAAAGTTCTAACATGTAAGGCTTATAAGAATATTAAACTATAGTAACATTTAAAATATTTTATTGATTTCATAGGGGAAGGGAGAGAGAGAGGGAGAGAGAGAGGGAGAGAGGGAGAGAGAGAGGGAGAGAGAGAGGGGGGGAGAGAGAGAAACATCAATGATGAGAGAGAATCATTGATTGGAAGCCTCCTGCATAACCCCGTACTTGGGATCATGTGCCTAGACCGAAACTGAACCGTGACCTCCTGGTTCATAGGTTGATGCTCAACCATTGAGCCATGCTGGGCGGGCTATAGTAACATTTTTAAAAGAGAACATTCTCTAGATAATTCATTGAATTAGGTCATACAGTTTGGCTAAATTAGTTTAATTTCTTGCAGTATTTTAAAAAGAAGATTCTATCCTTCAATAGTTCTAATTACTGCTAATCACATTTTAATTTAGAAATATCTAGTGAGCGGGCCTTTTTTGTCTTCATAGAAAGGGTGCTATTTCTTTATTATATTTGTGAAAAATTAATTCATGGATATAAATAGGACAGGTATATCTTATTACTATATATCTCTCTGGCATTGTATTCCCCAATTCCAGTAAAGCAAGGTTGAAAGAGTTTTCTGTCACCAGCTAGTTATTAACAAAAACAGTATTCATTGCCATCCTGGCTGTAGGCAGCATCTGAAGCTCCCTGCAGTTCGATCCTGTGATTATTAACTCACTTCCCACCAGTATCTTATACAGGCCCATTATCTACTGTCAATATTTTTATAGCCTATGAAGAGAAGTCCTGCTTACTTCCTGTTAGAAGGGAGGTAACAGGGTTTTTTTCCCTCCTTTTTTAAGTAGATAAATATGTACTCAACAAATATGTTTGACTGAGGAGGGAAAAAGGGAGGGAAAGGGGAGCCTAGCATCTGCTGTCTCGCAGGCTCATTGTGTGGTTAATAATTGCTCCAGAATAGTTTTACAGGGTGTAGGCTTTCAGAAACAAGGGTTACTGAAAGATCCAGGTCTGAAAACTTTTTCGCTTCTGTTCATACACCGAGTTCTAGAGAGTAGGCGAGGTGTTTTGGTTGTTGATACTGTTTTTAAACCAGCTTACCTCGGTGGAAGCCATTTTTGTTTTCCTTTGAGAAATCTCATAAGGTATATTTTCCTGAAAGAGATGAACTGGTGTATAGTTTCCCCATTCAAGAGAATGGACCTTCATAACGTAGGACTGTCATGAGGGTATGTTATGAATACAAGGTTAGTGCTATCAGGGCTCCACTTTGTATGAATAAACATTATTTTAAAAGTTTATGCAAACATAGCCGGCAGTTCAGTGTACTTTAAAAAGTGATGTTTATCATCGATTGTCCTGTATTCTTTATTTCATGGCTACTCTGATCAATTAAAAGACCAAGGCAAATTATCACAGATGTGGAATAACATAAAACATTTTATTTGTGGGAAGCTGCCTATTGTCTTCTCTAGCAGAGAGGTGTGGACAAGGAGCCCAGAATGCTGGTGACCCTTGAAGCCCTGGAAAGGGTCAGGGCTATGCACCCACTGTTTAGTCCAGACAATGGTAGCTGAAGCAACTTCCCCACCAGATAGTCATGTAAATCCTTACTGATCAGATAGTCTGTCTGTTACTGGAACTTGCCTGCCCAAGGGCTATGGGTGTATCACAAACTCAATAAAAGGATGGCAAGGCCTGAGCACAAGCGGAGTCCATCCTCTTGGGATGGGCTCTCGCCTGGCCCCCCAATTTCCAATTATCTCTTGTCTCGTCTCTTTCATTTGTGTGTGGCTCCTCTTCCAGATCCTGAACCCTGAACCACACGGGACATGGGGGGACATACACATTATTGAATCATGATATTTTTAAACATAAATTATGATAAAACATTCAACTTGGAAAATTTTCAAGTTGAAAATGCTTCTGTGAAGAATTAGAAGATTCTTTCTGTGTTTAGAGTAATATTATTTTGTTTTATTATTTAAAATATGTTTTTATTGATTTTAGAGAGAGAAGAAAGGAGAGGGAGAGAGAGATAGAGATAGAAACATTGATGAGAGAGAAACATTGACTGGCTGCCACCTGTACACCCCCCACTGAGGATCAAGCCCTGACCAGGAACAAACCAGCAACCTCTTGGTACATGGGATGGCGCTCAACCAACTGAGCCACATGGGCTGGGCTAGAGTAATATATATATTTTTTAAAGCAGTAGATGTGGCTTGATCTCAGCCTGGTTAGGTGCATGAGGGAGGCAACCAATCAATGTGTCTTTATATCATTGATCTCTCTCAATCTCTCTCTCTCTCTCTCTCTCTCCCCTCCTCCTCCTCCTCCTCCTCCTCCTCCTCCTCCTCCTCCTCCCTCTCCTCCTCCTCCCTCTCCTCCTCCCTACCCTCCACTCTCTCTTTAAAAAATCAATGGGCCGAAACCGGTTTGGCTCAGTGGATAGAGCGTCGGCCTGAGGCCTGAAAGGTCCCAGGTTCGATTCCGGTCAGGGGCATGTACCTGGGTTGCGGGCACATCCCCAGTAGGAGATGTGCAGGAGGCAGCTGATCGATGTTTCTCTCTCATCAATGTTTCTAACTCTCTATCTCCCTTCCTCTCTGTAAAAATCAATAAAATATATTTTTTTAAAAAAAGAGTTTCTTTAAAAAAAAAAAATCAATGGAAAAAATATACTTGGGTGAGGATTTTAAAAAAGCAGTAGATGTGAAATTGATTAGTTTTATTCCTAGTTTTTGTCACTTATTAATTTTGTATACCCAGCACAAAATATTTACCTCTCTGAGCCTCAGTGCCCTTATCTATAAAGTGGAAAGAAAAATTAAACCTGAACTTCCTACCTCAGAGGTTATTGTGAGAAATTATATATACACACACACACACACACACACACACACACACACACACAAACATACTAGTTGCCCAGTGCATGAAATTCATGCACATTGAAAGGGAATTAATTAATTATAGAGGAACGTAATTTGGACTCACTATCTAATATCAATAATATGTGAGCATGAGGCAGTCCACGTTTCTGAAATTCAATGACATGAATTTTAGCTATTACTTTGCCAAAGAAATGGAATTTACAGATATAATTTAAAAGAGCATTCAGCTTAATATTAAAAACTCTGGCTACCAAATCAAGTCTGTTTTCAACTTTTTGCCAGCGTTGTAAATTGTTTGCAATATCTGCCCATTTGGGGTTCCATGTCATGGTTATGAATAAATCGGGCTTGCCATACTTTGTTACAATTGCCATAGCATCCTGATATCACTGCTGCATATTTCTGGGATTACCCTCAGAAGATGATGGAAGTATTATCATTTTACCAATCGGCACATTGTCCTTTTCAGATCTAGATTTGAGATAATCCATCAAACCACTATATTTTTCAACTTGCAACTTAGATTGGTTTGCTTTGATGAAATTTATCCGATTGGCCTCCATTTTTTAATATGAATCCATGATAAACTGTTGAGTTAATTTTCCTGCATTTAAAATAGGATTAAACGTGTCCGCACAGAGAGATGAAATCCATAATACTGTATTTGTGTGACTCGTGTCCTTACATTTTGTCTAGTATTATTGTTGATTACACTGTTGTCTCTCAGTCTTTTTTCTAAAATATATTTTATTGATTTTTTACAGAGAGGAGGGGAGAGGGATAGTTAGAAACACCAATGAGAGAGAAACATCGATCAGCTGCCTCCTGCACACCCCCCACTGGGAATGTGCCCGCAACCAAGGTACATGCCCTTGACCGGAATCGAACCTGGGACCCTTGAGTCTGCAGGCCGACGCTCTATCCACTGAGCCAAACCAGTTAGGGCTGTCTCTGAGTCTTAATGCAATATCGGTTCCCCAGCCTTTTTCACCATGCAGAAAAAGAATAGGATAGGGCCTTGCATCTAATGTAGGAAACAGAATATTGATTTGTTTCATTTCAGTGGCATTTGGATTATTGGGATCTGGTTTACAATGAATGAGCAAGTCCCTTTCAAAAGGAGGTTCTCCATCTTCGTTTCTGAATATGACAGCAACCTCGGTTACACAGGGAGAATTATATCTACCTGGGTCACTGTTATGATCTTATTTAATTGCCATTGTTACTTCTGTGGGAGCAATACCTATTGCTGCTGCTTCAGATTGGGCTTCCTTTTCTACCTCATGTAGCATCTTGTACAATTTTGTTAATTCACTTATTTCATGCATAAGGTTGTTGATGTTGGTCATGAGTCTTTCTGAGCGACCCTGGTTTTCTGGCATTGCTAATCTTTTACTTGTAGCTTTGGCTGTATCCAAAATATAGAGTTGAGCAAACTTCTGAGAAACACCATCCAAAGGATGTAAAGTTCCAGTATGGTGATAAACTTGTCTGTGTATTCTAAAACAGTATGGCCCATATCCTGATGGCGATGCAATATTTGCACCCATGGAAGCAAAAGCAAAAGAACTATTTATGGAATGAATATTTTCCATGAAATTTTTACTGTCAGAATCTTCATTTGTCATTAATCTTTTTAAATATGCCGGGTAATCTGGAAAATTTATATCATTTGGACAGACTTTCCCTTTGCTACAACATCGAGTAAATTTCCCATCAGATGGTTTTTCATCCGAGAAATTTAGGGATAGGCAAAATTCACATCGAACAGTCATTCCGCCACAACTATGTTCGAGAATTGCATCTTCATGTACTCCATTTTCGCTGAGAAGGCAGTTTCTACCAGTATTGGTAGTACTTGTTGATGACTGTTCTCTAGGCATATTCTGTCGTTGCCACCACCTTCTTTCAACTTCAAAGGCACATTGGTCTTTAGACATTTTCTGTCAATGACGCTGGTGTTTTTCGGCATCAGAGCGATGTTTTTCCAGTAGCTGGTGTTCAGATACATTCCATCGCAGGCGCTGCCTTCTTTCAAGATCAGACGCACGTTGCTCTGCAGACATTTTCTGTCGAAACGCCAGCATCTTTCGGCTGCAGAGCTATGTTGTATCAACAGTTGTTCTTTAGACATAGTCCCACCTCTCTATGGTCCCGGTCTGAGATGCAGGTGAATGAGAGTCCTGGCTGTCAGGCCGCTGAGAGCTGTCTGACCAAAGGCTGATTCTGGCTGATTCTGTGGGGGTGGGACTTCCTCCTCCCTGCTGTCAGTTTCCACAGCTGTGATGAGGAAGCTGGGGTTACAGAGGGAGCCGCGCCCTCCAAGCCGCCCTCTCTCGCTCTGCTGTATGTCCAGCAGTCTCCTGCTCTGCCAAGTCCTCCAAACCTTCTGCTCTCCTCCCGCTCCTCTCCCACTCTGCTCTCCGCCGGCAAGGTCCTGGGAGCCCATGGGTGTGGCTAGGCACGGGCGGCCTTGCCTCCTGGACCAGCAAAGGTCCTGGGAGCCTGGGGGAGTGGCCTGGCCTTGCCTCCTGGGGCAGCAAAGGTCCCAGGAGCCCGCGGGCATGGCTTGGCACAGCAGGCCTCGCCTCCCGGGCTTGCAATGGTCCCAGGAGCCTGCGACCGCCTCCTGGGGTGCTTGACATCTGCATATGCAAATTAACCACCATCTTTGTTGGGTTAATTTGCATAGTCACTCTGATTGGCTTGTGGGCGTGGCTTGAGCATAGCAGAGGGATGGTTAATTTGCCTGTTTCTCTTTTATTATATAGGATATATACTAGAGGCCCAGTGCACAAAATTCATGCACTGGGGGAGGCTGTCCCTCAGCCCAGCCTGCACCCTCTCCAATCTGGGATCCCTTGGGGGAAGTCAGACAATCTGGGACTGCTGGCTCCCAACCGCTTGCCTGCCTGCCTGCTTGATTGCCCCTAACAGCTTCTGCCTGCCAGCATGATCACCCCCTAACCACTCCCCTGCCAGCTTGATCAATGCCTAACTGCTCCCCTTTTGGCCTGGTCGACCCAACTGCCCTCCCTGCAGGCCTGGTCACCCCCAACTGCCCTCCCCTGCCGGCCTGGTGGCCCTTAACTGCCCTCCCCTGCTGGCCATATTGTGATCACATGGGGGCAGCTATCTGTGACCACATGGGAGCAGCCATCTTGTGCAAGGGCATGATGGTCAATTTGCATATTACCTCTTTATTATATAGGATATATATATATATATATATATATATATATATATACACACACTGAGTGGCCAGATTATTATGACCACCTGACTTTTGTAGGCAAACTAGCTATAATTTCACGCTAAACTTGCTAGAGGGCCAGGCCATTATAAATAGGGAAGCAGGTTGTTTACCACAACAGTAGAAGTGATTTTTTTCTGAAGATATGGGTAAACAATGCGATTTAACAGCCTTTGAATGTGGGATATA
>NW_005871060.1:13412042-13438905 GCF_000147115.1 Myotis lucifugus
CACTGAAGTCGCGAGAGGGACAGATCATGATAGGCGTCTGAATAGCACAACATACCTAAGTCCCGTCGCTGATCAAGTTCATCCTATCTTGTGGATGGCGTATCCCCAATGGAGATGTCTTCTTCCAACAAGACAATGCGACAGCCACGGTGGTTCGTATTGTGCAAGAGTGGTTTCAAGAACATGAGGGGAGACTTTACTTTGCTTAGGTGGCCCCCACAATCACCAGATCTCAATACAATCGAGCAATTGTGGGACAAAGTTAAAAGAGCCATCAGGCAGCTGGTTCCACAACCATCAAATCTCACAGAACTGGACAGTGCTATTCATCAGGCATGGTGTCAGATTCCTCGCATCACCTTTCTACATCTTGTGGAGTGAATGCCAAGAAGAATCACCGCAGTATTGAAGGAAAAAGGTGGCCCAACAAAGTACTGATGGGGTGGTCATAATAATCTGGCCACTCAATACATATATATATATATCTCCCACATTCAAAGGCTGTTAAATCGCATTGTTTACCCATATCTTCAGAAAAAAATCACTTCTACTGTTGTGGTAAACAACCTGCTTCCCTATTTATAATGGTCTGGCCCTCTAGCAACTTCAGCAGGAAATTATAGCTAATTTGCCTACAAACGTCAGGTGGTCATAATAATCTGGCCACTCAGTGTGTGTGTGTGTGTGTGTGTGTGTGTGTGTGTGTGTGTGTATTAAGTTAACATATATGCATCAGTCTGGTTAGCCCAGGTTATGCTGTAATAACAAACAAGACCAAAATCTCAGGGACCTGAGCAACAAAAGTTTATTTCTTATTCATGATACAAAAAGCTAACAGGTCAGGTGGGGCTTAACTTGTGATCATTTAGGGGCATCATTTAGGGGCACAGAATGACAGGGTAACCATCATCTCAAATATTACTAGTTACCAGCTACAGAAGGAAGGAAGCTGCTTGGAACTGACATGTATCCCACATATGCTCATACGTGTTATCTGCTCATAATTCTGGTCAGATCTATTCACAAGGCTCATCCACACAGAGATGTGAGGAAGAATAACACTGCCATGAGGGAACCGTGGTACCATTTGGAGTACAGCATTAACTTCCTCCACAATTTGTGGAGCAAAAGTACAAATGGCAAGGTACTCTATAGATGAAAAGTATCTATATATATAAAAGGTTAATATGCAAAGTGTCCCCTCAGAGTTTGACCAGGAGACCGGGAGTTCTATCACTCACTATGACATGCACTGACCACCAGAGGGCAGCATGGAATGAAGGAAGGCCCCAGCCAGCAGCCGGAAGGCCCCGATCAGCCCTGATCACCGGCCAGACCTAGGAACCCTACCCATGTACAAATTTTGTGCACTGGGCCTAAGCTAGCAGGCGGACATCCCCCAAGGGATCCTGGACTGCGAGAGGGCACAGGCCGGGCTGAGGGATCCCCCACCCCCAGTGCACAAATCTCATGCACCAGGCCTCTAGTAATACATAAAACTGTAAATTTTTTAGAAGAAAACATAGGAGAAAAATCATTGTGACCTGGAGTTAAGTAAAAAATATTCTTAGAATCAACACCAAAAACATGATTCATAAAAACACACACAATTGGTTGATATATTAGAATTCATCAAAATTAAATTTTGTCCTGCAAAATACACTATTAAGAGAATAAGACAAACTAAAAACTGGAAGAAAATACTTGCAAGTCACATATCCAACAAAATATATTTGTACAACCTATGGATGAGGACAGTTGTGGGGGGGGGGGGGTAAGGGCAGAGGGTGGGGGTGAGAACTGGGTGGAGGGGAGCTATGGGGAGAAAAAGAGGAACAACTGTAATAATCTGAACAATAAAGATTTAATTAAAATATATATATATATTTGTACAAAATATATAAGGAATTTTCAAAACCCAACAATAAAAAAATAAACAATTAAAAAATAATGAGTGCAATGGAATTATTCTATATCCTGATTGTGGAAATGGTTATAGGAATTCATACATGTGTTACAATGCACAGAAATGCATACCCCCCAAAAGTCAATCTAATTGTTTGTTCATTTAAAAAGTAAAATAAGAAAATGAATACTTAAAAACAGTAATTGGGATACTAAAAAAATAAAATTACTACCAGAGAAAGTAAATGAAGAGAGATGGATGTTAACTCACTTTGGTGGTTCAAAATGTATATACTATGGATACTGAAGAGGAATTATAAGTCACACATGATGACTTAATTGTCATACCTAGAACCCAATGAAAGAGGAAAATATTAGAGTCAAAGTCTAGAACATTATGCTTATTAATCTTGAGATTCTAAGTTTCAATAATAAATTGGCCAAAACATAAACCATTGTGATCTAACATACGAGCTCTAAGAAAATAGATTTTGCCCAAAGGACTTAGAGTACAAAAGGGAAGTTTAGAAGAAAAACAACCAGATGGTTCTTTAAAATATTATATATAGTGTGTTTCTTTAGATTGTGTGTTTATTTGGGATAGGTGATAGTGAGTAATAGAAATTGTGGTGGATCTAACCACACCCTAATCACCCACTAACACTAATTACATAAATATATAGTTTATGTTTATAGCCCCTGCAGCACTGAGCATACTGACTGGTACATAGAAAATGCTTAATTAACATTGTTTAATTGAAATTGAGTAGAATGCTTCCTGCAATTCTAAGCTGTCTCCTAAATTCTCAAAGAAAAGCAGGTCATATAAAAAAAGATGTTGAGAAAGGGGGACAATCAAGAATAATTCTCTCTTTTGTGCTAAATTCTTAGAATAACTCTGGTTCTTAATTAAATATAGATGTTGTTTAGGGTGAGCACAGAAAACTGAATTTTTTTATGTCCTTGGAAGAAATTACAACTGCAAAAGCACAAAATCTTAAGAATTTAAAATGTTCTTGGCTGACATCTACTGATCAGACTCCTTATAGAGAAAAGCTCATATTAGCAAACATTTTATTTTGAAAATGAATATAGATGTTTTACTAGAAGTCACACAAAAGTTAATCAGTTATTATCCCAGCAAGTTAAAAGTTTTGAAACATGAACACAATTTTCAATCAAGTCAAGGTATGTAATGAGGTATTTGAGGGAAGAAAAAATGACCTTTGGATCTGTTCTTGCTTTGTCTGAGTGATTAATTTCATCTTTTTCTTTCTTGCTTTCTTTTCTTTTTTTTCTTTTTTTTTCTTTACACACCCTGCCATAAACTTTTCTATTTACACTTTATTGTAACTGACTTCATGTCATTTGCCTTGCTTAATAATAATCGGTTAACAGCCAGGGCAGGTGTTCTCAAGGATGCGGCCCTTTCATAGAGTGAATCTAAACAGTTTCTTTTTAAAATCATCATAAAAAGCATAAAGATAAAACTCTTATTCTAGTCTCTGGCAGGGGAAAAGATGTGTATGTGAAAAAAAAAGCCAAGGATGGAGATCTGGAATGGTAAAATTAGTAGTAACCTACCCTTAAGTTTATTGGATACCCTTCCTTTTAAAAGTTGTAGTTGATCAATCCTATCTAATGATGGCCTCTGCTAGCACCTTAACTTTTACACGGCTTTTATTCTACCTTTTTGTGCCATGTTTAGATGTAAAAAAATAATTAAACTGTTGGTTGAATTTCTGTAGAGTTTTGAATTCGATTACTGATTTTCTGAGATAATGACAATAATCCACTTTCCTACCCTTTTCACCAATGAGCAAAATTCATTCTGCTCTCCTATTCAACTTAGAAATACATTCTGTTTCCTTTCATCCCACCTTTACACACTTGAATGCCAAGTTATCTCCAAACTATATTTCACATTTATTCTTCCAGAATTTTCTAGCCCAGAATTCTGATCACATCAATTTCTTCAGGATGGTCTGTGGATGTCCTCAAAACTTTCCCCCAATCTTCTTTGGGTGTTTTCTCTCACTAGGTTATTACTGCTATTAAAAATAATCATTAGATTAAACTAGGAAGATCCTGTGGCATGGCTAGAATCCAATGTGTAATCTGGGAAAATTGACTTGGATTGATATATTAGTAATTTAGTGTCCTGAAGGTATGACTTTCAGGAGCTAAAAGTAAAAACTTAATTTACATCTTGGAACAACAGTGAGGGTTAGGAAAAAAAAACACAATAAGGGGGCAGAGAAAAGTAGAGGTAGACTGAGAGAGAAATCTATCTGGGGATGATGGTAGTAGTTGGACAAGTAGGCACCACTATAGAAATACAGAAACAATATCAAAAGGAATGCAGATTGTGCTGGACATAAAATAGAGGCCAGATGGTCTGCCTTGGAAGTGTTTTTATATTAGAAGGCCTCTCTATCCATTCAAATTCCAACTCTAATAGTCTGAGGGCCATTCACTTTTTTTTTATGGTTTTAGGCATTCCCTTATTTAAATTCACATACCCCGAGAAAGTGGCTAATATGCCAAAATATGTATTAATCATATTAATTCCATTTTTAAATTAACAAATTAAAAGAAGTTTCACACATAATAGCCAAATAGGTTAAGATATTTTTGTATGCAAGGAACAAATTTCCCTTAAAATGAATAGTACACAGACAGGAACTTATTGGCTCATGTAATGGAGAAGATCTGGGATCAGTGAGGGTTTGGACATGGTTTGATCCAAATTTTCACAATGCTATCAGGACTCTTCATCTTCTCCTCTACAATGTTCTCAGCTCTGTCCACCAACATGGGGTGACTGTGTTCTCAGCTCGGCTTTCCTAATGCAAACAATATGGCTCTCAGTAGTTCACAGTGCTGGATGCTTCCTCATTTATATCCAGAGGGAAAAAATGTATTTCTCCCATAATAAACAGTAGTCTTGAGCTCTACTCTGATTGGATTAAATTAGAATATATATATTCTAATATATATATTAGAGCCAATCCTTGTGTTAAGAGAAATGATATTAACTTGAATAACATAAATCTTAGAGTCCACCTTTGTTACAATGGGAAGAGGTTGAAAGTAGGGGAGACAACCACAGTGTTCAATGTGTTGACCTCGTGATGGATGGACTTTAATAGATGGAGAGGGAAGTCCAAAGCTGGTAAACTAGCTAAGGGTAGGCCTGAGCAAGTTATTTTAGAAATAAGTCCTGTTTTACTGGGTATCTCCTGAAGACAGTAGGTATCTGGAAGGGTAAGTGATGCCAGGAAAGAAAAGGAGAAGGAGAGGCCTGTAAACAATATATTCCACTATGGAACCCTCCCTTTCCAGCAGTAAACTCATGTCATGAACACAATATACCACATTCTCAGCATAATGTCCAGCGTGACTGTGCTGGATCGTTGAGAGTCTGTGTCATCTACAGGGAAGTTTCACTTGCCATTCCTGTCCAGTCCAGACCCTGCTGATCCTCCTAACTGCAGTGGTAATACCACCCCTACCCCTAACCCCTCTCCAGAAGAGTGTCTTTGGTTCTGAATATAGTTCTGCCAGAATTCTGCCTTTCCTTCTAGTCTGAAATGAGCATATTCCTACATCACATTGATATCAGTTAAAAACAACTAACTTGCTTTCGTTATTTCCAAAGAATTTTACTCTTATGAATTCAATTTGAAGACTTATAATGGACCGGAACAAAGTTGGAGATTGAAACAGTTTTGCTTTCAAACACTTAATTTGTGAGAATAAATCCTAAAAATGGTTAACGTTAACACTATTTTTAACTAAATGGGACAAGTTAAAATAGTGGTTTTAGACTCTGGCTGCACATTAGAATCACCTGGGCACCTTGACCTTTCCTGGAATGATTCCAATTTAATTAGCCCAGAATGACCTTGGCACCAACATTAAAAAATTGCTGTATTTGAAACATAATTCACACATTATAAAATTCAATTACTTAATGTGATATTGGGTATATTCACAGAGTTGGGATACCCAGGTTTTTAATGCCCCAAGAGTTCTAATATTCAGATGGGTAGGGTTGAATAAGCACTGAGCTAAAGCAAGTTGTTAGACTTGGAGATAATCTGATAATCAACTGAGCAGTAAGCTAAAAATTATTGTAAGAGCATTCGAGATCTTGCTCTCAGCATGTCTCCGGTTTGGTTCAAATAAACTCATAAAAATTGCCTACAAAAAATTATTCTAAAATTATGTGGCTTTAAAAAAATAATAGATGACTTTTTATAGCAGTTTCAAGTTCACAGCAAATTTTAGTGGAGAGTAGAGAGCTAATGTTGTTTTTGAACAATTAAATTATCTAATTTCATTTAATTGGCATTCTAAGTCTGAAGATAAAAACACAGAAAATTCTTTAATAATGTTCCACATTTTCTTAGGAAAAAATTTCACAAAATGCTTACTTTCCTTATAAAGAATTACTTTGTATTCATGTAAAATGTAAGATAAAATAAAAATATGGTTTGGCTCTTTTTAAAAAGTCTACAACTTATTGATCAACACATTCCTGGCTCTTCTTTATTAAAGAAATAAAGCACTCAAATAAAACTTCAGTAATAAATAACTGAAAGTATCCAATATTAATCTAATCTCTATGCATTCTTTTCTACCTTTGATATAAAAAATTGAAAAGTATTGCAGATACTTGTGTGTGACAACAGTGTTGTCATTTATTTTGAAAGAAATATTGATCATCTCAGCTAAATTTGGTTTACAGAAAACATTTATAATCAGAAAGGTTTTGACGTGGAATATTTAGTATGAAGAGTCACCTAAACTGATTTAAAGAAAGAGTGATGGCACTAGTAGTTTCTGAGACATATTAAAGTAAATAGAAGTTTTTGTAGCCAATTGGTGAATTTAGACTATATTCAGGGCTACTTAACAACCAAATATTATCCTTAGTGCTGGGTTTGAAAAAGTAATAATAGGAAAAGCAACCTAGGACACAGTGGTTAGAAAGAGAATTGTGGGGTCAGAAAACCCTTGTTGGGGTTCCTCCACAAATTGTCACTGTGATTTTAGGGAAGATATTCTTTCTAATCTTAATTTTTACATCAGAAAAATTAGGGACAATTAATAGTACTTACTTCCTAAGGCAGTTATAAGGATTAAAGGGGGCGATATATGCAAAGTCTTAGCTCATGTCCTGGTATAAATAAATACTCAATTAACATGATGGTAATGGCATGATGGAATAATACATCACTGTTGGATGCTCCCTAGAGACACTGGAGTGAGGGATGGAAAATGGAGTCCCCAAATATATTCTTGGCATCTTCAGGACGGAGAAGCTCTATTCTTGTTTCTGTTCTCTTGCTTCTGAAATTGAGCAGAAGAGAGCAGCATAAACAGTTCAATCTGACTTAGAGGATAAATATGGTGGATGAGCCTGGAGAGAACCAATGCTGCTGGAATGCATTTCAGGTTAGTTGATGGGCATAAGGAGGAAAATGGGATGGATGGTGGGGCTGTGAAAGATCACATTACATTCAGGAAATACCCCCTCCTCCCCACACCCCTTCTCCATAAGAGTATCCCCACCGCCCACTGGTGTTGGCCTTGACCCATGACTTGCCCTGACCAATGGAATGTGGGCAAAATGACAGGGTCCTCCTTAGAGTTTAGAACTTAAAAGGCATCAGTTATCCCTCTGGAAGATTCTTATCTCCACTGAGAGAAAAACATGCCCCAGGATGCCACTGCCCCTTCAATTTGGGCCCCAGAATGAAACTCATGGAACAGATTTGAACTTAACCCACAGCCTGAAGCAGAAATTGCCTACTAAACTGCAGACCCATAACTGAGAAATAAATGTTTATTGTTGTATGCCCCTGAGATTTTGTGGCTATTTTTTACACAGAAAAATCTCTAAAAGGCCCATACCCTAAGATAGAACATAGGAGAAATATATATGTAGTGGCTGCGGGGGGGGGGGGGGAGGGTGGTGGTACAGTAGCATATGATGGGATGGAATGGGAGTGTTGCCATAGTTAGTAATTATTGATGGAATGGAAGCAAAGGGAGAGTCAGAAATTGTCGAGCATGGTCAGCTGGGGACACTGAACATGTTTGCTTCACCAGGAAGCCACGGCTTCCCACCCAAAGAAATAGCAGCATTGTCGCTCCAAGGGGATTAACACCCCTCCCTTCTCCCCTCTGGTTCTGGATTGTGCGTGTGGGAGGAGAGAGCAGGGGGAAATAAGGATGTGAGTAGTAAAGTCAAAATGGTGCAAGAGGGAGGAGTGCTTTACCATAGAGACCTGTCAGTCTAACCTGGGGAAAAGATCATTGGCTAAAAGGGTGGATCCAATGCAAGCTCATGAAAACTTGGGAAGATAATTGGTTATTTTTAAAAAGCTTCTGGTTATAATCCCAGAAAACAAAGTTCTCTCCCTCTCCCTCTCCCTCTCTCTCTCTCTCTCTCTCTCTCTCCTCCCCCCCCCCCGGTTAATCACACACAAATAAGATCTGGGGGCCCTGGACACGTTTTACAGTAGAACCGAAGGCTTCTTGGATCACATCTCCTGATTACATCATTACATCAGGAGGAGCAGCTGAGGTTTTAAATCAGGAGGAGCAGCTGAGGTTTCTCTAGCCATGCACCTTTTCAGCCCACAGCCTAAGGGTTGGGGTTCCTTACCTAGGATACAACAGTCGGCTCTCCTAGGTCCCGGTACCCTGTCCAAGAGTGTGATGGGAACCTGCTATCGCATCTTCCTCTAGAATTCCCCCAACAAATGCTTTCCCACATGCTCAGTTCCCATTCTACTTTCCCAGCTACCTTACTGCCAATATTATTTCAATCTTTGCTAGTTCCTAATTATTCACCGGATTTCTAAATACCAGTGTCCCAGGGCTCAATCTTTGGACGTCTTATCTATGTTTGCTCACTTGATGAGCTCCTATGATCACATGACTTTAAATACTATTCATAATCTGATACCTCCAATCTGGACCTCCTTCCTAAACTCCAGCGTCATCTAGAACTTCCTACTTGACATCTCCTCTTAGGTGCCCTATTGGCATCCCAAAGTTAACATGCCAAAATCTGACTTCCTGCCCTGGCCAGTGTGGCTCAGCTGGTTGGATGTCATCCTGTGCACTAGAAGGTTGCTGGGTTCGATACCCAGTCAGGGGGGCATGCAGGTGGTAGCCAATCAATGTTTCCCTCTCACATTGATGTTTCGCTCTCCCTCTCCCTTCCTCTCTCTCTAAAAATTAAATATATATATATTTAAACTGACTTCCTGATTTTTCTTGCCTAAACATGTTGCATATGCAGTCTTCCCTGTTTTAGGCAACCTGTCCAATTGTTCAGGTAAAAAATCTTGATTTCATCTGTGACTCCTCTTTTTCTCTCACTCTTGACACACAATCCATCAAGCAAATCCTGTTTGATCTACTTTCAGAATATATCTGAAATACAACCACTGCCATCACCTCTTGTCTAAATTACAGTAATAACCACTTCCTGGCTTTGCCTTTGCCTCCTATAGTCTAGTATCAACATAGTAACAGAGTGATGTTTTTTTGAAACACAAGTCATATTGTGACACTCCTCTGCTCAAAACCCTCTAATGTTCTTTTTTGTTTGCTTTGCTCAGAGTAAATCTGAAGTTACTACAATGGATCCAGGCCTAACTTCCTGCTACTTCTTTGATCCAAATCTTGAACCCCTTCAAACCTGCCCAGTGGCAAAGAATTAAATTATCTGACTCTTTAGGGCGAGCTCCAGTCCTGTGGTCTATCTTATTAAAATCCTCTCAGAAGCTTAACCCCTTCTCAATGTGTCTGTATCATCAAAATGGCATCTGCTTTCTCAGAGGATTCATTGACGAATTACAAACCAGCTATTCTTGTGTTGTTATTATAATTATGAAGTAATACACAAATATGTCCATGGTGGATGGGTTAAGGATAAAATTCTTTCAATAACCTGTAGTTCATATTTTGCTTCAGAGTCAGAGTCTTCGAAATGGTGGATTGTTCCCATTTCTGTACATTAATCTCTCCCATGAGATTGGTTTTTTACCATAAAACTAAGAGCTTAAGCTTCAGGGCCCCGTTCTTGCCTGGGCACCGTGAGCACTTGTTGTCACTGAGGCTTGTGGAGAGTTCCAAGTGGAGAAGCAAAGACAGAATACAATTGGGAAGCATTTCTATGCCAACTTTTTTGATAAAATTGCCTAAAGACACCCTAGAAGAGAGTAGGTTACATCTCCAAGTATCCAGTCATTTATTCTAATTTTTAAGTCTTAATTATTTACTTCCTTATTTAATTGTGTATTTATGTTTTCAAAGAGGCAATTTCCAATCCCACCAGATTGTGTAAACTCAAGTCTATGTGAAGCCTGGATCCACCCCAGTGGATGGTAAATTCTTATGAAAGTTGTAGATGGTTCACCAAGTTGCTAAAGAATAAAAAATTGTCCAAGACAATCAGAGTTCTTATCTTTTATTTATGAAGGATTATTTATTTTGGTATAATTTGAGGATTTTCACATGTTTTTTAGCATCCTGGTTGAGAAAAATATTAGTTGTCAGGGGTATTAGCAATTCTACTGAACTTGGTATGATCCTCCTATCTCTACAAGAGAGCAACTTACTCATTCTCATTTGAAAAACGTGGCACCACATGTGGCCATTAAATGACTCTAGCCTGAAGAGTAGTAGAAAACAATTTTCAAGGAGATTATATGATTATTCATCCAGATAATCAAATTTTTATGCTCTTACCATCATCAGAAAGTGCTCAGAATCTAAATATTTCAATAAAGGATCTACTATGGTTTATAACTGGTATTTCACTAATCTTGTATTTCAAAACAAGATGGTTATTCACTTATTAGTAATACTATTACACAAAAGGGCTTGTATTCTTATTTATTTACATTTTGTCTTCTGAAAAATCTTCCTAGCAGGTACGGTATGTTCCTTTAAAATTATTGCTGGCTGTAAAAGTCGGCACACACACGCCAGGGTGTGCGTTGGGCAGCTTTTACAATATTCCCCGGGTGTGCTAGGCCTCTGGGGCATGGAGCCAAAAGTGAAGCTGCCATCATTCAACAGTATAAAATGCATACTGTGATGTGTCATCGCAATTATTCCTTTTTATGGCTTTGAAACAAAGCTCCACCTTCCCTTCAGTAATTTTAAACATTAACTTCCAGCTTTCAGAAGTACTCAAAATAGTTCAATTCTGTTTTCCATGAACAAGATATGGTTCATTAGGAACTAATTCCTCCTCACCATGCAAAAACATTTTCATCCATTACAAATCCCAACTTCAAAAAAATGCAAGGATTTGTAAGAAAAATCTGTGGAAGAACTTTTCAGGAGTATGTATCTTCTGTTAAACTGGCAAAACAATCTGACAGGAATATTCCTAAGCAAATACTTTCTTTTTTTATTGTTTTATTGCTTACAGTATTACAAAGAGTATTACATATGTCTCCTTTTTTTTCCGCCCTTGACAATCCCCTGGCCTCCCCTACCCCCCAGTGTCTTTTGTCCATTGGTTATGCTTATATACATGCATACAAGTCCTTCGGTTGATCTCTTACCCCCCCCCTCGCACCCCCCAACCCTCCTTGGCCTTCCCGCTGTAGTTTGACAGTCTGTATGAGGCTTCTCTGCCTCTGTATCTATTTTTGTTCATCAGTTTATAATGGTCTTTATTATCCATAAATCAGTGAGATCATGTGGTATTTTTCCTTCATTGACTGGCTTATTTCACTTAGCATAATGCTCTCCAGTTCCATCCATGCTGTTGCAAATGGTAAGAATTCCTTCTTTTTTTACAGCAGCATAGTATTCCATCTTGTAGAGGTACCACAGTTTTCTAATCCATTCATCTACTGATGGGCACTTAGGCTGTTTCCAGATCTTAGCTATGGTGAATTGTGCTGCTATGAACATAGGGGTGCATATATCCTTTCTGATTGGTGTTTCTGTTTTCTTGGGATATATTCCTAGAAGTGGGATCACGGGGTCAAATGGGAGTTCCATTTTTAGTTTTTTGAGGAAACTCCATACTGTCTTCCATAGTGGCTGCACCAGTCTGCATTCCCACCAGCAGTGCACGAGTGTTCCTTTTTTCTCCACATCCTCTACAGCACTTGTCGTTTGTTGATTTCTTGATGATAGCCATTCTGACAGGTGTGAAATGGTACCTCATTGTTGTTTTGATTTGCATTTCTCAGATGATTAGTGACTTTGAGCATGTTTTCATATGTCTCTTGGCTTTCTGAATGTCCTCTTTTGAAAAGTGTCTATTTAGGTCCTTTGCCCATTTTTTGATTGGATTGTTTATCTTCTTTTTGTTAAGTTGTATGAGTTCCCTATAAATGTTGGAGATTAAACCCTTATCGGTGATAACATTGGCAAAAATGTTCTCCCATGAAGTGGGCTTTCTTGTTGTTTTGTTGATGGTTTCTTTTGCTGTGCAGAAGCTTTTTATTTCGATGTAGTCCCATTTGTTTATTTTCTCTTTAGTTTCCAATGCCCTAGGACAGTCGTGGGCAAACTACGGCCCGAGGGCCGGATTTGGCCCGTTTGAAATGAATAAAACTAAAAAAAAAAAAAAAAGACCGTACCCTTTTATGTAATGATGTTTACTTTGAATTTATATTAGTTCACACAAACACTCCATCCATGCTTTTGTTCCGGCCCTCCGGTCCAGTTTAAGAACCCATTGTGGCCCTCGAGTCAAAAAGTTTGCCCACCCCTGCCCTAGAAGCTATATCGGTGAAGAAATTGCTTTGGCATATGTCTGAGATTTTGTTGCCTTTGGATTCTTCTAGTATTTTTATGGTTTCCTGTCGTACATTTAAGTCCTTTATCCATTTTGAGTTTATTTTTGTGTATGGTGTAAGTTAGTGGTCTAGTTTCATTTTTTTGCATGTATCTGTCCAATTTTCCCAACACCATTTATTGAAGAGATTATCTTGACTCCATTGTATGTTCTTGCCTCCTTTGTCAAATATTAATAGAGCATATTGGTTCGGGCTGATTTCTGGGCTTTCTATTCTATTCCATTGATCTATTTGTCTGTTCTTGTGCCAGTACCAGGCAGTTTTAAGAATAGTGGCTTTGTAATATAGCTTGATATCTGGTATTGAGATCTCACCTACTTTGTTCTTTCTCAGGATCACTGGAGCTATTCGGGGTCTTTTTTTATTCCAGAGGAATTTTTGGAGAGTTCGTTCTAGGTCTGTGAAATATGCCGTTAGTATTTTAATGGGAAGTGCGTTGAATTTATAGATTGCTTTGGGTAGTATGGACATTTTAATGATGTTGATTCTACCAATCCAAGAACATGGTATGTTCTTCCATCTGTTTATGTCTTCCTCTATCTCTTTTTTCAACGTCCTGTAGTTTTCTGAGTAGAGGTCTTTTACCTCTTTAGTTAAGTTTATTCCTAGGTATCTTAATTTTTTTGGTGCGATGGTAAATGGGATTGTGTTTTTAGTCTCTCTTTCTGTAAGTTCACTATTGGTGTATAGAAATGCCATAGATTTCTTGGTGTTAATTTTGTATCCTGCTACATTGCCAAATTCATTTATTAAGCCTGATAATTTTTTGATGGAGTCTTTAGGGTTTTTTATGTATAATATTATGTCATCTGCCAATAAGGACAGTTTTACTTCTTCTTTTCCAATTTGGATGCCTTTTATTTCTTCTTCTTGTCTGATTGCAATGCCTAATACTTCCAGTACTATGTCAAACAGGAGTGGTGAGAGTGGGCATCCCTGTCTTGTTCCTGTTCTTAGGGGAAATGGTGTTAGTTTTTGTCCATTGAGTATGATGTTGGCTGTGGGCCTGTCATATATGGCTTTTATTATGTTGAGGTATGATCCTTCTATTCCCATTTTGCTGAGAGTTTTTATCAAAAATGGGTGTTGGATTTTGTCAAATGCTTTTTCTGCATCAATTGATATGACCATGTGGTTTTTTTCTTTCAATTTGTTTATGTGATGTATCATGTTTATTGATTTACGGATATTGTACCATCCTTGCATCCCTGGGATAAATCCTACTTGGTCATGGTGTATGATCTTTCTGATGTACTGCTGGATCCGATTTGCTAAGATTTTGTTGAGGATTTTGGCATCTATGTTCATGAGGGATATTGGCCTGTAATTCTCTTTCATTGTGTTGTCTTTACCTGGTTTTGGTATTAGGGTGATGCTGGCTTCATAGAATGAGCTTGGAAGTGTTCCTTCCTCTTGAATTTTTTGTAGTAGTCTGAAGAGGGTAGGTTTTAGTTCTTCCTTGAATGTTTGGTAAAACTCCCCTGAGAAGCCGTCTGGTCCTGGGCTTTTGTTTGCTGGAAGCTTTTTGATGACTGCTTCAATTTCTTCCATAGTTATTGGCCTATTGAGATTTTTAGATTCTTCCTGATTGAGTTTTGGAATGTTGTATTTTTCTAGGAATTTGTCCATTTCCTCCAGGTTGTCTAGTTTGTTGGAGTAGAGTTGCCCGTAGTATTGTTTAACAATCATTTGTATTTCTGTGGGGTCTGTTGTTATTTTGCCTCTATCATTTCTGATTTGGTTTATTTGGGACCTCTCTCTTTGCTTCTTGGTGAGCCTGGCTAGAGGTTTGTCAATCTTGTTTATCCTTTCAAAGAACCAGCTCTTGGTTTCATTGATTTTCTGTATTTTTTTTTTTGGTCTCTACGTCATTTATTTCTGCTCTAATCTTTATTATCTCCTTCCTTCTGCTCACTCTGGGCTTTTCTTGTTGCTCTCTTTCTAATTCTTTGAGATGTAGAGTTAGATGATTTACTACCATTTTTTCTTGTTTTTTGAGATAGGCCTGTAGAGCTATGAACTTCCCTCTCAGGACTGCTTTCATTGTGTCCCATAGGTTTTGGATTGTTGTGTTTTCATTGTCATTAGTTTCCAGGATGTTTTTAATTTCTTCTTTGATCTCATTGGTAACCCAATCAATATTTAATAACACGCTATCCAGCTTCCAAGTGTTTGAGTATTTTGGGTTGTTTTTATTGTAGTTTATTTCTAATATTATGCCATTGTGGTCTGAGAAGATGCTTGGTATGATTTCATTTTTTTTGAATTTGGGGAGACTTTGTTTGTGACCCAATATGTGGTCTATTTTTGAAAATGTCCCATGAGCACTTGAGAAGAACGTATATTCCATGGCTTTGGGGTGAAATGTTCTGAAGATGTCAATTACGTCCATCTGATCTAGTGAGTCATTTAGGATTGCTGTTTCTTTGCCGACTTTTTGTCTAGAGGATTTATCCAGTGATGTCAGTGGTGTATTAAAGTCCCCTACTATGATTGTATTGTTGTCGATCTCTCCCTTGATATCTTCCAGGAGTTTTTTTTTATGTATTTGGGTGCTCCTGCATTGGGTGCATATATGTTTATCAGGGTTATATCCTCTTGTTGTATTGATCCCTTTAGTATTATGAAGTGGCCTTCCTTATCTCTTTTTATGGCCTTCACTTTGAGGTCTATTTTGTCCGATATAAGTATTGCTACCCCAGCTTTTTTTTCATTTCCATTTGCCTGAAAGATATTTTTCCATCCCTTCACTTTCAGTCTGTGTGAGTCCCTTATTCTGAGGTGGATCTCTTGTAGACAGCAAATGTATGGGTCATGTTGTTTTATCCATTCAGCCACTCAATGTCTTCTGATTGGAGCATTTAGTCCATTTACGTTTAAAGTTATTATTGAGAGGTACTTGTTTGTAGCCATTTCTATTTTTTGTGCCTGTTTTCTTTCTTAGCTTTTTATTTCTTCTTTTTACACCAGTCCCTTTAGCATTTCTTGCATTTCTGGCTTGGTGGTGATAAACTCCCTTAGCCTTTTTTTTGTCTGTGAATTTTCTTATTTCCCCTTCAATTTTGAATGATAGCCTTGCTGGATAGAGTATTCTTGGATTCATTCCTTTGCTTAGCATCACTTTGTAAATTTCCGTCCATTCTTTTCTGGCCTGATGTGTTTCTGTTGAAGCAAATACTTTCTAAACACTTGGGGTCTTCTCAGGGTGTTTCCATGACTTATACATCAATGGTTTTCATTGACAAAAAATGTTAAGAGGAACAAAATGTTTCCCAGTTGTTGGATTCATTTTAAAATAAAGCCATTACTTCCCACAAACTTAGCATCTAGTAACTAAGGAATAATAAAGGCAAATACATAAAAATGTTAGTATCAGCAGTCAGTTTTCTAGAAGCTCTTAAAGTTTGCAAGTTAACACTCATTCTCAAATCTTTTTCAATCCAAGTTATAAAAACATATGCAACAAATTACATTTTGAATGGAAGGTACACCTGGGGTTGAAGTAGCATAAAAAAGACTTGGTGAGCCCTTGCAGGTTTGTCTCAGTGGACAGAGCATAGGCCTGCAGACTGAAGGGTCCTGGGTTTGATTCCCATAAAGGGCACCCACCTCAGTGGCAGGGTGGATCCCCGACCTGGTTGGGGCACGTGAGAGAGGCAACAAATCAATGTTTTTCTCTGTGTGTCTCTCCTCCTACCTTCCACTTTCTCTAAAGAAATATTCAATGGAAAAATATCCTTGGGTGAAAAAAATCAATAGAAAAATATCTTTGGGTGAGGATTAACAACAACAGAAAGACTTGGTGACATTGATGGGAATCAGGGAGTGATTGAGTGGATGAATCCAGGTGGAGACAGCTTAGAACAATTTTACAGAAATACTACTATTTCTAAAGGATTAAGAAGTACAAATTGACAGTTACAAAATAGTCACAGGAATGGAAAGTACAGCATAGGGATTATAATAAATCATACTATAATAAGTATATATGGTGCCAGGAGGGTACTAGACTTAGTGGGGGATCACTTCATAAGTGACATAAATGTCCAACCACTATGCTGTACTAATATAATATTAAATATCAACTGTAATTGACCAAAATACTACTGCTTTATAGAATTTTGATGGAGGAACAGGTTGTTATATAAGGATGAGGAATGAGTATAACAGTCTCAACAGAATTTATTATGGGAAAATATAATTGAGCAAGAATAATTTTTATCCTGTTTGGGAAAATATAATTGAGCAAGAATAATTTTTATACTGTCTGGGAAAATATAATTGAACAAGAATAATTTTTATACTGTCTTAAAGTTGGGAAGGCTACTTAGAAATCATTTAGTTTGCCCTAGTCAGTTTGGCTCAGTGAATAGAGCGTCAGCCTGCGGACTGAAGGGTCCCTGGTTCGATTCCCATCAAGGGCATGTACCTTGGTTGCGGGCACATCCCCAGTAGGGGGTGTGCAGGAAGCAGCTGATCGATGTTTCTCTTTCATCGATGTTTCTAACTCTCTATCCCTCTCCCTTCCTCTCTGCAATAAATCAATAAAATATATATTTTTAAAAAAGAAATCATTTGGTTCAATTTCCTTGAATATAGCAATCTTCTGGGTGGTTTTCAATCTTCTTTGAGAGAATCCTTTAAAACAGTCATCCAGACTTCTCTGAGCAGGTATTATGAAAACAAACAAATACAAACCTCATTAATTTGTGTGGCTTCCCTTTCCCCTATCGAGCAACTGAATAGGGAAGTAATCCTAATGGGCTGAAATTCACTCTACTATTTTTCGTGCCTACGAGACTCTTTTTTTCTGTCCTACAAAATAATGCAAAGTCTACTCTTCCAAGGATTTGAAGACATCTGTCAAACATCTCTTCATCCTTCATTCCCCAATCTTCTCGTTCCCAGACCAATAAATCCCTATTTGCTGAATAGTTTCTGATTTGACATTGTGTCTATACCCCTTTGTATGCATCTTAAGTTTATCAGTGTCCTTCATAAAGGGGAGCACCCAGAATTAGTCATAATTCTGCATGGCACAATGGAGTTTTACTTTTGTTGACTTTAATGACCTAAGTAATATGCTATTAAAGTAGTCAACATTTACATTGGCTTTCTTAAGACCTTAGTAATACTATTGACTTAAATTGACCTTTCAGTTAGATAAAGTGATTAGGACATTTTAAGAAACATTTGGTATGTTTAAGGGTAGGTCTTCTATGTCTTATTCATATTTAATTGATTTTTTTAGCTGCAGTATAGGACTTTACATTTAGGCCTATTTCATTGCATTCATTTATTTCAACCCTTCATTGCAGCCCATAACGTTTTTCATTTAGTCAACTGTAGATTAGCCAGACCAGTTAGAATTTTTGTCACTTGCAAATATGATAGGCCCGTCTTTCATGTACTCAGATAGGTGCATACACAGAGTGCGGACTTTAGAAACAAGCAGATGTGTTTTGCTTTGTGGATTTTCTACTTACAATGTATGCCTTTTGCAAAGCCACTTACCCTCTCTGAGACTCCATAAACCGGGAGAGATAATCCTTACTTTTCATGGAGATATAGTGAGATTTATATGCAATATTGTATGTAAAGTGTTTATTTTATGGATAGTGCTTAGGATAGTGCTTGGTACATAATTTATATATTTTAAGTATCATTATCTCCACTAGTAGTGGAATGGAGGAAGAAGCCAAAAACAGTAATAGTAAAAGAAGCAAATATGTTTATCTGGCAAAATAGAATTCAGAAACACTTGAAAATGAAAGTGGAGAGTATTGACTAATATTGACTATTGTTGACATAGTGAAGGTTCATGGGCAGCATTTTATTTTTATGAAATGAGTAATTAAAACTAACTACTGAATTATAAGTATAATAACAGGATCAAAAACATATTTGATTACTGACAGTCTACATTTATTTTATTGAGAAGTGAGACCAGAGACCAGACAGCTCTTAGCTACATTGAACACACTTGAACAATAGTTCAGAGAGGCATCCAATAGGAAAAAAAGTATTTTTTTCAGAATATTAAAAAATGACCAAAGATTATATATATATTAGGGGCCTGGTGCACAAAATTCGTGCACTGGGGGGGGGGGTCCCTCAGCCCAGCCTGCCCCCTCTCACTTACTGGGAGCCCTCAGGGGATGTTCTACTGATGGCTTAGGCTCGCTCACTGCTCCCCTTGGGGAGCAGGCCTAAGCCGAAGTCTGGCCTCCCTTTGTGGGAGGCGACTGGCCTGATCAGGGGAAGGCACCAGCCCCATCACCCCACTGCTGCAGCCACTGCCAGTCACCGCAGCCACCAAGGTGTTTTCATCAACACGGACTCCAGTCCCTTCACCATGAAAAAATGACAACTTTCTTTAGGCATTTTCAAGATGTGTCTTTCATAGGTTCTTTCTTTCTTTCTTTCTTTCTTTCTTTCTTTCTTTCTTTCTTTCTCCTCACCTGAGGATATGTTTCCATTGATTTTTAGAGAATGTGGAAGAGAAAGGGAAAGACAGAGAGAAACATCAAAGTGAGAGGAACAGTTTGATTGGTTGCCTCCTGCATGACCCCTGACCTGGGCCCGGGCCAGGGAGGAGCCTGCAACCTAGGTACATGCCCTTGGTCAGAATTGAACCCAGAACGTGCGGTGGGCAGGCTGAGGCATTATCCACTGAGCCAAACCAGCTAGGGCAGGATATGACATTTCTTAGCCCTCCAGCAGCGGATCTTCATTTTTTTCTCCAGGAGTGAGGTGGAAAAACCCTAGATCACCTTTTTGGATTCTTATTACCCAAGTTACTAAGAATATTACTAGTGACATACAGGGAGCTTAACTAATGAGCGGTCAGAAAAGGTGTTTCCTCTGTAGTTCACCCCCATCGCCAGCTCTGCCCCTGCCCAGGCCTACAGCCTCTGGCCCAGGCTTCAGGCCTGGGCAGGGGACCCCCAGACCCATCCAATCGCTGACTCCGCCCCTGACCCCAGACCCCTCTGATCACCGGCTCCGCCCCTGGATCAGGCCCTTCCTAGGCTGCTTAGGGCCCACACGGGGCCTACCTCGGAGTGACCTGGGTGCCAATGATGTTCCTGGAACCCAAGCCGTTGGGTGTCTATGTATGCAAATTAACCGCCATCTTTGTTGGGTTAATTTGCATACTCATCTGATTGGCTGGTGGGCATAGCGGAGGGACAGTCAATTTACATGTTTCTCTTTTATTAGGTAAGATATATACACATATATAGTCAACCCATATAGAACCTTCCTTTGCTATCAGTGAGGCTGAGGTTGAATTCTGTCTCTTCTTTCTCCCTTAACTCTTATAAAATTTAAATTACCTAACAATATTGGTGATGGAATGGGCATTTGAGCACAGTATGATTTTCCTCAAGTTTGCATCATCTAGAAATGGCATTGGGACTTAGATATCACAATGTAGAAAGCCTGGCATTACCGAGAACAAAATAAAAATCAATGCCAAGTTCTGCCCAAGAAAGAACTTTAGGCTTTAACTCTTTTTTTTTCTTTTTTATGTGTTCAAAGATATATATAAATTCTTTATTGTTTAAAATATTACATATGTCTCCTTTTTCCCCCATTGACCTCTCCCCGGACATTCCCACTCAACAGCAAATGCCCTCACCCCCCTTCTGTCTGTATCCATGGGTTATGCTTATATGCACACATACAAGTCTTTTGGTTGATCTCTTCCCCTTCCCCTTCCCCTTCCTACCCTCTGAGGTTTGTCAGTCTGTTCGATGCTTCTATGTCTCTGGATCTATTTTTGTTCATCAGTTTATGCTGTTCCTTATATTCCATAAATAAGTGAGATCATGTGATATTTATCTTTTTCCAACTGGATTATTTAGCTTAGCATAATGCTCTCCAGGTCCATCCTTGCTGCTGCAAATGGTAACTGTTCCTTCTTTTTTTACCACAGTGTAGTATTCCATTGTGTAGATGTACCACAGTTTTCTAATCCACTCATCTGCTGATGAGCACTTAGGCTGTTTCCAAATCTTAGCTATGGTAAATTGTGCTGCTATGAACATAGAGGTGCATATATTCTTTCTAATTGATGTTTCTGATTTCTTGAGATATATTACAAGAAGTGGGATTAGTGGGTCAAATGGGAGTTCCATTTTTAATTTTTTGAGGAACCTCCATACTGTCTTCCATAGTGGCTACACCAGTCTGCATTCCCACCAGCAGTGCAGGAGGGTTCCTTTTTCTCCACACCCTCGCCAGCACTTGCCATTTGTTGGTTTGTTGATGATGGCCATTCTGACAAGTGTGAGATGGTACCTCAGTGTTGTTTTGATTTGCATCTCTCAGATGATTAGTGACTTAGAGCATGTTTTCATGTCTCTTGGCCTTCTGTATGTCCTCTTTCAAAAGGTGTCTATTTAGGTCCTTTGTCCATTTTTTGATTGGATTGTTTATCTTCCTTTTGTTAAGTTGTATGAGTTCCCTATAGATTTTGGAGATTAAACCTTATCGAATATAATGTTGGCAAATTATATCCGATATGAAGTAAAACTGTCATTATTCACAGATGACATGATATTGAACATATAAAACCCTAAAGAATCCATCAAAAAAATACTAGACTTAATAAATGAATTTGGCAATGTAGCAGGATACAAAATTAACACCAAGAAATCTATGTTTTTTTTATACACCAATAATGAACTCACAGAAAGAGAAACTAAAAATAATCCCATTTACCATTGCGACAAAAAATTAAGATACCTAGGAATAAACTTAACTAAGGAGTTAAAAGACCTGTACTCCGAAAACTACAGGACATTGAAAAATGAGATAGAGGGAGACATAAACAGATGGAAGAACATACCATGTTCATGGTTTGGTAGACTCAACATCTTTAAAATGTCCATACTACCCAAAGCAATCTACAGATTCAATACAATCTCCATTAAAATATCAACGACATATTTCACAGACCTAGAATGAACGCTCCAAAAATTCATCTGGAATAAAAAAAGACCCTAATAGCCATAGCAATCCTGAGAAAGAAGAACAAAGTTGGCAGGAACACAATACCAAATATCAAGCTATATTACCAAGCCACGGTTCTCAAAACTGCCTGATACTGGCACAAGAACAGACATATAGATCAATGGAACAGAACAGAGAACCCAGAAATTGACCCATGCCATTATGCTTAATTAATATTTGACAAAGGAGGCAAGACAGTCTCTTCAATAAATGGTGTTGGGAAAATTGGACAGATACATGCAAAAAAAAATGAAACTAGACCACTAACTTACACCATAATAAAACTAGACCACTAACTTACACAAAAATAAACTCAAAATGAATAAAGGACTTAAATGTAAGACAGGAAACCATAAAAATCTTGGAAGAATTTATAGGCAGCAAAATATCAGACATATGTTGTAGCAATATCTTTACCAATACAACTCCTAGGGCAATGGAAACTAAGGAGAAAATAAACAAATGGGACTATATCAAAATAAAAAGCTTCTGCATAGCAAAAGAAACATCAACAAAACAACAAGAGAGCCCACTGCATGGGAGAACATATTTGCCAATGTTAACTCTTTCTTTTTAATAATATAATAGTAGTATTTATTAAGTATTTACTATGTGCCATTGTAATAGCAACTTTATGGTATAGTCTCACATAATCTTCACAACAATCTTCTGAGCTAGGGTCTACCGAATTCCTCCATTTCACAGATGAGATGATTGAAGCACTGAGATGATTCAATAACTTGACTGAGGACATATAGCTGGCAAATGAAAGAGCAAGGGTTTGAATTGGACAGTCTCACTGTAGAGTCTATGCTTTTAACTACGAATATGAACTAGCTTTTAGGTAGGATTTATTGTTTTCTGAGAGAAGGTTATTTTTGGTGTATCCTAGATCATTTTGGAAGTAACACAAGGTATGAAATTAATAAACAATAAGCAACTGACAAAACCCAATAGATCATTCATAACACTGATGCTGTTGAGGACACTATATATTACATCCCTCAGTGCCCCCAATATAGAGCTTTATATGAGAATTTTCCCCCTAAAATGTAGATCTTATGGGAAAAATATTAGTTGAATTAAAAGAGATCGTATTAATTAAAGTGGGCTGAAGTAGGTCATTTTAGGAGACCTCATAATATAGTGGAGGAGCATTCATTGGGAGACAGAGACCTGGGTTTGAGTTCCTAAAATCATGTTACACACACTTACCAGCTAAATGGTCTCCAGCAGATAACTGAGTCTCTTTAGACCTCAATTTTCTCTTTGTAAAGTAGGGATAATAATACTAGTCTAAACTAAGTTATAACATTATTGTAAAAATTAAATGGGATAATGTATGCAAAAATATTTTGCAAACTGTAAAGCACTCTACTTATTTTCATTTGCTTAAGTCTTAACAATCAAAGTGAAACTGTCTCTTATAAGATGATTTCTTTTAATGAAGAAATCCTTTTTATTCTTTACCAGAAGTTTGTATTGCTTAAAAATATATATAATCCTACTTATCTTTATTTTTTTATTGATTTCAGAGAGGAAGGGAGAGGGAGAGAGAGATAGAAACATCAATGAAGAGAGAATCATTGATTAGCTGCCTCCTGCACGCCCCCTTCTGGAAATTGAGCCTGAAACCTGGGCATGTGCCCTTGACAAGAATCAAACCCAGGGCCCTTGAGTCCACAGGCCAACGCTCTATCCACTGAGCCAAACCGGCTAGGGCCCTACTTATCTTTAAAAGGCTTAGATTAGACCCTTCTTTATCAGAACCATGAGTTGTAGTTCCATTTTACACTGGAGGCAAATAAAAGATTATGGCAAGGAAAAGGCAAGCATAGCCAGGCTATATGCGACTTATTTTCAATCCTGAAGCTTTAGGCCGCTTTGGTCTTTACTGTAAGGCAAAACTACACCACTTGACAACTCACTGTCTTTTTTTCCAGCTGTTTCTCAAAATCTTTACCCTGAGCCCATCCTAAAATGTAAGGATTGAAATAAAGAAAAGAAAGCTACATCTGTTGTTCAATGAAGATCAATATTAAGAGTGAGAGATATTAATTGGAAACAGCATCATTGATTTGGGCCCCCAAGCCACATTAATTGTGTATGCATCTACTGCTGATCCATAGTGGGAGGGGGTGCAGAATTTAGTTTCTCTAACTAAGTGTTGCCCGGTTTTCCTGCCAGCGTTGTAAGGACATTGCTAAAAGGCACAAAAGCTCACGGAGGTGTCAAACAGCAGGGATGAGAGGCTGAGCTTTCCCTCATCCGTGAAGGAGTCGATTAGAGAACAAAGACAACTCTTAGATTTTAAGATCACCAGTCCAAGTTGTCCCAGAATTCTCATGTGTATTTCAAATTCAATCCTCTTCTTTTTTATTTTTATCCCAAGAAAATGTAATTATGTGGTGGTTTTGTGATTTTAAGAGCACAATTTTAAAAAGCATTTCATTTTTTTCTTATATTTTGTAACCATGTGTGCTTTTTAAAAATCCTGTCCCCAAGGGAACTATTCTGCGATTAAACAACAACCAGCATCAGGAAAACTTTAAGGAGGGCCCTCCAGTGCTTAACCATCATTTCAGTCCTTAAGTATTCTGTGCTTTTTCTTTCTAATAATGATTTCTTAAGTGTTCAGGCACCAATGGGGCTAAGAAGGAAGGGAGAATAGGAACAAAGCATATCCTCCTCGTCAAGAGCGCTTTCATTGTTGGTTAGATTAGGGAGGACTTCAACTTCTTATGTAAAGTACACACTGTAAACTAATCTTTGTTTCTGCAATTTAGATAACATTATTTCAATAGACGTCAGTTTCAGTATTAGCTTTGCTCTTTCTTCTATTGATGTTCTTTTCAGCCAATGATCTATGTGACTGTCATTTGACATAAATTTACCATATCTGAATTATATCTTGTGGGTTTATGCCAGGAGCAAAACATTATTTGTATTTATATCAGTAGGTGAACTTTAAAGGCATATTTGTTGATTTTTTTTTAACATCAACAAACTAAGTGCAGCAATATTCTTCGGGTTAGTTCATAAAACCTTAACTGAACACATGTGGTGTGTGCAAACTGTCCTTAAAGAAATTAAAATTAATAAATGTTAACTTTGAGCAATAGAATTTACTAGACTCTCATTGTATGTCAATATAGTGTGACCCAATATTTGAGTTGCCACAAAGATAAATTCTATTTCTATTTAAAGAATATGTTGAGTGTAATATATTTTTACATTATGTAGACCAAAATTACTTCATATATTATTTATTTCACCATATATAATAACATGTATAATACTTAAAGCAGAAATCATGCACATTTTTAATAAATATTTATGAAAATTAAACTAAACAAAAACATTGAAAGCAAAGAATTAGTGACAGAAACAGGTTTTATTTGAGATCTCAGCTGGTTAATAAAGCCCAACAAAAAATATTTCTTATTAGTAAAACTAAATGTCTACCATAGATTTCAGAAGTGAAGGACTTTGGTTCCCTCTAGGCTTAATTACAAAGACAACAATGACTACAGTGCAATGAATATAAATTCAATTTCAAATATTGAGATTAAAAACTAAGGCTACTAATATTCCTAGGCAGAAGATCTGATGTTAAAAGATGTAAGTGAAACATAAATAAAATGTAAGTGGAGTGTCCCCTGTGTTGTAAAGAATTTACACTTTAGTGTTTAAAATTATATACTGTAATAGTAGTTGCTTATGGTTTCACTGAAACTACTTACATGTATGTGAATCTGAGATAGAGTGCTTGGGAATGCACATAATTCTTTTTTATCCACTATAGTAATACCTAAAATCTATAAACCTGTCATCATAAAATTGAATCCTCATGAAAAGATCTTTTTAAAATGACCTACTTACAGAATTTAAAATTAGATAATAATTAACAGAGATTAGAATCTTTCTACCTGTGTTCTAGATCTCATCTCAGTTTTTCAGAGATCTTGATCCATCCATTATTATTTCTTCCCTCAAATTTTACACTTAAAAAAACTAAACAAATCAACAAAAATCCCGTCCACATTCTTGTTTTTCTCCATGTCCTACCCTGGTTTTCATCCATATCTAAATCTTAATGGTCTATACTCTAATTTTCCTCCACCTCTACTTCACTTCTCAAACCCTATCACTTCACAGAAACTTGACTCTAAGGTCAAGGTAACCTCCTATGCGACAAAGTTAATGGATACTGTTAATCCTTAAATTTCTTGACTTCCTGACAGCTATTGAAAGTCTCTCTTTCTAGGTTCCCATGTCACCAATATTCTCCTTGATCATCTTTATCCTCTGTAGCAACCTTTTATTTCTCTGACAATCTTCTCTTACACAATCCATTTTCCCTGGGTAATCTCATTTATATCAGTGACTTCATGTAGCGTCCCTATATGTTGATGACTTCCAATCCTGTAATTCCACCCTAACTTCTGTAATTCTGGACTTCAGACTTATAATGCTTTCATAATGATTTCAGGACTTCTTCATGTGGATGATATAGACTTCTCTTGCTGAACTCATCCAAATTCATTGTTTGTTCTCAGCTGCCTTCAAAGCCTTTTTGAATTTTATCCCCAATCTCTATTAATGGTTCACATTATTACAATGTTCTAAACCAGAAAATTGTGAGTGATCCTTGAATCTGTTCTCTCTCTTTCAAATTATTGTTCATTAGATCACTAAAACATTACTAATTCTATCACCAATATAGTCATTTTGTCCAGCACTATTATCAACATCACAGTACATACTATTATTATTTATTGTAAGGAAAATGGCTATCATCGCTGAACTGATCTGTTACCTCCATCTCTTCATATTCCTATCTATCCCCACAAATTGTTTTTGGGTTTTTTAAAAATGTGGACAGACCACAGTTTCAGGCTCCCCAACCACCAAACCTACGAAAAGACATTCGATCTGTCTACTTGTCACAAAATGCTTTACAATCAATCAGACCCCTGCCTATCTCTCCAGCCTCATTTTTCCATCTCCCCATACTTTCATTCTATTCTTTTACCACTCTAAAAAATTATCCACTGTCTAAATGACCACTGTTAGCTCTGGATTAT